>NW_028241779.1:0-552000 GCF_964263255.1 Lissotriton vulgaris
TCGTGCAAGAAAATGTCAATTAACTAGTTGAAATAATGCAATCATGCCTATCCTGAAGCTAAATTTAAATAAACTTTTTAGCAGTAACACACTCACATTTTTCATAAAACAAACACATTTTTTTCAGGAATCAACTCTCTGGAACCTAAAACAAATATAAAAAAAAGATCTTTCTATGCATCCACTCTCCCTAATCGTGCAAGAAATTTTCAATTAACTTGTTGAAATGATGCATTCACGCTTATCCTGAAACTAAATTTAAATCAACTTTTTTGCAGTAACACACTCACATTTTTCATGAAACAAATAATTTTTTTTTCAGGAATCCACTCTCTGGAACCTATAACGAATTTGTAAAAAACATCTTTCTAGGCATCCACTCTCCCTAATCTTGCAAGAAAATTTCAATTAACTTGTTGAAATATTGCAATCACCTTCATCCAAAAACGATATTTAAATCAACTTTTTTGCAGTAACACACTCACATTTTTCATAAAACAAACACATTTTTTTCAGGAATCTACTCTCTGGAACCTAAAACTAATTTTAAAAAAACATCTTTCTAGGCATCCACTGTCCCTAATCGTGCAAGAAAATTTCAATTGACTTGTTGAAATATTGCAATCACCCTTATCCAAAAACGAAATTTAAATCAACATTTTAGCAGTAACACACTCACATTTTTCATAAAACAAACAAATTTTTTTCAGGAATCTACTCTCTGGAACTTAAAACTAATTTTAAAAAAACATCTTTCTAGGCATCCACTGTCCCTAATCGTGCAAGAAAATTTCAATTGACTTGTTGAAATATTGCAATCACCCTTATTCAAAAACGAAATTTTAATCAACTTTTTAGCAGTAACACACTCACATTTTTCATAAAACAAACACATTTTTTCAGGAATCAACTCTCTGGAACCTAAAACAAATATAAAAAAAACATCTTTCTATGCATCCACTCTCCCTAATCGTGCAAGAAAATTTCAATTAACTTGTTGAAATGATGCATTCACGCTTATCCTGAAACTAAATTTAAATCCACTTTTTTGCAGTAACACACTCACATTTTTCATGAAACAAATAATTTTTTTTTCAGGAATCCACTCTCTGGAACCTATAACGAATTTGTAAAAAACATCTTTCTAGGCATCCACTCTCCCTAATCTTGCAAGAAAATTTCAATTAACTTGTTGAAATATTGCAATCACCCTTATCCAAAAACGATATTTAAATCAACTTTTTTGCAGTAACACACTCACATTTTTCATAAAACAAACACATTTTTTTCAGGAATCTACTCTCTGGAACCTAAAACTAATTTTAAAAAAACATCTTTCTAGGCATCCACTGTCCCTAAGCGTGCAAGAAAATTTCAATTGACTTGTTGAAATATTGCAATCACCCTTATCCAAAAATGAAATTTAAATCAACTTTTTAGCAGCAACACACTCACATTTTTCATAAGACAAACACATTTTTTTCAGGAATCTACTCTCTGGAACCTAAAACTAATTTTAAAAAAACATCTTTCTAGGCATCCACTGTCCCTAATCGTGCAAGAAAACTTCAATTGACTTGTTGAAATATTGCAATCACCCTTATTCAAAAACGAAATTTAAATCAACTTTTTAGCAGTAACACCCTCACATTTTTCATAAAACAAACACATTTTTTTCAGGAATCTACTCTCTGAAACCTAATACTAATTTAAAAAAGAAATCTTTCTATGCATCCACTGTCCCTAATCGTGCAAGAAAATTTCAATTGACTTGTTGAAGTATTGCAATCAACCTTATCCAAAAACGAAATTTAAATCAACTTTTTAGCAGTAACACACTCACATTTTTCATAAAACAAACACATTTTTTTCAGGAATCTACTCTCTGGAACCTAAAACTAATTTAAAAAAAACATCTTTCTAGGCATCCACTGTCCCTAATCGTGCAAGAAAATTTCAATTGACTTGTTGAAATATTGCAATCACCCTTATTCAAAAACGAAATTTAAATCAACTTTTTAGCAGTAACACCCTCACATTTTTCATAAAACAAACACATTTTTTTCAGGAATCTACTCTCTGAAACCTAATACTAATTTAAAAAAGAAATCTTTCTATGCATCCACTGTCCCTAATCGTGCAAGAAAATTTCAATTGACTTGTTGAAATATTGCAATCACCCTTATTCAAAAACGAAATTTAAATCAACTTTTTAGCAGTAACACCCTCACATTTTTCATAAAACAAACACATTTTTTTCAGGAATCTACTCTCTGGAACCTAAAACTAATTTAAAAAAAAACATCTTTCTAGGCATCCACTGTCCCTAATCGTGCAAGAAAATTTCAATTGACTTGTTGAAATGATGCATTCACGCCTATCCTGAAACTAAATTAAAATCAACTTTTTAGCAGTAACACACTCACATTTTTCATAAAACAAAAACACATTTTTTTCAGAAATCTACTCTCTGAAACCTAAAACTAATTTAAAAAAAAACATCTTTCTAGGATCCACTCTCCCTAATCTTCCAAGAAAATTTCAATTAACTTATTGAAATATTGCAATCACCCTTATCCAAAGACGATATTTAAATCAACTTTTTTGCAGTAACACACTCACATTTTTCATAAAACAAACCCATTTTTTTCAGGAATCTACTCTCTGAAACCTAAAACTAATTTAAAAAAAACATCTTTCTAGGCATCCACTGTCCCTAATCGTGCAAGAAAATTTCAATTGACTTGTTGAAATATTGCAATCACCCTTATTCAAAAACGAAATTTAAATCAACTTTTTATCAGTAACACACTCACATTTTTCATAAAACAAACACATTTTTTCAGGAATCAACTCTCTGGAACCTAAAACAAATATAAAAAAAACATCTTTCTATGCATCCACTCTCCCTAATCGTGCAAGAAAATTTCAATTAACTAGTTGAAATAATGCAATCATGCCTATACTGAAGCTACATTTAAATAAACTTTTTAGCAGTAACACACTCACATTTTTCATAAAACAAACACATTTTTTTCAGGAATCAACTCTCTGGAACCTAAAACAAATATAAAAAAAAATCTTTCTATGCATCCACTCTCCCTAATCGCGCAAGAAAATTTCAATTAACTTGTTGAAATGATGCATTCACGCTTATCCTGAAACCACATTTAAATCAACTTTTTTGCAGTAACACACTCACATTTTTCATGAAACAAATAATTTTTTTTTCAGGAATCGATTTCTCTGGAACCTATAACGAATTTGTAAAAAACATCTTTCTAGGCATCCACTCTCCCTAATCTTGCAAGAAAATTTCAATTAACTTGTTGAAATATTGCAATCACCCTTATCCAAAAACGATATTTAAATCAACTTTTTTGCAGTAACACACTCACATTTTTCATAAAACAAACACATTTTTTTCAGGAATCTACTCTCTGGAACCTAAAACTAATTTTAAAAAAAAATCTTTCTAGGCATCCACTGTCCCTAATCGTGCAAGAAAATTTCAATTGACTTGTTGAAATATTGCAATCACCCTTATCCAAAAATGAAATTTAAATCAACTTTTTAGCAGTAACACACTCACATTTTTCATAAAACAAACACATTTTTTTCAGGAATCTACTCTCTGGAACCTAAAACTAATTTTAAAAAAACATCTTTCTAGGCATCCACTGTCCCTAATCGTGCAAGAAAATTTCAATTGACTTGTTGAAATATTGCAATCACCCCTATTCAAAAACGAAATTTAAATCAACTTTTTATCAGTAACACACTTACATTTTTCATAAAACAAACACATTTTTTCAGGAATCAACTCTCTGGAACCTAAAACAAATATAAAAAAAACATCTTTCTATGCATCCACTCTCCCTAATCGTGCAAGAAAATTTCAATTAACTAGTTGAAATAATGCAATCATGCCTATCCTGAAGCTAAATTTAAATAAACTTTTTAGCAGTAACACACTCACATTTTTCATAAAACAAACACATTTTTTTCAGGAATCAACTCTCTGGAACCTAAAACAAATATAAAAAAAACATCTTTCTATGCATCCACTCTCCCTAATCGTGCAAGAAAATTTCAATTAACTTGTTGAAATGATGCATTCACGCTTATCCTGAAACTAAATTTAAATCAACTTTTTTGCAGTAACACACTCACATTTTTCATGAAACAAATAATTTTTTTTCAGGAATCCACTCTCTGGAACCTATAACGAATTTGTAAAAAACATCTTTCTAGGCATCCACTCTCCCTAATCTTGCAAGAAAATTTCAATTAACTTGTTGAAATATTGCAATCACCTTTATCCAAAAACGATATTTAAATCAACTTTTTTGCAGTAACACACTCACATTTTTCATAAAACAAACACATTTTTTTCAGGAATCTACTCTCTGGAACCTAAAACTAATTTTAAAAAAACATCTTTCTAGGCATCCACTGTCCCTAATCGTGCAAGAAAATTTCAATTGACTTGTTGAAATATTGCGATCACCCTTATCCAAAAACGAAATTTAAATCAACTTTTTAGCAGTAACACACTCACATTTTTCATAAAACAAACACATTTTTTCAGGAATCAACTCTCTGGAACCTAAAACAAATATAAAAAAAACATCTTTCTATGCATCCACTCTCCCTAATCGTGCAAGAAAATTTCAATTAACTAGTTGAAATAATGCAATCATGCCTATCCTGAAGCTAAATTTAAATAAACTTTTTAGCAGTAACACACTCACATTTTTCATAAAACAAACACATTTTTTTCAGGAATCAACTCTCTGGAACCTAAAACAAATATAAAAAAAAGATCTTTCTATGCATCCACTCTCCCTAATCGTGCAAGAAAATTTCAATTAACTTGTTGAAATGATGCATCACGCTTATCCTGAAACTAAATTTAAATCAACTTTTTTGCAGTAACACACTCACATTTTTCATGTAACAAATAATTTTTTTTCAGGAATCCACTCTCTGGAACCTATAACGAATTTGTAAAAAACATCTTTCTAGGCATCCACTCTCCCTAATCTTGCAAGAAAATTTCAATTAACTTGTTGAAATATTGCAATCACCTTTATCCAAAAACGATATTTAAATCAACTTTTTTGCAGTAACACACTCACATTTTTCATAAAACAAACACATTTTTTTCAGGAATCTACTCTCTGGAACCTAAAACTAATTTAAAAAAACATCTTTCTAGGCATCCACTGTCCCTAATCGTGCAAGAAAATTTCAATTGACTTGTTGAAATATTGCAATCACCCTTATTCAAAAACGAAATTTTAATCAACTTTTTAGCAGTAACACCCTCACATTTTTCATAAAACAAACACATTTTTTTCAGGAATCTACTCTCTGGAACCTAAAACTACTTTAAAAAAAACATCTTTCTAGGCATCCACTGTCCCTAATCGTGCAAGAAAATTTCAATTGACTTGTTGAAGTATTGCAATCACCCTTACCCAAAAACGAAATTTAAATCAACTTTTTAGCAGTAACACACTCACATTTTTCATAAAACAAACACATTTTTTTCAGGAATCTACTCTCTGGAACCTAAAACTAATTTTAAAAAAACATCTTTCTAGGCATCCACTGTCCCTAATCGTGCAAGAAAATTTCAATTGACTTGTTGAAATATTGCAATCACCCTTATCCAAAAACGAAATTTAAATCAACTTTTTAGCAGTAACACACTCACATTTTTCATAAAACAAACACATTTTTTCAGGAATCAACTCTCTGGAACCTAAAACAAATATAAAAAAAACATCTTTCTATGCATCCACTCTCCCTAATCGTGCAAGAAAATTTCAATTAACTTGTTGAAATGATGCATTCACGCTTATCCTGAAACTAAATTTAAATCAACTTTTTTGCAGTAACACACTCACATTTTTCATGAAACAAATAATTTTTTTTTCAGGAATCCACTCTCTGGAACCTATAACGAATTTGTAAAAAACATCTTTCTAGGCATCCACTCTCCCTAATCTTGCAAGAAAATTTCAATTAACTTGTTGAAATATTGCAATCACCCTTATCCAAAAACGATATTTAAATCAACTTTTTTGCAGTAACACACTCACATTTTTCATAAAACAAACACATTTTTTTCAGGAATCTACTCTCTGGAACCTAAAACTAATTTTAAAAAAAATCTTTCTAGGCATCCACTGTCCCTAATCGTGCAAGAAAATTTCAATTGACTTGTTGAAATATTGCAATCACCCTTATCCAAAAATGAAATTTAAATCAACTTTTTAGCAGCAACACACTCACATTTTTCATAAAACAAACACATTTTTTTCAGGAATCTACTCTCTGGAACCTAAAACTAATTTAAAAAAAACATCTTTCTAGGCATCCACTGTCCCTAATCGTGCAAGAAAATTTAAATTGACTTGTTGAAATATTGCAATCACCCTTATCCAAAAACGAAATTTAAATCAACATTTTAGCAGTAACACACTCACATTTTTCATAAAACAAACACATTTTTTTCAGGAATCTACTCTCTGGAACTTAAAACTAATTTTAAAAAAACATCTTTCTAGGCATCCACTGTCCCTAATCGTGCAAGAAAATTTCAATTGACTTGTTGAAATATTGCAATCACCCTTATTCAAAAACGAAATTTTAATCAACTTTTTAGCAGTAACACACTCACATTTTTCATAAAACAAACACATTTTTTCAGGAATCAACTCTCTGGAACCTAAAACAAATATAAAAAAAACATCTTTCTATGCATCCACTCTCCCTAATCGTGCAAGAAAATTTCAATTAACTTGTTGAAATGATGCATTCACGCTTATCCTGAAACTAAATTTAAATCCACTTTTTTGCAGTAACACACTCACATTTTTCATGAAACAAATAATTTTTTTTTCAGGAATCCACTCTCTGGAACCTATAACGAATTTGTAAAAAACATCTTTCTAGGCATCCACTCTCCCTAATCTTGCAAGAAAATTTCAATTAACTTGTTGAAATATTGCAATCACCCTTATCCAAAAACGATATTTAAATCAACTTTTTTGCAGTAACACACTCACATTTTTCATAAAACAAACACATTTTTTTCAGGAATCTACTCTCTGGAACCTAAAACTAATTTTAAAAAAAGATCTTTCTAGGCATCCACTGTCCCTAATCGTGCAAGAAAATTTCAATTGACTTGTTGAAATATTGCAATCACCCTTATCCAAAAATGAAATTTAAATCAACTTTTTAGCAGCAACACACTCACATTTTTCATAAAACAAACACATTTTTTTCAGGAATCTACTCTCTGGAACCTAAAACTAATTTTAAAAAAACATCTTTCTAGGCATCCACTGTCCCTAATCGTGCAAGAAAATTTCAATTGACTTGTTGGAATATTGCAATCACCCTTATTCAAAAACGAAATTTAAATCAACTTTTTAGCAGTAACACCCTCACATTTTTCATAAAACAAACACATTTTTTTCAGGAATCTACTCTCTGAAACCTAATACTAATTTAAAAAAGAAATCTTTCTATGCATCCACTGTCCCTAATCGTGCAAGAAAATTTCAATTGACTTGTTGAAGTATTGCAATCAACCTTATCCAAAAACGAAATTTAAATCAACTTTTTAGCAGTAACACACTCACATTTTTCATAAAACAAACACATTTTTTTCAGGAATCTACTCTCCGGAACCTAAAACTAATTTAAAAAAAACATCTTTCTAGGCATCCACTGTCCCTAATCGTGCAAGAAAATTTCAATTCACTTGTTGAAATATTGCAATCACCCTTATCCAAAAACGAAATTTAAATCAACTTTTTAGCAGTAACACACTCACATTTTTCATAAAACAAACACATTTTTTTCAGGAATCTACTCTCTGAAACCTAAAACTAATTTAAAAAAAATATCTTTCTAGGCATCCACTGTCCCTAATCGTGCAAGAAAATTTCAATTGACTTGTTGAAATATTGCAATCACCCTTATTCAAAAACGAAATTTAAATCAACTTTTTAGCAGTAACACCCTCACATTTTTCATAAAACAAACACATTTTTTTCAGGAATCTACTCTCTGAAACCTAATACTAATTTAAAAAAGAAATCTTTCTATGCATCCACTGTCCCTAATCGTGCAAGAAAATTTCAATTGACTTGTTGAAATATTGCAATCACCCTTATTCAAAAACGAAATTTAAATCAACTTTTTAGCAGTAACACCCTCACATTTTTCATAAAACAAACACATTTTTTTCAGGAATCTACTCTCTGGAACCTAAAACTAATTTTAAAAAAAACATCTTTCTAGGCATCCACTGTCCCTAATCGTGCAAGAAAATTTCAATTGACTTGTTGAAATGATGCATTCACGCCTATCCTGAAACTAAATTAAAATCAACTTTTTAGCAGTAACACACTCACATTTTTCATAAAACAAACACATTTTTTTCAGAAATCTACTCTCTGAAACCTAAAACTAATTTAAAAAAAAACATCTTTCTAGGATCCACTCTCCCTAATCTTCCAAGAAAATTTCAATTAACTTATTGAAATATTGCAATCACCCTTATCCAAAGACGATATTTAAATCAACTTTTTTGCAGTAACACACTCACATTTTTCATAAAACAAACCCATTTTTTTCAGGAATCTACTCTCTGAAACCTAAAACTAATTTAAAAAAAAACATCTTTCTAGGCATCCACTGTCCCTAATCGTGCAAGAAAATTTCGATTGACTTGTTGAAATATTGCAATCACCCTTATCCAAAAACGAAATTTAAATCAACTTTTTATCAGTAACACACTCACATTTTTCATAAAACAAACACATTTTTTCAGGAATCAACTCTCTGGAACCTAAAACAAATATAAAAAAAACATCTTTCTATGCATCCACTCTCCCTAATCGTGCAAGAAAATTTCAATTAACTAGTTGAAATAATGCAATCATGCCTATCCTGAAGCTACATTTAAATAAACTTTTTAGCAGTAACACACTCACATTTTTCATAAAACAAACCCATTTTTTTCAGGAATCTACTCTCTGAAACCTAAAACTAATTTAAAAAAAAACATCTTTCTAGGCATCCACTGTCCCTAATCGTGCAAGAAAATTTCGATTGACTTGTTGAAATATTGCAATCACCCTTATCCAAAAACGAAATTTAAATCAACTTTTTATCAGTAACACACTCACATTTTTCATAAAACAAACACATTTTTTCAGGAATCAACTCTCTGGAACCTAAAACAAATATAAAAAAAACATCTTTCTATGCATCCACTCTCCCTAATCGTGCAAGAAAATTTCAATTAACTAGTTGAAATAATGCAATCATGCCTATCCTGAAGCTACATTTAAATAAACTTTTTAGCAGTAACACACTCACATTTTTCATAAAACAAACACATTTTTTTCAGGAATCAACTCTCTGGAACCTAAAACAAATATAAAAAAAATCTTTCTATGCATCCACTCTCCCTAATCGCGCACGAAAATTTCAATTAACTTGTTGAAATGATGCATTCACGCTTATCCTGAAACCACATTTAAATCAACTTTTTTGCAGTAACACACTCACATTTTTCATGAAACAAATAATTTTTTTTTCAGGAATCCACTCTCTGGAACCTATAACGAATTTGTAAAAAACATCTTTCTAGGCATCCACTCTCCCTAATCTTGCAAGAAAATTTCAATTAACTTGTTGAAATATTGCAATCACCCTTATCCAAAAACGATATTTAAATCAACTTTTTTGCAGTAACACACTCACATTTTTCATAAAACAAACACATTTTTTTCAGGAATCTACTCTCTGGAACCTAAAACTAATTTAAAAAAAAAATCTTTCTAGGCATCCACTGTCCCTAATCGTGCAAGAAAATGTCAATTGACTTGTTGAAATATTGCAATCACCCTTATCCAAAAACGAAATTTAAATCAACTTTTTAGCAGTAACACACTCACATTTTTCATAAAACAAACACATTTTTTCAGGAATCAACTCTCTGGAACCTAAAACAAATATAAAAAAAACATCTTTCTATGCATCCACTCTCCCTAATCGTGCAAGAAAATTTCAATTAACTAGTTGAAATAATGCAATCATGCCTATCCTGAAGCTAAATTTAAATAAACTTTTTAGCAGTAACACACTCACATTTTTCATAAAACAAACACATTTTTTTTAGGAATCAACTCTCTGGAACCTAAAACAAATATAAAAAAAACATCTTTCTATGCATCCACTCTCCCTAATCGTGCAAGAAAATTTCAATTAACTTGTTGAAATGATGCATTCACGCTTATCCTGAAACTAAATTTAAATCAACTTTTTTGCAGTAACACACTCACATTTTTCATGAAACAAATAACTTTTTTTTCAGGAATCCACTCTCTGGAACCTATAACGAATTTGTAAAAAACATCTTTCTAGGCATCCACTCTCCCTAATCTTGCAAGAAAATTTCAATTAACTTGTTGAAATATTGCAATCACCTTTATCCAAAAACGATATTTAAATCAACTTTTTTGCAGTAACACACTCACATTTTTCATAAAACAAACACATTTTTTTCAGGAATCTACTCTCTGGAACCTAAAACTAATTTTAAAAAAACATCTTTCTAGGCATCCACTGTCCCTAATCGTGCAAGAAAATTTCAATTGACTTGTTGAAATATTGCGATCACCCTTATCCAAAAACGAAATTTAAATCAACTTTTTAGCAGTAACACACTCACATTTTTCATAAAACAAACACATTTTTTCAGGAATCAACTCTCTGGAACCTAAAACAAATATAAAAAAAACATCTTTCTATGCATCCACTCTCCCTAATCGTGCAAGAAAATTTCAATTAACTAGTTGAAATAATGCAATCATGCCTATCCTGAAGCTAAATTTAAATAAACTTTTTAGCAGTAACACACTCACATTTTTCATAAAACAAACACATTTTTTTCAGGAATCAACTCTCTGGAACCTAAAACAAATATAAAAAAAAGATCTTTCTATGCATCCACTCTCCCTAATCGTGCAAGAAAATTTCAATTAACTTGTTGAAATGATGCATCACGCTTATCCTGAAACTAAATTTAAATCAACTTTTTTGCAGTAACACACTCACATTTTTCATGTAACAAATAATTTTTTTTTCAGGAATCCACTCTCTGGAACCTATAACGAATTTGTAAAAAACATCTTTCTAGGCATCCACTCTCCCTAATCTTGCAAGAAAATTTCAATTAACTTGTTGAAATATTGCAATCACCTTTATCCAAAAACGATATTTAAATCAAGTTTTTTGCAGTAACACACTCACATTTTTCATAAAACAAACACATTTTTTTCAGGAATCTACTCTCTGGAACCTAAAACTAATTTTAAAAAAACATCTTTCTAGGCATCCACTGTCCCTAATCGTGCAAGAAAATTTCAATTGACTTGTTGAAATATTGCAATCACCCTTATCCAAAAACGAAATTTAAATCAACATTTTAGCAGTAACACACTCACATTTTTCATAAAACAAACACATTTTTTTCAGGAATCTACTCTCTGGAACCTAAAACTAATTTTAAAAAAACATCTTTCTAGGCATCCACTGTCCCTAATCGTGCAAGAAAATTTCAATTGACTTGTTGAAATATTGCAATCACCCTTATCCAAAAACGAAATTTAAATCAACTTTTTAGCAGTAACACACTCACATTTTTCATAAAACAAACACATTTTTTCAGGAATCAACTCTCTGGAACCTAAAACAAATATAAAAAAAACATCTTTCTATGCATCCACTCTCCCTAATCGTGCAAGAAAATTTCAATTAACTTGTTGAAATGATGCATTCACGCTTATCCTGAAACTAAATTTAAATCAACTTTTTAGCAGTAACACCCTCACATTTTTCATAAAACAAACACATTTTTTTCAGGAATCTACTCTCTGGAACCTAAAACAAATTTTAAAAAAACATCTTTCTAGGCATCCACTGTCCCTAATCGTGCAAGAAAATTTCAATTGACTTGTTGAAATATTGCAATCACCCTTATCCAAAAACGAAATTTAAATCAACTTTTTAGCAGTAACACACTCACATTTTTCATAAAACAAACACATTTTTTTCAGGAATCTACTCTCTGGAACCTAAAACTAATTTTAAAAAAACATCTTTCTAGGCATCCACTGTCCCTAATCGTGCAAGAAAATTTCAATTGACTTGTTGAAATATTGCAATCACCCTTATCCAAAAACGAAATTTAAATCAACTTTTTAGCAGTAACACACTCACATTTTTCATAAAACAAACACATTTTTTCAGGAATCAACTCTCTGAAACCTAAAACAAATATAAAAAAAACATCTTTCTATGCATCCACTCTCCCTAATCGTGCAAGAAAATTTCAATTAACTTGTTGAAATGATGCATTCACGCTTATCCTGAAACTAAATTTAAATCAACTTTTTTGCAGTAACACACTCATATTTTTCATGAAACAAATAATTTTTTTTTCAGGAATCCACTCTCTGGAACCTATAACGAATTTGTAAAAAACATCTTTCTAGGCATCCACTCTCCCTAATCTTGCAAGAAGATTTCAATTAACTTGTTGAAATATTGCAATCACCCTTATCCAAAAACAATATTTAAATCAACTTTTTAGCAGTAACACACTCACATTTTTCATAAAACAAACACATTTTTTCAGGAATCAACTCTCTGGAACCTAAAACAAATATAAAAAAAACATCTTTCTATGCATCCACTCTCCCTAATCGTGCAAGAAAATTTCAATTAACTTGTTGAAATGATGCATTCACGCTTATCCTGAAACTAAATTTAAATCAACTTTTTAGCAGTAACACCCTCACATTTTTCATAAAACAAACACATTTTTTTCAGGAATCTACTCTCTGGAACCTAAAACTAATTTTAAAAAAACATCTTTCTAGGCATCCACTGTCCCTAATCGTGCAAGAAAATTTCGATTGACTTGTTGAAATATTGCAATCACCCTTATCCAAAAACGAAATTTAAATCAACTTTTTTGCAGTAACACACTCACATTTTTCATAAAACAAACACATTTTTTTCAGGAATCTACTCTCTGGAACCTAAAACTAATTTAAAAAAAAGATCTTTCTAGGCATCCACTGTCCCTAATCGTGCAAGAAAATTTCAATTGACTTGTTGAAATATTGCAATCACCCTTATCCAAAAATGAAATTTAAATCAACTTTTTAGCAGCAACACACTCACATTTTTCATAAAACAAACACATTTTTTTCAGGAATCTACTCTCTGGAACCTAAAACTAATTTTAAAAAAACATCTTTCTAGGCATCCACTGTCCCTAATCGTGCAAGAAAATTTCAATTGACTTGTTGGAATATTGCAATCACCCTTATTCAAAAACGAAATTTAAATCAACTTTTTAGCAGTAACACCCTCACATTTTTCATAAAACAAACACATTTTTTTCAGGAATCTACTCTCTGAAACCTAATACTAATTTAAAAAAGAAATCTTTCTATGCATCCACTGTCCCTAATCGTGCAAGAAAATTTCAATTGACTTGTTGAAGTATTGCAATCAACCTTATCCAAAAACGAAATTTAAATCAACTTTTTAGCAGTAACACACTCACATTTTTCATAAAAACAAACACATTTTTTTCAGGAATCTACTCTCCGGAACCTAAAACTAATTTAAAAAAAACATCTTTCTAGGCATCCACTGTCCCTAATCGTGCAAGAAAATTTCAATTCACTTGTTGAAATATTGCAATCACCCTTATCCAAAAACGAAATTTAAATCAACTTTTTAGCAGTAACACACTCACATTTTTCATAAAACAAACACATTTTTTTCAGGAATCTACTCTCTGAAACCTAAAACTAATTTAAAAAAAATATCTTTCTAGGCATCCACTGTCCCTAATCGTGCAAGAAAATTTCAATTGACTTGTTGAAATATTGCAATCACCCTTATTCAAAAACGAAATTTAAATCAACTTTTTAGCAGTAACACCCTCACATTTTTCATAAAACAAACACATTTTTTTTCAGGAATCTACTCTCTGAAACCTAATACTAATTTAAAAAAGAAATCTTTCTATGCATCCACTGTCCCTAATCGTGCAAGAAAATTTCAATTGACTTGTTGAAATATTGCAATCACCCTTATTCAAAAACGAAATTTAAATCAACTTTTTAGCAGTAACACCCTCACATTTTTCATAAAACAAACACATTTTTTTCAGGAATCTACTCTCTGGAACCTAAAACTAATTTTAAAAAAAACATCTTTCTAGGCATCCACTGTCCCTAATCGTGCAAGAAAATTTCAATTGACTTGTTGAAATGATGCATTCACGCCTATCCTGAAACTAAATTAAAATCAATTTTTTAGCAGTAACACACTCACATTTTTCATAAAACAAACACATTTTTTTCAGAAATCTACTCTCTGAAACCTAAAACTAATTTAAAAAAAAACATCTTTCTAGGATCCACTCTCCCTAATCTTCCAAGAAAATTTCAATTAACTTATTGAAATATTGCAATCACCCTTATCCAAAGACGATATTTAAATCAACTTTTTTGCAGTAACACACTCACATTTTTCATAAAACAAACCCATTTTTTTCAGGAATCTACTCTCTGAAACCTAAAACTAATTTAAAAAAAAACATCTTTCTAGGCATCCACTGTCCCTAATCGTGCAAGAAAATTTCGATTGACTTGTTGAAATATTGCAATCACCCTTATCCAAAAACGAAATTTAAATCAACTTTTTATCAGTAACACACTCACATTTTTCATAAAACAAACACATTTTTTCAGGAATCAACTCTCTGGAACCTAAAACAAATATAAAAAAAACATCTTTCTATGCATCCACTCTCCCTAATCGTGCAAGAAAATTTCAATTAACTAGTTGAAATAATGCAATCATGCCTATCCTGAAGCTACATTTAAATAAACTTTTTAGCAGTAACACACTCACATTTTTCATAAAACAAACACATTTTTTTCAGGAATCAACTCTCTGGAACCTAAAACAAATATAAAAAAAATCTTTCTATGCATCCACTCTCCCTAATCGCGCAAGAAAATTTCAATTAACTTGTTGAAATGATGCATTCACGCTTATCCTGAAACCACATTTAAATCAACTTTTTTGCAGTAACACACTCACATTTTTCATGAAACAAATAATTTTTTTTTCAGGAATCCACTCTCTGGAACCTATAACGAATTTGTAAAAAACATCTTTCTAGGCATCCACTCTCCCTAATCTTGCAAGAAAATTTCAATTAACTTGTTGAAATATTGCAATCACCCTTATCCAAAAACGATATTTAAATCAACTTTTTTGCAGTAACACACTCACATTTTTCATAAAACAAACACATTTTTTTCAGGAATCTACTCTCTGGAACCTAAAACTAATTTAAAAAAAAAATCTTTCTAGGCATCCACTGTCCCTAATCGTGCAAGAAAATTTCAATTGACTTGTTGAAATATTGCAATAACCCTTATCCAAAAATGAAATTTAAATCAACTTTTTAGCAGTAACACACTCACATTTTTCATAAAACAAACACATTTTTTTCAGGAATCTACTCTCTGGAACCTAAAACTAATTTAAAAAACAACATCTTTCTAGGCATCCACTGTCCCTAATCATGCAAGAAAATTTCAATTGACTTGTTGAAATATTGCAATCACCCTTATTCAAAAACGAAATTTAAATCAACTTTTTAGCAGTAACACCCTCACATTTTTCATAAAACAAACACATTTTTTTCAGGAATCTACTCTCTGGAACCTAAAACTAATTTAAAAAAAAATCTTTCTAGGCATCCACTGTCCCTAATCGTGCAAGAAAATTTCAATTGACTTGTTGAAGTATTGCAATCACCCTTATCCAAAAACGAAATTTAAATCAACTTTTTAGCAGTAACACGCTCACATTTTTCATAAAACAAACACATTTTTTTCAGGAATCTACTCTCTGGAACCTAAAACTAATTTTAAAAAAACATCTTTCTAGGCATCCACTGTCCCTAATCGTGCAAGAAAATTTCAATTGACTTGTTGAAATATTGCAATCACCCTTATCCAAAAACGAAATTTAAATCAACTTTTTAGCAGTAACACACTCACATTTTTCATAAAACAAACACATTTTTTCAGGAATCAACTCTCTGGAACCTAAAACAAATATAAAAAAAACATCTTTCTATGCATCCACTCTCCCTAATCGTGCAAGAAAATTTCAATTAACTAGTTGAAATAATGCAATCATGCCTATCCTGAAGCTAAATTTAAATAAACTTTTTAGCAGTAACACACTCACATTTTTCATAAAACAAACACATTTTTTTTAGGAATCAACTCTCTGGAACCTAAAACAAATATAAAAAAAATATCTTTCTATGCATCCACTCTCCCTAATCGTGCAAGAAAATTTCAATTAACTTGTTGAAATGATGCATTCACGCTTATCCTGAAACTAAATTTAAATCAACTTTTTTGCAGTAACACACTCACATTTTTCATGAAACAAATAATTTTTTTTCAGGAATCCACTCTCTGGAACCTATAACGAATTTGTAAAAAACATCTTTCTAGGCATCCACTCTCCCTAATCTTGCAAGAAAATTTCAATTAACTTGTTGAAATATTGCAATCACCTTTATCCAAAAACGATATTTAAATCAACTTTTTTGCAGTAACACACTCACATTTTTCATAAAACAAACACATTTTTTTCAGGAATCTACTCTCTGGAACCTAAAACTAATTTTAAAAAAACATCTTTCTAGGCATCCACTGTCCCTAATCGTGCAAGAAAATTTCAATTGACTTGTTGAAATATTGCGATCACCCTTATCCAAAAACGAAATTTAAATCAACTTTTTAGCAGTAACACACTCACATTTTTCATAAAACAAACACATTTTTTCAGGAATCAACTCTCTGGAACCTAAAACAAATATAAAAAAAACATCTTTCTATGCATCCACTCTCCCTAATCGTGCAAGAAAATTTCAATTAACTAGTTGAAATAATGCAATCATGCCTATCCTGAAGCTAAATTTAAATAAACTTTTTAGCAGTAACACACTCACATTTTTCATAAAAAAAAACACATTTTTTTCAGGAATCAACTCTCTGGAACCTAAAACAAATATGAAAAAAAGATCTTTCTATGCATCCACTCTCCCTAATCGTGCAAGAAAATTTCAATTAACTTGTTGAAATGATGCATCACGCTTATCCTGAAACTAAATTTAAATCAACTTTTTTGCAGTAACACACTCACATTTTTCATGTAACAAATAATTTTTTTTTCAGGAATCCACTCTCTGGAACCTATAACGAATTTGTAAAAAACATCTTTCTAGGCATCCACTCTCCCTAATCTTGCAAGAAAATTTCAATTAACTTGTTGAAATATTGCAATCACCTTTATCCAAAAACGATATTTAAATCAAGTTTTTTGCAGTAACACACTCACATTTTTCATAAAACAAACACATTTTTTTCAGGAATCTACTCTCTGGAACCTAAAACTAATTTTAAAAAAACATCTTTCTAGGCATCCACTGTCCCTAATCGTGCAAGAAAATTTCAATTGACTTGTTGAAATATTGCGATCACCCTTATCCAAAAACGAAATTTAAATCAACTTTTTAGCAGTAACACACTCACATTTTTCATAAAACAAACACATTTTTTCAGGAATCAACTCTCTGGAACCTAAAACAAATATAAAAAAACCATCTTTCTATGCATCCACTCTCCCTAATCGTGCAAGAAAATTTCAATTAACTAGTTGAAATAATGCAATCATGCCTATCCTGAAGCTAAATTTAAATAAACTTTTTAGCAGTAACACACTCACATTTTTCATAAAAAAAAACACATTTTTTTCAGGAATCAACTCTCTGGAACCTAAAACAAATATGAAAAAAAGATCTTTCTATGCATCCACTCTCCCTAATCGTGCAAGAAAATTTCAATTAACTTGTTGAAATGATGCATCACGCTTATCCTGAAACTAAATTTAAATCAACTTTTTTGCAGTAACACACTCACATTTTTCATGTAACAAATAATTTTTTTTTCAGGAATCCACTCTCTGGAACCTATAACGAATTTGTAAAAAACATCTTTCTAGGCATCCACTCTCCCTAATCTTGCAAGAAAATTTCAATTAACTTGTTGAAATATTGCAATCACCTTTATCCAAAAACGATATTTAAATCAAGTTTTTTGCAGTAACACACTCACATTTTTCATAAAACAAACACATTTTTTTCAGGAATCTACTCTCTGGAACCTAAAACTAATTTTAAAAAAACATCTTTCTAGGCATCCACTGTCCCTAATCGTGCAAGAAAATTTCAATTGACTTGTTGAAATATTGCAATCACCCTTATCCAAAAACGAAATTTAAATCAACATTTTAGCAGTAACACACTCACATTTTTCATAAAACAAACACATTTTTTTCAGGAATCTACTCTCTGGAACCTAAAACTAATTTTAAAAAAACATCTTTCTAGGCATCCACTGTCCCTAATCGTGCGAGAAAATTTCAATTGACTTGTTGAAATATTGCAATCACCCTTATCCAAAAACGAAATTTAAATCAACTTTTTAGCAGTAACACACTCACATTTTTCATAAAACAAACACATTTTTTCAGGAATCAACTCTCTGGAACCTAAAACAAATATAAAAAAAACATCTTTCTATGCATCCACTCTCCCTAATCGTGCAAGAAAATTTCAATTAACTTGTTGAAATGATGCATTCACGCTTATCCTGAAACTAAATTTAAATCAACTTTTTAGCAGTAACACCCTCACATTTTTCATAAAACAAACACATTTTTTTCAGGAATCTACTCTCTGGAACCTAAAACTAATTTTAAAAAAACATCTTTCTAGGCATCCACTGTCCCTAATCGTGCAAGAAAATTTCAATTGACTTGTTGAAATATTGCAATCACCCTTATCCAAAAACGAAATTTAAATCAACTTTTTAGCAGTAACACACTCACATTTTTCATAAAACAAACACATTTTTTTCAGGAATCTACTCTCTGGAACCTAAAACTAATTTTAAAAAAACATCTTTCTAGGCATCCACTGTCCCTAATCGTGCAAGAAAATTTCAATTGACTTGTTGAAATATTGCAATCACCCTTATCCAAAAACGAAATTTAAATCAACTTTTTAGCAGTAACACACTCACATTTTTCATAAAACAAACACATTTTTTCAGGAATCAACTCTCTGAAACCTAAAACAAATATAAAAAAAACATCTTTCTATGCATCCACTCTCCCTAATCGTGCAAGAAAATTTCAATTAACTTGTTGAAATGATGCATTCACGCTTATCCTGAAACTAAATTTAAATCAACTTTTTTGCAGTAACACACTCACATTTTTCATGAAACAAATAATTTTTTTTTCAGGAATCCACTCTCTGGAACCTATAACGAATTTGTAAAAAACATCTTTCTAGGCATCCACTCTCCCTAATCTTGCAAGAAAATTTCAATTAACTTGTTGAAATATTGCAATCACCCTTATCCAAAAACAATATTTAAATCAACTTTTTAGCAGTAACACACTCACATTTTTCATAAAACAAACACATTTTTTCAGGAATCAACTCTCTGGAACCTAAAACAAATATAAAAAAAACATCTTTCTATGCATCCACTCTCCCTAATCGTGCAAGAAAATTTCAATTAACTTGTTGAAATGATGCATTCACGCTTATCCTGAAACTAAATTTAAATCAACTTTTTAGCAGTAACACCCTCACATTTTTCATAAAACAAACACATTTTTTTCAGGAATCTACTCTCTGGAACCTAAAACTAATTTTAAAAAAACATCTTTCTAGGCATCCACTGTCCCTAATCGTGCAAGAAAATTTCAATTGACTTGTTGAAATATTGCAATCACCCTTATCCAAAAACGAAATTTAAATCAACTTTTTAGCAGTAACACACTCACATTTTTCATAAAACAAACACATTTTTTTCAGGAATCTACTCTCTGGAACCTAAAACTAATTTTAAAAAAACATCTTTCTAGGCATCCACTGTCCCTAATCGTGCAAGAAAATTTCAATTGACTTGTTGAAATATTGCAATCACCCTTATCCAAAAACGAAATTTAAATCAACTTTTTAGCAGTAACACACTCACATTTTTCATAAAACAAACACATTTTTTCAGGAATCAACTCTCTGAAACCTAAAACAAATATAAAAAAAACATCTTTCTATGCATCCACTCTCCCTAATCGTGCAAGAAAATTTCAATTAACTTGTTGAAATGATGCATTCACGCTTATCCTGAAACTAAATTTAAATCAACTTTTTTGCAGTAACACACTCACATTTTTCATGAAACAAATAATTTTTTTTTCAGGAATCCACTCTCTGGAACCTATAACGAATTTGTAAAAAACATCTTTCTAGGCATCCACTCTCCCTAATCTTGCAAGAAAATTTCAATTAACTTGTTGAAATATTGCAATCACCCTTATCCAAAAACAATATTTAAATCAACTTTTTTGCAGTAACACACTCACATTTTTCATAAAACAAACACATTTTTTTCAGGAATCTACTCTCTGGAACCTAAAACTAATTTAAAAAAAAATCTTTCTAGGCATCCACTCTCCCTAATCGTGCAAGAAAATTTCAATTGACTTGTTGAAATATTGCAATCACCCTTATCCAAAAATGAAATTTAAATCAACTTTTTAGCAGCAACACACTCACATTTTTCATAAAACAAACATATTTTTTTCAGGAATCTACTCTCTGGAACCTAAAACTAATTTTAAAAAAACATCTTTCTAGGCATCCACTGTCCCTAATCGTGCAAGAAAATTTCAATTGACTTGTTGAAATATTGCAATCACCCTTATTCAAAAACGAAATTTAAATCAACTTTTTAGCAGTAACACCCTCACATTTTTCATAAAACAAACACATTTTTTTCAGGAATCTACTCTCTGGAACCTAAAACTAATTTAAAAAAAATATCTTTCTAGGCATCCACTGTCCCTAATCGTGCAAGAAAATTTCAATTGACTTGTTGAAGTATTGCAATCACCCTTATCCAAAAACGAAATTTAAATCAACATTTTTAGCAGTAACACACTCACATTTTTCATAAAACAAACACATTTTTTTCAGGAATCTACTCTCTGGAACCTAAAACTAATTTTAAAAAAATATCTTTCTAGGCATCCACTGTCCCTAATCGTGCAAGAAAATTTCAATTGACTTGTTGAAATATTGCAATCACCCTTATCCAAAAACGAAATTTAAATCAACATTTTAGCAGTAACACACTCACATTTTTCATAAAACAAACACATTTTTTTCAGGAATCTACTCTCTGGAACCTAAAACTAATTTTAAAAAACATCTTTCTAGGCATCCACTGTCCCTAATCGTGCAAGAAAATTTCAATTGACTTGTTGAAATATTGCAATCACCCTTATTCAAAAACGAAATTTTAATCAACTTTTTAGCAGTAACACCCTCACATTTTTCATAAAACAAACACATTTTTTTCAGGAATCTACTCTCTGGAACCTAAAACTAATTTAAAAAAAACATCTTTCTAGGCATCCACTGTCCCTAATCGTGCAAGAAAATTTCAATTGACTTGTTGAAGTATTGCAATCACCCTTACCCAAAAACGAAATTTAAATCAACTTTTTAGCAGTAACACACTCACATTTTTCATAAAACAAACACATTTTTTTCAGGAATCTACTCTCTGGAACCTAAAACTAATTTTAAAAAAACATCTTTCTAGGCATCCACTGTCCCTAATCGTGCAAGAAAATTTCAATTGACTTGTTGAAATATTGCAATCACCCTTATCCAAAAACGAAATTTAAATCAACTTTTTAGCAGTAACACACTCACATTTTTCATAAAACAAACACATTTTTTCAGGAATCAACTCTCTGGAACCTAAAACAAATATAAAAAAAACATCTTTCTATGCATCCACTCTCCCTAATCGTGCAAGAAAATTTCAATTAACTTGTTGAAATGATGCATTCACGCTTATCCTGAAACTAAATTTAAATCAACTTTTTTGCAGTAACACACTCACATTTTTCATGAAACAAATAATTTTTTTTTCAGGAATCCACTCTCTGGAACCTATAACGAATTTGTAAAAAACATCTTTCTAGGCATCCACTCTCCCTAATCTTGCAAGAAAATTTCAATTAACTTGTTGAAATATTGCAATCACCCTTATCCAAAAACAATATTTAAATCAACTTTTTTGCAGTAACACACTCACATTTTTCATAAAACAAACACATTTTTTTCAGGAATCTACTCTCTGGAACCTAAAACTAATTTTAAAAAAAATCTTTCTAGGCATCCACTGTCCCTAATCGTGCAAGAAAATTTCAATTGACTTGTTGAAATATTGCAATCACCCTTATCCAAAAATGAAATTTAAATCAACTTTTTAGCAGCAACACACTCACATTTTTCATAAAACAAACACATTTTTTTCAGGAATCTACTCTCTGGAACCTAAAACTAATTTTAAAAAAACATCTTTCTAGGCATCCACTGTCCCTAATCGTGCAAGAAAATTTCAATTGACTTGTTGAAATATTGCAATCACCCTTATTCAAAAACGAAATTTAAATCAACTTTTTAGCAGTAACACCCTCACATTTTTCATAAAACAAACACATTTTTTTCAGGAATCTACTCTCTGGAACCTAAAACTAATTTAAAAAAAAATCTTTCTAGGCATCCACTGTCCCTAATCGTGCAAGAAAATTTCAATTCACTTGTTGAAGTATTGCAATCACCCTTATCCAAAAACGAAATTTAAATCAACATTTTTAGCAGTAACACACTCACATTTTTCATAAAACAAACACATTTTTTTCAGGAATCTACTCTCTGGAACCTAAAACTAATTTTAAAAAAATATCTTTCTAGGCATCCACTGTCCCTAATCGTGCAAGAAAATTTCAATTGACTTGTTGAAATATTGCAATCACCCTTATCCAAAAACGAAATTTAAATCAACATTTTAGCAGTAACACACTCACATTTTTCATAAAACAAACACATTTTTTTCAGGAATCTACTCTCTGGAACCTAAAACTAATTTTAAAAAACATCTTTCTAGGCATCCACTGTCCCTAATCGTGCAAGAAAATTTCAATTGACTTGTTGAAATGATGCATTCACGCTTATCCTGAAACTAAATTTAAATCAACTTTTTTGCAGTAACACACTCACATTTTTCATGAAACAAATAATTTTTTTTCAGGAATCCACTCTCTGGAACCTATAACGAATTTGTAAAAAACATCTTTCTAGGCATCCACTCTCCCTAATCTTGCAAGAAAATTTCAATTAACTTGTTGAAATATTGCAATCACCTTTATCCAAAAACGATATTTAAATCAACTTTTTTGCAGTAACACACTCACATTTTTCATAAAACAAACACATTTTTTTCAGGAATCTACTCTCTGGAACCTAAAACTAATTTTAAAAAAACATCTTTCTAGGCATCCACTGTCCCTAATCGTGCAAGAAAATTTCAATTGACTTGTTGAAATATTGCGATCACCCTTATCCAAAAACGAAATTTAAATCAACTTTTTAGCAGTAACACACTCACATTTTTCATAAAACAAACACATTTTTTCAGGAATCAACTCTCTGGAACCTAAAACAAATATAAAAAAAACATCTTTCTATGCATCCATTCTCCCTAATCGTGCAAGAAAATTTCAATTAACTAGTTGAAATAATGCAATCATGCCTATCCTGAAGCTAAATTTAAATAAACTTTTTAGCAGTAACACACTCACATTTTTCATAAAACAAACACATTTTTTTCAGGAATCAACTCTCTGGAACCTAAAACAAATATAAAAAAAAGATCTTTCTATGCATCCACTCTCCTTAATCGTGCAAGAAAATTTCAATTAACTTGTTGAAATGGTACATCACGCTTATCCTGAAACTAAATTTAAATCAACTTTTTTGCAGTAACACACTCACATTTTTCATGTAACAAATAAGTTTTTTTTCAGGAATCCACTCTCTGGAACCTATAACGAATTTGTAAAAAACATCTTTCTAGGCATCCACTCTCCCTAATCTTGCAAGAAAATTTCAATTAACTTGTTGAAATATTGCAATCACCTTTATCCAAAAACGATATTTAAATCAACTTTTTTGCAGTAACACACTCACATTTTTCATAAAACAAACACATTTTTTTCAGGAATCTACTCTCTGGAACCTAAAACTAATTTTAAAAAACATCTTTCTAGGCATCCACTGTCCCTAATCGTGCAAGAAAATTTCAATTGACTTGTTGAAATATTGCAATCACCCTTATTCAAAAACGAAATTTTAATCAACTTTTTAGCAGTAACACCCTCACATTTTTCATAAAACAAACACATTTTTTTCAGGAATCTACTCTCTGGAACCTAAAACTAATTTAAAAAAAACATCTTTCTAGGCATCCACTGTCCCTAATCGTGCAAGAAAATTTCAATTGACTTGTTGAAGTATTGCAATCACCCTTACCCAAAAACGAAATTTAAATCAACTTTTTAGCAGTAACACACTCACATTTTTCATAAAACAAACACATTTTTTTCAGGAATCTACTCTCTGGAACCTAAAACTAATTTTAAAAAAACATCTTTCTAGGCATCCACTGTCCCTAATCGTGCAAGAAAATTTCAATTGACTTGTTGAAATATTGCAATCACCCTTATCCAAAAACGAAATTTAAATCAACTTTTTAGCAGTAACACACTCACATTTTTCATAAAACAAACACATTTTTTCAGGAATCAACTCTCTGGAACCTAAAACAAATATAAAAAAACATCTTTCTATGCATCCACTCTCCCTAATCGTGCAAGAAAATTTCAATTAATTAATTATGTGCTTATATAGCGCTGGAATCACTCCCGAAGGGGTACCTTCGCGCTTCGACCTCTGCGAAACCCTTCCTGGCTTCCCTGAGAGATGGTCCCTTAAAGGGTATCTCCAGGGTGAGACCAGGCATCCCCGGCGGTCTGGTGGGGCCATTAGTGAAGATGAGGCAAGCTAGTGCCCAGAGTTGCCGAGTGTGATCGCTGATCAGAGTGGGCACCGAGGCGAGAGAATTATCGAGTCCGCTGACCCTGGTCCAGAAACCTGCCGCGTCGGGAATCGAACCCTGGTCCCGGGCCGTCCTCTGCTCTCGGGTCTGCCGCCTCTAACCAGTGAGCCACACTACTTCACTAAATTAACTTGTTGAAATGATGCATTCACGCTTATCCTGAAACTAAATTTAAATCAACTTTTTTGCAGTAACACACTCGCATTTTTCATGAAACAAATAATTTTTTTTTCAGGAATCCACTCTCTGGAACCTATAACGAATTTGTAAAAAACATCTTTCTAGGCATCCACTCTCCCTAATCTTGCAAGAAAATTTCAATTAACTTGTTGAAATATTGCAATCACCCTTATCCAAAAACGATATTTAAATCAACTTTTTTGCAGTAACACACTCACATTTTTCATAAAACAAACACATTTTTTTCAGGAATCTACTCTCTGGAACCTAAAACTAATTTTAAAAAAAATCTTTCTAGGCATCCACTGTCCCTAATCGTGCAAGAAAATTTCAATTGACTTGTTGAAATATTGCAATCACCCTTATCCAAAAATGAAATTTAAATCAACTTTTTAGCAGCAACACACTCACATTTTTCATAAAACAAACACATTTTTTTCAGGAATCTACTCTCTGGAACCTAAAACTAATTTTAAAAAAACATCTTTCTAGGCATCCACTGTCCCTAATCGTGCAAGAAAATTTAAATTGACTTGTTGAAATATTGCAATCACCCTTATCCAAAAACGAAATTTAAATCAACATTTTAGCAGTAACACACTCACATTTTTCATAAAACAAACACATTTTTTTCAGGAATCTACTCTCTGGAACTTAAAACTAATTTTAAAAAAACATCTTTCTAGGCATCCACTGTCCCTAATCGTGCAAGAAAATTTCAATTGACTTGTTGAAATATTGCAATCACCCTTATTCAAAAACGAAATTTTAATCAACTTTTTAGCAGTAACACACTCACATTTTTCATAAAACAAACACATTTTTTCAGGAATCAACTCTCTGGAACCTAAAACAAATATAAAAAAAACATCTTTCTATGCATCCACTCTCCCTAATCGTGCAAGAAAATTTCAATTAACTTGTTGAAATGATGCATTCACGCTTATCCTGAAACTAAATTTAAATCCACTTTTTTGCAGTAACACACTCACATTTTTCATGAAACAAATAATTTTTTTTTCAGGAATCCACTCTCTGGAACCTATAACGAATTTGTAAAAAACATCTTTCTAGGCATCCACTCTCCCTAATCTTGCAAGAAAATTTCAATTAACTTGTTGAAATATTGCAATCACCCTTATCCAAAAACGATATTTAAATCAACTTTTTTGCAGTAACACACTCACATTTTTCATAAAACAAACACATTTTTTTCAGGAATCTACTCTCTGGAACCTAAAACTAATTTTAAAAAAAGATCTTTCTAGGCATCCACTGTCCCTAATCGTGCAAGAAAATTTCAATTGACTTGTTGAAATATTGCAATCACCCTTATCCAAAAATGAAATTTAAATCAACTTTTTAGCAGCAACACACTCACATTTTTCATAAAACAAACACATTTTTTTCAGGAATCTACTCTCTGGAACCTAAAACTAATTTAAAAAAAACATCTTTCTAGGCATCCACTGTCCCTAATCGTGCAAGAAAATTTCAATTGACTTGTTGGAATGTTGCAATCACCCTTATTCAAAAACGAAATTTAAATCAACTTTTTAGCAGTAACACCCTCACATTTTTCATAAAACAAACACATTTTTTTCAGGAATCTACTCTCTGAAACCTAATACTAATTTAAAAAAGAAATCTTTCTATGCATCCACTGTCCCTAATCGTGCAAGAAAATTTCAATTGACTTGTTGAAGTATTGCAATCAACCTTATCCAAAAACGAAATTTAAATCAACTTTTTAGCAGTAACACACTCACATTTTTCATAAAACAAACACATTTTTTTCAGGAATCTACTCTCCGGAACCTAAAACTAATTTAAAAAAAACATCTTTCTAGGCATCCACTGTCCCTAATCGTGCAAGAAAATTTCAATTCACTTGTTGAAATATTGCAATCACCCTTATCCAAAAACGAAATTTAAATCAACTTTTTAGCAGTAACACACTCACATTTTTCATAAAACAAACACATTTTTTTCAGGAATCTACTCTCTGAAACCTAAAACTAATTTAAAAAAAATATCTTTCTAGGCATCCACTGTCCCTAATCGTGCAAGAAAATTTCAATTGACTTGTTGAAATATTGCAATCACCCTTATTCAAAAACGAAATTTAAATCAACTTTTTAGCAGTAACACCCTCACATTTTTCATAAAACAAACACATTTTTTTCAGGAATCTACTCTCTGAAACCTAATACTAATTTAAAAAAGAAATCTTTCTATGCATCCACTGTCCCTAATCGTGCAAGAAAATTTCAATTGACTTGTTGAAATATTGCAATCACCCTTATTCAAAAACGAAATTTAAATCAACTTTTTAGCAGTAACACCCTCACATTTTTCATAAAACAAACACATTTTTTTCAGGAATCTACTCTCTGGAACCTAAAACTAATTTTAAAAAAAACATCTTTCTAGGCATCCACTGTCCCTAATCGTGCAAGAAAATTTCAATTGACTTGTTGAAATTATGCATTCACGCCTATCCTGAAACTAAATTAAAATCAACTTTTTAGCAGTAACACACTCACATTTTTCATAAAACAAACACATTTTTTTCAGAAATCTACTCTCTGAAACCTAAAACTAATTTAAAAAAAAACATCTTTCTAGGATCCACTCTCCCTAATCTTCCAAGAAAATTTCAATTAACTTATTGAAATATTGCAATCACCCTTATCCAAAGACGATATTTAAATCAACTTTTTTGCAGTAACACACTCACATTTTTCATAAAACAAACCCATTTTTTTCAGGAATCTACTCTCTGAAACCTAAAACTAATTTAAAAAAAAACATCTTTCTAGGCATCCACTGTCCCTAATCGTGCAAGAAAATTTCGATTGACTTGTTGAAATATTGCAATCACCCTTATCCAAAAACGAAATTTAAATCAACTTTTTATCAGTAACACACTCACATTTTTCATAAAACAAACACATTTTTTCAGGAATCAACTCTCTGGAACCTAAAACAAATATAAAAAAAACATCTTTCTATGCATCCACTCTCCCTAATCGTGCAAGAAAATTTCAATTAACTAGTTGAAATAATGCAATCATGCCTATCCTGAAGCTACATTTAAATAAACTTTTTAGCAGTAACACACTCACATTTTTCATAAAACAAACACATTTTTTTCAGGAATCAACTCTCTGGAACCTAAAACAAATATAAAAAAAATCTTTCTATGCATCCACTCTCCCTAATCGCGCAAGAAAATTTCAATTAACTTTTTGAAATGAGGCATTCACGCTTATCCTGAAACCACATTTAAATCAACTTTTTTGCAGTAACACACTCACATTTTTCATGAAACAAATAATTTTTTTTTCAGGAATCCACTCTCTGGAACCTATAACGAATTTGTAAAAAACATCTTTCTAGGCATCCACTCTCCCTAATCTTGCAAGAAAATTTCAATTAACTTGTTGAAATATTGCAATCACCCTTATCCAAAAACGATATTTAAATCAACTTTTTTGCAGTAACACACTCACATTTTTCATAAAACAAACACATTTTTTTCAGGAATCTACTCTCTGGAACCTAAAACTAATTTAAAAAAAAAATCTTTCTAGGCATCCACTGTCCCTAATCGTGCAAGAAAATTTCAATTGACTTGTTGAAAAATTGCAATAACCCTTATCCAAAAATGAAATTTAAATCAACTTTTTAGCAGTAACACACTCACATTTTTCATAAAACAAACACATTTTTTTCAGGAATCTACTCTCTGGAACCTAAAACTAATTTTAAAAAAACATCTTTCTAGGCATCCACTGTCCCTAATCGTGCAAGAAAATTTCAATTGACTTGTTGAAATATTGCAATCACCCTTATTCAAAAACGAAATTTAAATCAACTTTTTAGCAGTAACACCCTCACATTTTTCATAAAACAAACACATTTTTTTTTCAGGAATCTACTCTCTGGAACCTAAAACTAATTTAAAAAAAAATCTTTCTAGGCATCCACTGTCCCTAATCGTGCAAGAAAATTTCAATTGACTTGTTGAAGTATTGCAATCACCCTTATCCAAAAACGAAATTTAAATCAACTTTTTAGCAGTAACACGCTCACATTTTTCATAAAACAAACACATTTTTTTCAGGAATCTACTCTCTGGAACCTAAAACTAATTTTAAAAAAACATCTTTCTAGGCATCCACTGTCCCTAATCGTGCAAGAAAATTTCAATTGACTTGTTGAAATATTGCAATCACCCTTATCCAAAAACGAAATTTAAATCAACTTTTTAGCAGTAACACACTCACATTTTTCATAAAACAAACACATTTTTTCAGGAATCAACTCTCTGGAACCTAAAACAAATATAAAAAAAACATCTTTCTATGCATCCACTCTCCCTAATCGTGCAAGAAAATTTCAATTAACTAGTTGAAATAATGCAATCATGCCTATCCTGAAGCTAAATTTAAATAAACTTTTTAGCAGTAACACACTCACATTTTTCATAAAACAAACACATTTTTTTCAGGAATCAACTCTCTGGAACCTAAAACAAATATAAAAAAAAGATCTTTCTATGCATCCACTCTCCCTAATCGTGCAAGAAAATTTCAATTAACTTGTTGAAATGATGCATCACGCTTATCCTGAAACTAAATTTAAATCAACTTTTTTGCAGTAACACACTCACATTTTTCATGTAACAAATAATTTTTTTTTCAGGAATCCACTCTCTGGAACCTATAACGAATTTGTAAAAAACATCTTTCTAGGCATCCACTCTCCCTAATCTTGCAAGAAAATTTCAATTAACTTGTTGAAATATTGCAATCACCTTTATCCAAAAACGATATTTAAATCAAGTTTTTTGCAGTAACACACTCACATTTTTCATGAAACAAACTCATTTTTTTCAGGAATCTACTCTCTGGAACCTAAAACTATTTTTAAAAAAACATCTTTCTAGGCATCCACTGTCCCTAATCGTGCAAGAAAATTTCAATTGACTTGTTGAAATATTGCAATCACCCTTATCCAAAAACGAAATTTAAATCAACATTTTAGCAGTAACACACTCACATTTTTCATAAAACAAACACATTTTTTTCAGGAATCTACTCTCTGGAACCTAAAACTAATTTTAAAAAACATCTTTCTAGGCATCCACTGTCCCTAATCGTGCAAGAAAATTTCAATTGACTTGTTGAAATATTGCAATCACCCTTATTCAAAAACGAAATTTTAATCAACTTTTTAGCAGTAACACCCTCACATTTTTCATAAAACAAACACATTTTTTTCAGGAATCTACTCTCTGGAACCTAAAACTAATTTAAAAAAACATCTTTCTAGGCATCCACTGTCCCTAATCGTGCAAGAAAATTTCAATTGACTTGTTGAAGTATTGCAATCACCCTTACCCAAAAACGAAATTTAAATCAACTTTTTAGCAGTAACACACTCACATTTTTCATAAAACAAACACATTTTTTTCAGGAATCTACTCTCTGGAACCTAAAACTAATTTTAAAAAAACATCTTTCTAGGCATCCACTGTCCCTAATCGTGCAAGAAAATTTCAATTGACTTGTTGAAATATTGCAATCACCCTTATCCAAAAACAAAATTTAAATCAACTTTATAGCAGTAACACACTCACATTTTTCATAAAACAAACACATTTTTTCAGGAATCAACTCTCTGGAACCTAAAACAAATATAAAAAAAACATCTTTCTATGCATCCACTCTCCCTAATCGTGCAAGAAAATTTCAATTAACTTGTTGAAATGATGCATTCACGCTTATCCTGAAACTAAATTTAAATCAACTTTTTAGCAGTAACACCCTCACATTTTTCATAAAACAAACACATTTTTTTCAGGAATCTACTCTCTGGAACCTAAAACTAATTTTTAAAAAACATCTTTCTAGGCATCCACTGTCCCTAATCGTGCAAGAAAATTTCAATTGACTTGTTGAAATATTGCAATCACCCTTATCCAAAAACGAAATTTAAATCAACTTTTTAGCAGTAACACACTCACATTTTTCATAAAACAAACACATTTTTTTCAGGAATCTACTCTCTGGAACCTAAAACTAATTTTAAAAAAACATCTTTCTAGGCATCCACTGTCCCTAATCGTGCAAGAAAATTTCAATTGACTTGTTGAAATATTGCAATCACCCTTATCCAAAAACGAAATTTAAATCAACTTTTTAGCAGTAACACACTCACATTTTTCATAAAACAAACACATTTTTTTCAGGAATCTACTCTCTGAAACCTAAAACTAATTTAAAAAAAATATCTTTCTAGGCATCCACTGTCCCTAATCGTGCAAGAAAATTTCAATTGACTTGTTGAAATATTGCAATCACCCTTATTCAAAAACGAAATTTAAATCAACTTTTTAGCAGTAACACCCTCACATTTTTCATAAAACAAACACATTTTTTTCAGGAATCTACTCTCTGGAACCTAAAACTAATTTAAAAAAAAATCTTTCTAGGCATCCACTGTCCCTAATCGTGCAAGAAAATTTCAATTGACTTGTTGAAGTATTGCAATCACCCTTATCCAAAAACGAAATTTAAATCAACATTTTTAGCAGTAACACACTCACATTTTTCATAAAACAAACACATTTTTTTCAGGAATCTACTCTCTGGAACCTAAAACTAATTTTAAAAAAAATCTTTCTAGGCATCCACTGTCCCTAATCGTGCAAGAAAATTTCAATTGACTTGTTGAAATATTGCAATCACCCTTATCCAAAAACGAAATTTAAATCAACTTTTTAGCAGTAACACACTCACATTTTTCATAAAACAAACACATTTTTTCAGGAATCAACTCTCTGAAACCTAAAACAAATATAAAAAAAACATCTTTCTATGCATCCACTCTCCCTAATCGTGCAAGAAAATTTCAATTAACTTGTTGAAATGATGCATTCACGCTTATCCTGAAACTAAATTTAAATCAACTTTTTTGCAGTAACACACTCACATTTTTCATGAAACAAATAATTTTTTTTTCAGGAATCCACTCTCTGGAACCTATAACGAATTTGTAAAAAACATCTTTCTAGGCATCCACTCTCCCTAATCTTGCAAGAAAATTTCAATTAACTTGTTGAAATATTGCAATCACCCTTATCCAAAAACAATATTTAAATCAACTTTTTTGCAGTAACACACTCACATTTTTCATAAAACAAACACATTTTTTTCAGGAATCCACTCTCTGGAACCTAAAACTAATTTAAAAAAAAATCTTTCTAGGCATCCACTGTCCCTAATCGTGCAAGAAAATTTCAATTGACTTGTTGAAATATTGCAATCACCCTTATCCAAAAATGAAATTTAAATCAACTTTTTAGCAGCAACACACTCACATTTTTCATAAAACAAACACATTTTTTTCAGGAATCTACTCTCTGGAACCTAAAACTAATTTTAAAAAAACATCTTTCTAGGCATCCACTGTCCCTAATCGTGCAAGAAAATTTCAATTGACTTGTTGAAATATTGCAATCACCCTTATTCAAAAACGAAATTTAAATCAACTTTTTAGCAGTAACACCCTCACATTTTTCATAAAACAAACACATTTTTTTCAGGAATCTACTCTCTGGAACCTAAAACTAATTTAAAAAAAAATCTTTCTAGGCATCCACTGTCCCTAATCGTGCAAGAAAATTTCAATTGACTTGTTGAAGTATTGCAATCACCCTTACCCAAAAACGAAATTTAAATCAACTTTTTAGCAGTAACACACTCACATTTTTCATAAAACAAACACATTTTTTTCAGGAATCTACTCTCTGGAACCTAAAACTAATTTTAAAAAAACATCTTTCTAGGCATCCACTGTCCCTAATCGTGCAAGAAAATTTCAATTGACTTGTTGAAATATTGCAATCACCCTTATCCAAAAACGAAATTTAAATCAACTTTTTAGCAGTAACACACTCACATTTTTCATAAAACAAACACATTTTTTCAGGAATCAACTCTCTGGAACCTAAAACAAATATAAAAAATACATCTTTCTATGCATCCACTCTCCCTAATCGTGCAAGAAAATTTCAATTAACTTGTTGAAATGATGCATTCACGCTTATCCTGAAACTAAATTTAAATCAACTTTTTTGCAGTAACACACTCACATTTTTCATGAAACAAATAATTTTTTTTTCAGGAATCCACTCTCTGGAACCTATAACGAATTTGTAAAAAACATCTTTCTAGGCATCCACTCTCCCTAATCTTGCAAGAAAATTTCAATTAACTTGTTGAAATATTGCAATCACCCTTATCCAAAAACGATATTTAAATCAACTTTTTTGCAGTAACACACTCACATTTTTCATAAAACAAACACATTTTTTTCAGGAATCTACTCTCTGGAACCTAAAACTAATTTAAAAAAAATCTTTCTAGGCATCCACTGTCCCTAATCGTGCAAGAAAATTTCAATTGACTTGTTGAAATATTGCAATCACCCTTATCCAAAAACGAAATTTAAATCAACTTTTTAGCAGTAACACACTCACATTTTTCATAAAACAAACACATTTTTTTCAGGAATCTAGTCTCTGGAACCTAAAACTAATTTAAAAAAAACATCTTTCTAGGCATCCACTGTCCCTAATCGTGCAAGAAAATTTCAATTGACTTGTTGAAATATTGCAATCACCCTTATCCAAAAACGAAATTTAAATCAACTTTTTAGCAGTAACACACTCACATTTTTCATAAAACAAACACATTTTTTTCAGGAATCTACTCTCTGAAACCTAAAACTAATTTTAAAAAAATATCTTTCTAGGCATCCACTGTCCCTAATCGTGCAAGAAAATTTCAATTGACTTGTTGAAATATTGCAATCACCCTTATTCAAAAACGAAATTTAAATCAACTTTTTAGCAGTAACACCCTCACATTTTTCATAAAACAAACACATTTTTTTCAGGAATCTACTCTCTGGAACCTAAAACTAATTTTAAAAAAAGATCTTTCTAGGCATCCACTGTCCCTAATCGTGCAAGAAAATTTCAATTGACTTGTTGAAATATTGCAATCACCCTTATCCAAAAACGAAATTTAAATCAACTTTTTAGCAGTAACACACTCACATTTTTCATAAAACAAACACATTTTTTTCTGGAATCTACTCTCTGGAACCTAAAACTAATTTTAAAAAAACATCTTTCTAGGCATCCACTGTCCCTAATCGTGCAAGAAAATTTCAATTGACTTGTTGAAATATTGCAATCACCCTTATCCAAAAACGAAATTTAAATCAACTTTTTATCAGTAACACACTCACATTTTTCATAAAACAAACACATTTTTTCAGGAATCAACTCTCTGGAACCTAAAACAAATATAAAAAAAACATCTTTCTATGCATCCACTCTCCCTAATCGTGCAAGAAAATTTCAATTAACTAGTTGAAATAATGCAATCATGCCTATCCTGAAGCTACATTTAAATAAACTTTTTAGCAGTAACACACTCACATTTTTCATAAAACAAACACATTTTTTTCAGGAATCAACTCTCTGGAACCTAAAACAAATATAAAAAAAATCTTTCTATGCATCCACTCTCCCTAATCGCGCAAGAAAATTTCAATTAACTTTTTGAAATGAGGCATTCACGCTTATCCTGAAACCACATTTAAATCAACTTTTTTGCAGTAACACACTCACATTTTTCATGAAACAAATAATTTTTTTTTCAGGAATCCACTCTCTGGAACCTATAACGAATTTGTAAAAAACATCTTTCTAGGCATCCACTCTCCCTAATCTTGCAAGAAAATTTCAATTAACTTGTTGAAATATTGCAATCACCCTTATCCAAAAACGATATTTAAATCAACTTTTTTGCAGTAACACACTCACATTTTTCATAAAACAAACACATTTTTTTCAGGAATCTACTCTCTGGAACCTAAAACTAATTTAAAAAAAAAATCTTTCTAGGCATCCACTGTCCCTAATCGTGCAAGAAAATTTCAATTGACTTGTTGAAAAATTGCAATAACCCTTATCCAAAAATGAAATTTAAATCAACTTTTTAGCAGTAACACACTCACATTTTTCATAAAACAAACACATTTTTTTCAGGAATCTACTCTCTGGAACCTAAAACTAATTTAAAAAAAAGATCTTTCTAGGCATCCACTGTCCCTAATCGTGCAAGAAAATTTCAATTGACTTGTTGAAATATTGCAATCACCCTTATTCAAAAACGAAATTTAAATCAACTTTTTAGCAGTAACACCCTCACATTTTTCATAAAACAAACACATTTTTTTTTCAGGAATCTACTCTCTGGAACCTAAAACTAATTTAAAAAAAAATCTTTCTAGGCATCCACTGTCCCTAATCGTGCAAGAAAATTTCAATTGACTTGTTGAAGTATTGCAATCACCCTTATCCAAAAACGAAATTTAAATCAACTTTTTAGCAGTAACACGCTCACATTTTTCATAAAACAAACACATTTTTTTCAGGAATCTACTCTCTGGAACCTAAAACTAATTTTAAAAAAACATCTTTCTAGGCATCCACTGTCCCTAATCGTGCAAGAAAATTTCAATTGACTTGTTGAAATATTGCAATCACCCTTATCCAAAAACGAAATTTAAATCAACTTTTTAGCAGTAACACACTCACATTTTTCATAAAACAAACACATTTTTTCAGGAATCAACTCTCTGGAACCTAAAACAAATATAAAAAAAACATCTTTCTATGCATCCACTCTCCCTAATCGTGCAAGAAAATTTCAATTAACTAGTTGAAATAATGCAATCATGCCTATCCTGAAGCTAAATTTAAATAAACTTTTTAGCAGTAACACACTCACATTTTTCATAAAACAAACACATTTTTTTCAGGAATCAACTCTCTGGAACCTAAAACAAATATAAAAAAAAGATCTTTCTATGCATCCACTCTCCCTAATCGTGCAAGAAAATTTCAATTAACTTGTTGAAATGATGCATCACGCTTATCCTGAAACTAAATTTAAATCAACTTTTTTGCAGTAACACACTCACATTTTTCATGTAACAAATAATTTTTTTTTCAGGAATCCACTCTCTGGAACCTATAACGAATTTGTAAAAAACATCTTTCTAGGCATCCACTCTCCCTAATCTTGCAAGAAAATTTCAATTAACTTGTTGAAATATTGCAATCACCTTTATCCAAAAACGATATTTAAATCAAGTTTTTTGCAGTAACACACTCACATTTTTCATGAAACAAACTCATTTTTTTCAGGAATCTACTCTCTGGAACCTAAAACTATTTTTAAAAAAACATCTTTCTAGGCATCCACTGTCCCTAATCGTGCAAGAAAATTTCAATTGACTTGTTGAAATATTGCAATCACCCTTATCCAAAAACGAAATTTAAATCAACATTTTAGCAGTAACACACTCACATTTTTCATAAAACAAACACATTTTTTTCAGGAATCTACTCTCTGGAACCTAAAACTAATTTTAAAAAACATCTTTCTAGGCATCCACTGTCCCTAATCGTGCAAGAAAATTTCAATTGACTTGTTGAAATATTGCAATCACCCTTATTCAAAAACGAAATTTTAATCAACTTTTTAGCAGTAACACCCTCACATTTTTCATAAAACAAACACATTTTTTTCAGGAATCTACTCTCTGGAACCTAAAACTAATTTAAAAAAAACATCTTTCTAGGCATCCACTGTCCCTAATCGTGCAAGAAAATTTCAATTGACTTGTTGAAGTATTGCAATCACCCTTACCCAAAAACGAAATTTAAATCAACTTTTTAGCAGTAACACACTCACATTTTTCATAAAACAAACACATTTTTTTCAGGAATCTACTCTCTGGAACCTAAAACTAATTTTAAAAAAACATCTTTCTAGGCATCCACTGTCCCTAATCGTGCAAGAAAATTTCAATTGACTTGTTGAAATATTGCAATCACCCTTATCCAAAAACGAAATTTAAATCAACTTTATAGCAGTAACACACTCACATTTTTCATAAAACAAACACATTTTTTCAGGAATCAACTCTCTGGAACCTAAAACAAATATAAAAAAAACATCTTTCTATGCATCCAGTCTCCCTAATCGTGCAAGAAAATTTCAATTAACTTGTTGAAATGATGCATTCACGCTTATCCTGAAACTAAATTTAAATCAACTTTTTAGCAGTAACACCCTCACATTTTTCATAAAACAAACACATTTTTTTCAGGAATCTACTCTCTGGAACCTAAAACTAATTTTAAAAAAACATCTTTCTAGGCATCCACTGTCCCTAATCGTGCAAGAAAATTTCAATTGACTTGTTGAAATATTGCAATCACCCTTATCCAAAAACGAAATTTAAATCAACTTTTTAGCAGTAACACACTCACATTTTTCATAAAACAAACACATTTTTTTCAGGAATCTACTCTCTGGAACCTAAAACTAATTTTAAAAAAACATCTTTCTAGGCATCCACTGTCCCTAATCGTGCAAGAAAATTTCAATTGACTTGTTGAAATATTGCAATCACCCTTATCCAAAAACGAAATTTAAATCAACTTTTTAGCAGTAACACACTCACATTTTTCATAAAACAAACACATTTTTTTCAGGAATCTACTCTCTGAAACCTAAAACTAATTTAAAAAAAATATCTTTCTAGGCATCCACTGTCCCTAATCGTGCAAGAAAATTTCAATTGACTTGTTGAAATATTGCAATCACCCTTATTCAAAAACGAAATTTAAATCAACTTTTTAGCAGTAACACCCTCACATTTTTCATAAAACAAACACATTTTTTTCAGGAATCTACTCTCTGGAACCTAAAACTAATTTAAAAAAAAATCTTTCTAGGCATCCACTGTCCCTAATCGTGCAAGAAAATTTCAATTGACTTGTTGAAGTATTGCAATCACCCTTATCCAAAAACGAAATTTAAATCAACATTTTTAGCAGTAACACACTCACATTTTTCATAAAACAAACACATTTTTTTCAGGAATCTACTCTCTGGAACCTAAAACTAATTTTAAAAAAAATCTTTCTAGGCATCCACTGTCCCTAATCGTGCAAGAAAATTTCAATTGACTTGTTGAAATATTGCAATCACCCTTATCCAAAAACGAAATTTAAATCAACTTTTTAGCAGTAACACACTCACATTTTTCATAAAACAAACACATTTTTTCAGGAATCAACTCTCTGAAACCTAAAACAAATATAAAAAAAACATCTTTCTATGCATCCACTCTCCCTAATCGTGCAAGAAAATTTCAATTAACTTGTTGAAATGATGCATTCACGCTTATCCTGAAACTAAATTTAAATCAACTTTTTTGCAGTAACACACTCACATTTTTCATGAAACAAATAATTTTTTTTTCAGGAATCCACTCTCTGGAACCTATAACGAATTTGTAAAAAACATCTTTCTAGGCATCCACTCTCCCTAATCTTGCAAGAAAATTTCAATTAACTTGTTGAAATATTGCAATCACCCTTATCCAAAAACAATATTTAAATCAACTTTTTTGCAGTAACACACTCACATTTTTCATAAAACAAACACATTTTTTTCAGGAATCCACTCTCTGGAACCTAAAACTAATTTAAAAAAAAATCTTTCTAGGCATCCACTGTCCCTAATCGTGCAAGAAAATTTCAATTGACTTGTTGAAATATTGCAATCACCCTTATCCAAAAATGAAATTTAAATCAACTTTTTAGCAGCAACACACTCACATTTTTCATAAAACAAACACATTTTTTTCAGGAATCTACTCTCTGGAACCTAAAACTAATTTTAAAAAAACATCTTTCTAGGCATCCACTGTCCCTAATCGTGCAAGAAAATTTCAATTGACTTGTTGAAATATTGCAATCACCCTTATTCAAAAACGAAATTTAAATCAACTTTTTAGCAGTAACACCCTCACATTTTTCATAAAACAAACACATTTTTTTCAGGAATCTACTCTCTGGAACCTAAAACTAATTTAAAAAAAAATCTTTCTAGGCATCCACTGTCCCTAATCGTGCAAGAAAATTTCAATTGACTTGTTGAAGTATTGCAATCACCCTTATCCAAAAACGAAATTTAAATCAACATTTTTAGCAGTAACACACTCACATTTTTCATAAAACAAACACATTTTTTTCAGGAATCTACTCTCTGGAACCTAAAACTAATTTTAAAAAAATATCTTTCTAGGCATCCACTGTCCCTAATCGTGCAAGAAAATTTCAATTGACTTGTTGAAATATTGCAATCACCCTTATCCAAAAACGAAATTTAAATCAACATTTTAGCAGTAACACACTCACATTTTTCATAAAACAAACACATTTTTTTCAGGAATCTACTCTCTGGAACCTAAAACTAATTTTAAAGAAACATCTTTCTAGGCATCCACTGTCCCTAATCGTGCAAGAAAATTTCAATTGACTTGTTGAAATATTGCAATCACCCTTATCCAAAAACGAAATTTAAATCAACTTTTTAGCAGTAACACACTCACATTTTTCATAAAACAAACACATTTTTTCAGGAATCAACTCTCTGGAACCTAAAACAAATATAAAAAAAACATCTTTCTATGCATCCACTCTCCCTAATCGTGCAAGAAAATTTCAATTAACTTGTTGAAATGATGCATTCACGCTTATCCTGAAACTAAATTTAAATCAACTTTTTTGCAGTAACACACTCACATTTTTCATGAAACAAATAATTTTTTTTTCAGGAATCCACTCTCTGGAACCTATAACGAATTTGTAAAAAACATCTTTCTAGGCATCCACTCTCCCTAATCTTGCAAGAAAATTTCAATTAACTTGTTGAAATATTGCAATCACCCTTATCCAAAAACGATATTTAAATCAACTTTTTTGCAGTAACACACTCACATTTTTCATAAAACAAACACATTTTTTTCAGGAATCTACTCTCTGGAACCTAAAACTAATTTAAAAAAAAATCTTTCTAGGCATCCACTGTCCCTAATCGTGCAAGAAAATTTCAATTGACTTGTTGAAATATTGCAATCACCCTTATCCAAAAACGAAATTTAAATCAACTTTTTAGCAGTAACACACTCACATTTTTCATAAAACAAACACATTTTTTTCAGGAATCTAGTCTCTGGAACCTAAAACTAATTTAAAAAAAACATCTTTCTAGGCATCCACTGTCCCTAATCGTGCAAGAAAATTTCAATTGACTTGTTGAAATATTGCAATCACCCTTATCCAAAAACGAAATTTAAATCAACTTTTTAGCAGTAACACACTCACATTTTTCATAAAACAAACACATTTTTTTCAGGAATCTACTCTCTGAAACCTAAAACTAATTTTAAAAAAATATCTTTCTAGGCATCCACTGTCCCTAATCGTGCAAGAAAATTTCAATTGACTTGTTGAAATATTGCAATCACCCTTATTCAAAAACGAAATTTAAATCAACTTTTTAGCAGTAACACCCTCACATTTTTCATAAAACAAACACATTTTTTTCAGGAATCTACTCTCTGGAACCTAAAACTAATTTTAAAAAAAGATCTTTCTAGGCATCCACTGTCCCTAATCGTGCAAGAAAATTTCAATTGACTTGTTGAAATATTGCAATCACCCTTATCCAAAAACGAAATTTAAATCAACTTTTTAGCAGTAACACACTCACATTTTTCATAAAACAAACACATTTTTTTCTGGAATCTACTCTCTGGAACCTAAAACTAATTTTAAAAAAACATCTTTCTAGGCATCCACTGTCCCTAATCGTGCAAGAAAATTTCAATTGACTTGTTGAAATGTTGCAATCACCCTTATCCAAAAACGAAATTTAAATCAACTTTTTAGCAGTAACACACTCACATTTTTCATAAAACAAACACATTTTTTTTAGGAATCTACTCTCTGAAACCTAAAACTAATTTAATAAAAATATCTTTCTAGGCATCCACTGTCCCTAATCGTGCAAGAAAATTTCAATTGACTTGTTGAAATATTGCAATCACCCTTATTCAAAAACAAAATTTAAATCAACTTTTTAGCAGTAACACCCTCACATTTTTCATAAAACAAACACATTTTTTTCAGGAATCTACTCTCTGGAACCTAAAACTAATTTAAAAAAAAATCTTTCTAGGCATCCACTGTCCCTAATCGTGCAAGAAAATTTCAATTGACTTGTTGAAGTATTGCAATCACCCTTATCCAAAAACGAAATTTAAATCAACATTTTTAGCAGTAACACACTCACATTTTTCATAAAACAAACACATTTTTTTCAGGAATCTACTCTCTGGAACCTAAAACTAATTTTAAAAAAACATCTTTCTAGGCATCCACTGTCCCTAATCGTGCAAGAAAATTTCAATTGACTTGTTGAAATATTGCGATCACCCTTATCCTAAAACGAAATTTAAATCAACTTTTTAGCAGTAACACACTCACATTTTTCATAAAACAAACACATTTTTTCAGGAATCAACTCTCTGGAACCTAAAACAAATATAAAAAAAAGATCTTTCTATGCATCCACTCTCCCTAATCGTGCAAGAAAATTTCAATTAACTTGTTGAAATGATGCATTCACGCTTATCCTGAAACTAAATTTAAATCAACTTTTTTGCAGTAACACTCACATTTTTCATGTAACATATAATTTTTTTTTCAGGAATCCACTCTCTGGAACCTATAACGAATTTGTAAAAAACATCTTTCTAGGCATCCACTCTCCCTAATCTTGCAAGAAAATTTCAATTAACTTGTTGAAATATTGCAATCACCTTTATCCAAAAACGATATTTAAATCAACTTTTTTGCAGTAACACACTCACATTTTTCATAAAACAAACACATTTTTTTCAGGAATCTACTCTCTGGAACCTAAAACTAATTTAAAAAAAACATCTTTCTAGGCATCCACTGTCCCTAATCGTGCAAGAAAATTTCAATTGACTTGTTGAAATATTGCAATCACCCTTATCCAAAAACGAAATTTAAATCAACATTTTAGCAGTAACACACTCACATTTTTCATAAAACAAACACATTTTTTTCAGGAATCTACTCTCTGGAACCTAAAACTAATTTTAAAAAACATCTTTCTAGGCATCCACTGTCCCTAATCGTGCAAGAAAATTTCAATTGACTTGTTGAAATATTGCAATCACCCTTATTCAAAAACGAAATTTTAATCAACTTTTTAGCAGTAACACCCGCACATTTTTCATAAAACAAACACATTTTTTTCAGGAATCTACTCTCTGGAACCTAAAACTAATTTAAAAAAAACATCTTTCTAGGCATCCACTGTCCCTAATCGTGCAAGAAAATTTCAATTGACTTGTTGAAGTATTGCAATCACCCTTACCCAAAAACGAAATTTAAATCAACTTTTTTGCAGTAACACACTCACATTTTTCATAAAACAAACACATTTTTTTCAGGAATCTACTCTCTGGAACCTAAAACTAATTTTAAAAAAACATCTTTCTAGGCATCCACTGTCCCTAATCGTGCAAGAAAATTTCAATTGACTTGTTGAAATATTGCAATCACCCTTATTCAAAAACGAAATTTAAATCAACTTTTTAGCAGTAACACCCTCAGATTTTTCATAAAACAAACACATTTTTTTCAGGAATCTACTCTCTGGAACCTAAAACTAATTTTAAAAAAACATCTTTCTAGGCATCCACTGTCCCTAATCGTGCAAGAAAATTTCAATTGACTTGTTGAAATATTGCAATCACCCTTATCCAAAAACGAAATTTAAATCAACATTTTAGCAGTAACACACTCACATTTTTCATAAAACAAACACATTTTTTTCAGGAATCTACTCTCTGGAACTTAAAACTAATTTTAAAAAAACATCTTTCTAGGCATCCACTGTCCCTAATCGTGCAAGAAAATTTCAATTGACTTGTTGAAATATTGCAATCACCCTTATTCAAAAACGAAATTTTAATCAACTTTTTAGCAGTAACACACTCACATTTTTCATAAAACAAACACATTTTTTCAGGAATCAACTCTCTGGAACCTAAAACAAATATAAAAAAAACATCTTTCTATGCATCCACTCTCCCTAATCGTGCAAGAAAATTTCAATTAACTTGTTGAAATGATGCATTCACGCTTATCCTGAAACTAAATTTAAATCCACTTTTTTGCAGTAACACACTCACATTTTTCATGAAACAAATAATTTTTTTTTCAGGAATCCACTCTCTGGAACCTATAACGAATTTGTAAAAAACATCTTTCTAGGCATCCACTCTCCCTAATCTTGCAAGAAAATTTCAATTAACTTGTTGAAATATTGCAATCACCCTTATCCAAAAACGATATTTAAATCAACTTTTTTGCAGTAACACACTCACATTTTTCATAAAACAAACACATTTTTTTCAGGAATCTACTCTCTGGAACCTAAAACTAATTTAAAAAAAAGATCTTTCTAGGCATCCACTGTCCCTAATCGTGCAAGAAAATTTCAATTGACTTGTTGAAATATTGCAATCACCCTTATCCAAAAATGAAATTTAAATCAACTTTTTAGCAGCAACACACTCACATTTTTCATAAAACAAACACATTTTTTTCAGGAATCTACTCTCTGGAACCTAAAACTAATTTTAAAAAAACATCTTTCTAGGCATCCACTGTCCCTAATCGTGCAAGAAAATTTCAATTGACTTGTTGAAATATTGCAATCACCCTTATTCAAAAACGAAATTTAAATCAACTTTTTAGCAGTAACACCCTCACATTTTTCATAAAACAAACACATTTTTTTCAGGAATCTACTCTCTGAAACCTAATACTAATTTAAAAAAGAAATCTTTCTATGCATCCACTGTCCCTAATCGTGCAAGAAAATTTCAATTCACTTGTTGAAATATTGCAATCACCCTTATCCAAAAACGAAATTTAAATCAACTTTTTAGCAGTAACACACTCACATTTTTCATAAAACAAACACATTTTTTTCAGGAATCTACTCTCTGAAACCTAAAACTAATTTAAAAAAAATATCTTTCTAGGCATCCACTGTCCCTAATCGTGCAAGAAAATTTCAATTGACTTGTTGAAATGATGCATTCACGCCTATCCTGAAACTAAATTAAAATCAACTTTTTAGCAGTAACACACTCACATTTTTCATAAAACAAACACATTTTTTTCAGAAATCTACTCTCTGAAACCTAAAACTAATTTAAAAAAAAACATCTTTCTAGGATCCACTCTCCCTAATCTTCCAAGAAAATTTCAATTAACTTATTGAAATATTGCAATCACCCTTATCCAAAGACGATATTTAAATCAACTTTTTTGCAGTAACACACTCACATTTTTCATAAAACAAACCCATTTTTTTCAGGAATCTACTCTCTGAAACCTAAAACTAATTTAAAAAAAAACATCTTTCTAGGCATCCACTGTCCCTAATCGTGCAAGAAAATTTCGATTGACTTGTTGAAATATTGCAATCACCCTTATCCAAAAACGAAATTTAAATCAACTTTTTATCAGTAACACACTCACATTTTTCATAAAACAAACACATTTTTTCAGGAATCAACTCTCTGGAACCTAAAACAAATATAAAAAAAACATCTTTCTATGCATCCACTCTCCCTAATCGTGCAAGAAAATTTCAATTAACTAGTTGAAATAATGCAATCATGCCTATCCTGAAGCTACATTTAAATAAACTTTTTAGCAGTAACACACTCACATTTTTCATAAAACAAACACATTTTTTTCAGGAATCAACTCTCTGGAACCTAAAACAAATATAAAAAAAAATCTTTCTATGCATCCACTCTCCCTAATCGCGCAAGAAAATTTCAATTAACTTGTTGAAATGATGCATTCACGCTTATCCTGAAACCACATTTAAATCAACTTTTTTGCAGTAACACACTCACATTTTTCATGAAACAAATAATTTTTTTTTCAGGAATCCACTCTCTGGAACCTATAACGAATTTGTAAAAAACATCTTTCTAGGCATCCACTCTCCCTAATCTTGCAAGAAAATTTCAATTAACTTGTTGAAATATTGCAATCACCCTTATCCAAAAACGATATTTAAATCAACTTTTTTGCAGTAACACACTCACATTTTTCATAAAACAAACACATTTTTTTCAGGAATCTACTCTCTGGAACCTAAAACTAATTTTAAAAAAACATCTTTCTAGGCATCCACTGTCCCTAATCGTGCAAGAAAATTTCAATTGACTTGTTGAAATATTGCAATCACCCTTATCCAAAAACGAAATTTAAATCAACATTTTAGCAGTAACACACTCACATTTTTCATAAAACAAACACATTTTTTTCAGGAATCTACTCTCTGGAACCTAAAACTAATTTTAAAAAACATCTTTCTAGGCATCCACTGTCCCTAATCGTGCAAGAAAATTTCAATTGACTTGTTGAAATATTGCAATCACCCTTATTCAAAAACGAAATTTTAATCAACTTTTTAGCAGTAACACCCGCACATTTTTCATAAAACAAACACATTTTTTTCAGGAATCTACTCTCTGGAACCTAAAACTAATTTAAAAAAAACATCTTTCTAGGCATCCACTGTCCCTAATCGTGCAAGAAAATTTCAATTGACTTGTTGAAGTATTGCAATCACCCTTACCCAAAAACGAAATTTAAATCAACTTTTTTGCAGTAACACACTCACATTTTTCATAAAACAAACACATTTTTTTCAGGAATCTACTCTCTGGAACCTAAAACTAATTTTAAAAAAACATCTTTCTAGGCATCCACTGTCCCTAATCGTGCAAGAAAATTTCAATTGACTTGTTGAAATATTGCAATCACCCTTATTCAAAAACGAAATTTAAATCAACTTTTTAGCAGTAACACACTCACATTTTTCATAAAACAAACACATTTTTTCAGGAATCAACTCTCTCGAACCTAAAACAAATATAAAAAAAACATCTTTCTATGCATCCACTCTCCCTAATCGTGCAAGAAAATTTCAATTAACTTGTTGAAATGATGCATTCACGCTTATCCTGAAACTAAATTTAAATCCACTTTTTTGCAGTAACACACTCACATTTTTCATGAAACAAATAATTTTTTTTTCAGGAATCCACTCTCTGGAACCTATAACGAATTTGTAAAAAACATCTTTCTAGGCATCCACTCTCCCTAATCTTGCAAGAAAATTTCAATTAACTTGTTGAAATATTGCAATCACCCTTATCCAAAAACGATATTTAAATCAACTTTTTTGCAGTAACACACTCACATTTTTCATAAAACAAACACATTTTTTTCAGGAATCTACTCTCTGGAACCTAAAACTAATTTAAAAAAAAGATCTTTCTAGGCATCCACTGTCCCTAATCGTGCAAGAAAATTTCAATTGACTTGTTGAAATATTGCAATCACCCTTATCCAAAAATGAAATTTAAATCAACTTTTTAGCAGCAACACACTCACATTTTTCATAAAACACACACATTTTTTTCAGGAATCTACTCTCTGGAACCTAAAACTAATTTAAAAAAAACATCTTTCTAGGCATCCACTGTCCCTAATCGTGCAAGAAAATTTCAATTGACTTGTTGAAATATTGCAATCACCCTTATTCAAAAACGAAATTTAAATCAACTTTTTAGCAGTAACACCCTCACATTTTTCATAAAACAAACACATTTTTTTCAGGAATCTACTCTCTGAAACCTAATACTAATTTAAAAAAGAAATCTTTCTATGCATCCACTGTCCCTAATCGTGCAAGAAAATTTCAATTCACTTGTTGAAATATTGCAATCACCCTTATCCAAAAACGAAATTTAAATCAACTTTTTAGCAGTAACACACTCACATTTTTCATAAAACAAACACATTTTTTTCAGGAATCTACTCTCTGAAACCTAAAACTAATTTAAAAAAAATATCTTTCTAGGCATCCACTGTCCCTAATCGTGCAAGAAAATTTCAATTGACTTGTTGAAATGATGCATTCACGCCTATCCTGAAACTAAATTAAAATCAACTTTTTAGCAGTAACACACTCACATTTTTCATAAAACAAACACATTTTTTTCAGAAATCTACTCTCTGAAACCTAAAACTAATTTAAAAAAAAACATCTTTCTAGGATCCACTCTCCCTAATCTTCCAAGAAAATTTCAATTAACTTATTGAAATATTGCAATCACCCTTATCCAAAGACGATATTTAAATCAACTTTTTTGCAGTAACACACTCACATTTTTCATAAAACAAACCCATTTTTTTCAGGAATCTACTCTCTGAAACCTAAAACTAATTTAAAAAAAAACATCTTTCTAGGCATCCACTGTCCCTAATCGTGCAAGAAAATTTCGATTGACTTGTTGAAATATTGCAATCACCCTTATCCAAAAACGAAATTTAAATCAACTTTTTATCAGTAACACACTCACATTTTTCATAAAACAAACACATTTTTTCAGGAATCAACTCTCTGGAACCTAAAACAAATATAAAAAAAACATCTTTCTATGCATCCACTCTCCCTAATCGTGCAAGAAAATTTCAATTAACTAGTTGAAATAATGCAATCATGCCTATCCTGAAGCTACATTTAAATAAACTTTTTAGCAGTAACACACTCACATTTTTCATAAAACAAACACATTTTTTTCAGGAATCAACTCTCTGGAACCTAAAACAAATATAAAAAAAAATCTTTCTATGCATCCACTCTCCCTAATCGCGCAAGAAAATTTCAATTAACTTGTTGAAATGATGCATTCACGCTTATCCTGAAACCACATTTAAATCAACTTTTTTGCAGTAACACACTCACATTTTTCATGAAACAAATAATTTTTTTTTCAGGAATCCACTCTCTGGAACCTATAACGAATTTGTAAAAAACATCTTTCTAGGCATCCACTCTCCCTAATCTTGCAAGAAAATTTCAATTAACTTGTTGAAATATTGCAATCACCCTTATCCAAAAACGATATTTAAATCAACTTTTTTGCAGTAACACACTCACATTTTTCATAAAACAAACACATTTTTTTCAGGAATCTACTCTCTGGAACCTAAAACTAATTTTAAAAAAACATCTTTCTAGGCATCCACTGTCCCTAATCGTGCAAGAAAATTTCAATTGACTTGTTGAAATATTGCAATCACCCTTATCCAAAAACGAAATTTAAATCAACATTTTAGCAGTAACACACTCACATTTTTCATAAAACAAACACATTTTTTTCAGGAATCTACTCTCTGGAACCTAAAACTAATTTTAAAAAACATCTTTCTAGGCATCCACTGTCCCTAATCGTGCAAGAAAATTTCAATTGACTTGTTGAAATATTGCAATCACCCTTATTCAAAAACGAAATTTTAATCAACTTTTTAGCAGTAACACCCGCACATTTTTCATAAAACAAACACATTTTTTTCAGGAATCTACTCTCTGGAACCTAAAACTAATTTAAAAAAAACATCTTTCTAGGCATCCACTGTCCCTAATCGTGCAAGAAAATTTCAATTGACTTGTTGAAGTATTGCAATCACCCTTACCCAAAAACGAAATTTAAATCAACTTTTTTGCAGTAACACACTCACATTTTTCATAAAACAAACACATTTTTTTCAGGAATCTACTCTCTGGAACCTAAAACTAATTTTAAAAAAACATCTTTCTAGGCATCCACTGTCCCTAATCGTGCAAGAAAATTTCAATTGACTTGTTGAAATATTGCAATCACCCTTATTCAAAAACGAAATTTAAATCAACTTTTTAGCAGTAACACACTCACATTTTTCATAAAACAAACACATTTTTTCAGGAATCAACTCTCTCGAACCTAAAACAAATATAAAAAAAACATCTTTCTATGCATCCACTCTCCCTAATCGTGCAAGAAAATTTCAATTAACTTGTTGAAATGATGCATTCACGCTTATCCTGAAACTAAATTTAAATCAACTTTTTTGCAGTAACACACTCACATTTTTCATGAAACAAATAATTTTTTTTTCAGGAATCCACTCTCTGGAACCTATAACGAATTTGTAAAAAACATCTTTCTAGGCATCCACTCTCCCTAATCTTGCAAGAAAATTTCAATTAACTTGTTGAAATATTGCAATCACCCTTATCCAAAAACGATATTTAAATCAACTTTTTTGCAGTAACACACTCACATTTTTCATAAAACAAACACATTTTTTTCAGGAATCTACTCTCTGGAACCTAAAACTAATTTAAAAAAAATCTTTCTAGGCATCCACTGTCCCTAATCGTGCAAGAAAATTTCAATTGACTTGTTGAAATATTGCAATCACCCTTATCCAAAAACGAAATTTAAATCAACTTTTTAGCAGTAACACACTCACATTTTTCATAAAACAAACACATTTTTTTCAGGAATCTAGTCTCTGGAACCTAAAACTAATTTAAAAAAAACATCTTTCTAGGCATCCACTGTCCCTAATCGTGCAAGAAAATTTCAATTGACTTGTTGAAATATTGCAATCACCCTTATCCAAAAACGAAATTTAAATCAACTTTTTAGCAGTAACACACTCACATTTTTCATAAAACAAACACATTTTTTTCAGGAATCTACTCTCTGAAACCTAAAACTAATTTTAAAAAAATATCTTTCTAGGCATCCACTGTCCCTAATCGTGCAAGAAAATTTCAATTGACTTGTTGAAATATTGCAATCACCCTTATTCAAAAACGAAATTTAAATCAACTTTTTAGCAGTAACACCCTCACATTTTTCATAAAACAAACACATTTTTTTCAGGAATCTACTCTCTGGAACCTAAAACTAATTTTAAAAAAAGATCTTTCTAGGCATCCACTGTCCCTAATCGTGCAAGAAAATTTCAATTGACTTGTTGAAATATTGCAATCACCCTTATCCAAAAACGAAATTTAAATCAACTTTTTAGCAGTAACACACTCACATTTTTCATAAAACAAACACATTTTTTTCTGGAATCTACTCTCTGGAACCTAAAACTAATTTTAAAAAAACATCTTTCTAGGCATCCACTGTCCCTAATCGTGCAAGAAAATTTCAATTGACTTGTTGAAATGTTGCAATCACCCTTATCCAAAAACGAAATTTAAATCAACTTTTTAGCAGTAACACACTCACATTTTTCATAAAACAAACACATTTTTTTAGGAATCTACTCTCTGAAACCTAAAACTAATTTAAAAAAAATATCTTTCTAGGCATCCACTGTCCCTAATCGTGCAAGAAAATTTCAATTGACTTGTTGAAATATTGCAATCACCCTTATTCAAAAACGAAATTTAAATCAACTTTTTAGCAGTAACACCCTCACATTTTTCATAAAACAAACACATTTTTTTCAGGAATCTACTCTCTGGAACCTAAAACTAATTTAAAAAAAAATCTTTCTAGGCATCCACTGTCCCTAATCGTGCAAGAAAATTTCAATTGACTTGTTGAAGTATTGCAATCACCCTTATCCAAAAACGAAATTTAAATCAACATTTTTAGCAGTAACACACTCACATTTTTCATAAAACAAACACATTTTTTTCAGGAATCTACTCTCTGGAACCTAAAACTAATTTTAAAAAAACATCTTTCTAGGCATCCACTGTCCCTAATCGTGCAAGAAAATTTCAATTGACTTGTTGAAATATTGCGATCACCCTTATCCTAAAACGAAATTTAAATCAACTTTTTAGCAGTAACACACTCACATTTTTCATAAAACAAACACATTTTTTCAGGAATCAACTCTCTGGAACCTAAAACAAATATAAAAAAAAGATCTTTCTATGCATCCACTCTCCCTAATCGTGCAAGAAAATTTCAATTAACTTGTTGAAATGATGCATTCACGCTTATCCTGAAACTAAATTTAAATCAACTTTTTTGCAGTAACACTCACATTTTTCATGTAACATATAATTTTTTTTTCAGGAATCCACTCTCTGGAACCTATAACGAATTTGTAAAAAACATCTTTCTAGGCATCCACTCTCCCTAATCTTGCAAGAAAATTTCAATTAATTTGTTGAAATATTGCAATCACCTTTATCCAAAAACGATATTTAAATCAACTTTTTTGCAGTAACACACTCACATTTTTCATAAAACAAACACATTTTTTTCAGGAATCTACTCTCTGGAACCTAAAACTAATTTAAAAAAAACATCTTTCTAGGCATCCACTGTCCCTAATCGTGCAAGAAAATTTCAATTGACTTGTTGAAATATTGCAATCACCCTTATCCAAAAACGAAATTTAAATCAACATTTTAGCAGTAACACACTCACATTTTTCATAAAACAAACACATTTTTTTCAGGAATCTACTCTCTGGAACCTAAAACTAATTTTAAAAAACATCTTTCTAGGCATCCACTGTCCCTAATCGTGCAAGAAAATTTCAATTGACTTGTTGAAATATTGCAATCACCCTTATTCAAAAACGAAATTTTAATCAACTTTTTAGCAGTAACACCCGCACATTTTTCATAAAACAAACACATTTTTTTCAGGAATCTACTCTCTGGAACCTAAAACTAATTTAAAAAAAACATCTTTCTAGGCATCCACTGTCCCTAATCGTGCAAGAAAATTTCAATTGACTTGTTGAAGTATTGCAATCACCCTTACCCAAAAACGAAATTTAAATCAACTTTTTTGCAGTAACACACTCACATTTTTCATAAAACAAACACATTTTTTTCAGGAATCTACTCTCTGGAACCTAAAACTAATTTTAAAAAAACATCTTTCTAGGCATCCACTGTCCCTAATCGTGCAAGAAAATTTCAATTGACTTGTTGAAATATTGCAATCACCCTTATTCAAAAACGAAATTTAAATCAACTTTTTAGCAGTAACACCCTCAGATTTTTCATAAAACAAACACATTTTTTTCAGGAATCTACTCTCTGGAACCTAAAACTAATTTTAAAAAAACATCTTTCTAGGCATCCACTGTCCCTAATCGTGCAAGAAAATTTCAATTGACTTGTTGAAATATTGCAATCACCCTTATCCAAAAACGAAATTTAAATCAACATTTTAGCAGTAACACACTCACATTTTTCATAAAACAAACACATTTTTTTCAGGAATCTACTCTCTGGAACTTAAAACTAATTTTAAAAAAACATCTTTCTAGGCATCCACTGTCCCTAATCGTGCAAGAAAATTTCAATTGACTTGTTGAAATATTGCAATCACCCTTATTCAAAAACGAAATTTTAATCAACTTTTTAGCAGTAACACACTCACATTTTTCATAAAACAAACACATTTTTTCAGGAATCAACTCTCTGGAACCTAAAACAAATATAAAAAAAACATCTTTCTATGCATCCACTCTCCCTAATCGTGCAAGAAAATTTCAATTAACTTGTTGAAATGATGCATTCACGCTTATCCTGAAACTAAATTTAAATCCACTTTTTTGCAGTAACACACTCACATTTTTCATGAAACAAATAATTTTTTTTTCAGGAATCCACTCTCTGGAACCTATAACGAATTTGTAAAAAACATCTTTCTAGGCATCCACTCTCCCTAATCTTGCAAGAAAATTTCAATTAACTTGTTGAAATATTGCAATCACCCTTATCCAAAAACGATATTTAAATCAACTTTTTTGCAGTAACACACTCACATTTTTCATAAAACAAACACATTTTTTTCAGGAATCTACTCTCTGGAACCTAAAACTAATTTTAAAAAAAGATCTTTCTAGGCATCCACTGTCCCTAATCGTGCAAGAAAATTTCAATTGACTTGTTGAAATATTGCAATCACCCTTATCCAAAAATGAAATTTAAATCAACTTTTTAGCAGCAACACACTCACATTTTTCATAAAACAAACACATTTTTTTCAGGAATCTACTCTCTGGAACCTAAAACTAATTTTAAAAAAACATCTTTCTAGGCATCCACTGTCCCTAATCTTGCAAGAAAATTTCAATTGACTTGTTGAAATATTGCAATCACCCTTATTCAAAAACGAAATTTAAATCAACTTTTTAGCAGTAACACCCTCACATTTTTCATAAAACAAACACATTTTTTTCAGGAATCTACTCTCTGAAACCTAATACTAATTTAAAAAAGAAATCTTTCTATGCATCCACTGTCCCTAATCGTGCAAGAAAATTTCAATTGACTTGTTGAAGTATTGCAATCAACCTTATCCAAAAACGAAATTTAAATCAACTTTTTAGCAGTAACACACTCACATTTTTCATAAAACAAACACATTTTTTTCAGGAATCTACTCTCCGGAACCTAAAACTAATTTAAAAAAAACATCTTTCTAGGCATCCACTGTCCCTAATCGTGCAAGAAAATTTCAATTCACTTGTTGAAATATTGCAATCACCCTTATCCAAAAACGAAATTTAAATCAACTTTTTAGCAGTAACACACTCACATTTTTCATAAAACAAACACATTTTTTTCAGGAATCTACTCTCTGAAACCTAAAACTAATTTAAAAAAAATATCTTTCTAGGCATCCACTGTCCCTAATCGTGCAAGAAAATTTCAATTGACTTGTTGAAATGATGCATTCACGCCTATCCTGAAACTAAATTAAAATCAACTTTTTAGCAGTAACACACTCACATTTTTCATAAAACAAACACATTTTTTTCAGAAATCTACTCTCTGAAACCTAAAACTAATTTAAAAAAAAACATCTTTCTAGGATCCACTCTCCCTAATCTTCCAAGAAAATTTCAATTAACTTGTTGAAATATTGCAATCACCCTTATCCAAAAACGATATTTAAATCAACTTTTTTGCAGTAACACACTCACATTTTTCATAAAACAAACACATTTTTTTCAGGAATCTACTCTCTGGAACCTAAAACTAATTTTAAAAAAAGATCTTTCTAGGCATCCACTGTCCCTAATCGTGCAAGAAAATTTCAATTGACTTGTTGAAATATTGCAATCACCCTTATCCAAAAATGAAATTTAAATCAACTTTTTAGCAGCAACACACTCACATTTTTCATAAAACAAACACATTTTTTTCAGGAATCTACTCTCTGGAACCTAAAACTAATTTTAAAAAAACATCTTTCTAGGCATCCACTGTCCCTAATCTTGCAAGAAAATTTCAATTGACTTGTTGAAATATTGCAATCACCCTTATTCAAAAACGAAATTTAAATCAACTTTTTAGCAGTAACACCCTCACATTTTTCATAAAACAAACACATTTTTTTCAGGAATCTACTCTCTGAAACCTAATACTAATTTAAAAAAGAAATCTTTCTATGCATCCACTGTCCCTAATCGTGCAAGAAAATTTCAATTGACTTGTTGAAGTATTGCAATCAACCTTATCCAAAAACGAAATTTAAATCAACTTTTTAGCAGTAACACACTCACATTTTTCATAAAACAAACACATTTTTTTCAGGAATCTACTCTCCGGAACCTAAAACTAATTTAAAAAAAACATCTTTCTAGGCATCCACTGTCCCTAATCGTGCAAGAAAATTTCAATTCACTTGTTGAAATATTGCAATCACCCTTATCCAAAAACGAAATTTAAATCAACTTTTTAGCAGTAACACACTCACATTTTTCATAAAACAAACACATTTTTTTCAGGAATCTACTCTCTGAAACCTAAAACTAATTTAAAAAAAATATCTTTCTAGGCATCCACTGTCCCTAATCGTGCAAGAAAATTTCAATTGACTTGTTGAAATGATGCATTCACGCCTATCCTGAAACTAAATTAAAATCAACTTTTTAGCAGTAACACACTCACATTTTTCATAAAACAAACACATTTTTTTCAGAAATCTACTCTCTGAAACCTAAAACTAATTTAAAAAAAAACATCTTTCTAGGATCCACTCTCCCTAATCTTCCAAGAAAATTTCAATTAACTTATTGAAATATTGCAATCACCCTTATCCAAAGACGATATTTAAATCAACTTTTTTGCAGTAACACACTCACATTTTTCATAAAACAAACCCATTTTTTTCAGGAATCTACTCTCTGAAACCTAAAACTAATTTAAAAAAAAACATCTTTCTAGGCATCCACTGTCCCTAATCGTGCAAGAAAATTTCAATTGACTTGTTGAAATGATGCATTCACGCCTATCCTGAAACTAAATTAAAATCAACTTTTTAGCAGTAACACACTCACATTTTTCATAAAACAAACACATTTTTTTCAGAAATCTACTCTCTGAAACCTAAAACTAATTTAAAAAAAAACATCTTTCTAGGATCCACTCTCCCTAATCTTCCAAGAAAATTTCAATTAACTTATTGAAATATTGCAATCACCCTTATCCAAAGACGATATTTAAATCAACTTTTTTGCAGTAACACACTCACATTTTTCATAAAACAAACCCATTTTTTTCAGGAATCTACTCTCTGGAACCTAAAACTAATTTTAAAAAAACATCTTTCTAGGCATCCACTGTCCCTAATCGTGCAAGAAAATTTCAATTGACTTGTTGAAATATTGCAATCACCCTTATCCAAAAACGAAATTTAAATCAACTTTATAGCAGTAACACACTCACATTTTTCATAAAACAAACACATTTTTTCAGGAATCAACTCTCTGGAACCTAAAACAAATATAAAAAAAACATCTTTCTATGCATCCACTCTCCCTAATCGTGCAAGAAAATTTCAATTAACTTGTTGAAATGATGCATTCACGCTTATCCTGAAACTAAATTTAAATCAACTTTTTAGCAGTAACACCCTCACATTTTTCATAAAACAAACACATTTTTTTCAGGAATCTACTCTCTGGAACCTAAAACTAATTTAAAAAAAAATCTTTCTAGGCATCCACTGTCCCTAATCGTGCAAGAAAATTTCAATTGACTTGTTGAAGTATTGCAATCACCCTTATCCAAAAACGAAATTTAAATCAACATTTTTAGCAGTAACACACTCACATTTTTCATAAAACAAACACATTTTTTTCAGGAATCTACTCTCTGGAACCTAAAACTAATTTTAAAAAAAATCTTTCTAGGCATCCACTGTCCCTAATCGTGCAAGAAAATTTCAATTGACTTGTTGAAATATTGCAATCACCCTTATCCAAAAACGAAATTTAAATCAACTTTTTAGCAGTAACACACTCACATTTTTCATAAAACAAACACATTTTTTCAGGAATCAACTCTCTGAAACCTAAAACAAATATAAAAAAAACATCTTTCTATGCATCCACTCTCCCTAATCGTGCAAGAAAATTTCAATTAACTTGTTGAAATGATGCATTCACGCTTATCCTGAAACTAAATTTAAATCAACTTTTTTGCAGTAACACACTCACATTTTTCATGAAACAAATAATTTTTTTTTCAGGAATCCACTCTCTGGAACCTATAACGAATTTGTAAAAAACATCTTTCTAGGCATCCACTCTCCCTAATCTTGCAAGAAAATTTCAATTAACTTGTTGAAATATTGCAATCACCCTTATCCAAAAACAATATTTAAATCAACTTTTTTGCAGTAACACACTCACATTTTTCATAAAACAAACACATTTTTTTCAGGAATCCACTCTCTGGAACCTAAAACTAATTTAAAAAAAAATCTTTCTAGGCATCCACTGTCCCTAATCGTGCAAGAAAATTTCAATTGACTTGTTGAAATATTGCAATCACCCTTATCCAAAAATGAAATTTAAATCAACTTTTTAGCAGCAACACACTCACATTTTTCATAAAACAAACACATTTTTTTCAGGAATCTACTCTCTGGAACCTAAAACTAATTTTAAAAAAACATCTTTCTAGGCATCCACTGTCCCTAATCGTGCAAGAAAATTTCAATTGACTTGTTGAAATATTGCAATCACCCTTATTCAAAAACGAAATTTAAATCAACTTTTTAGCAGTAACACCCTCACATTTTTCATAAAACAAACACATTTTTTTCAGGAATCTACTCTCTGGAACCTAAAACTAATTTAAAAAAAAATCTTTCTAGGCATCCACTGTCCCTAATCGTGCAAGAAAATTTCAATTGACTTGTTGAAGTATTGCAATCACCCTTATCCAAAAACGAAATTTAAATCAACATTTTTAGCAGTAACACACTCACATTTTTCATAAAACAAACACATTTTTTTCAGGAATCTACTCTCTGGAACCTAAAACTAATTTTAAAAAAATATCTTTCTAGGCATCCACTGTCCCTAATCGTGCAAGAAAATTTCAATTGACTTGTTGAAATATTGCAATCACCCTTATCCAAAAACGAAATTTAAATCAACATTTTAGCAGTAACACACTCACATTTTTCATAAAACAAACACATTTTTTTCAGGAATCTACTCTCTGGAACCTAAAACTAATTTTAAAAAACATCTTTCTAGGCATCCACTGTCCCTAATCGTGCAAGAAAATTTCAATTGACTTGTTGAAATATTGCAATCACCCTTATTCAAAAACGAAATTTTAATCAACTTTTTAGCAGTAACACCCTCACATTTTTCATAAAACAAACACATTTTTTTCAGGAATCTACTCTCTGGAACCTAAAACTAATTTAAAAAAAACATCTTTCTAGGCATCCACTGTCCCTAATCGTGCAAGAAAATTTCAATTGACTTGTTGAAGTATTGCAATCACCCTTACCCAAAAACGAAATTTAAATCAACTTTTTAGCAGTAACACACTCACATTTTTCATAAAACAAACACATTTTTTTCAGGAATCTACTCTCTGGAACCTAAAACTAATTTTAAAAAAACATCTTTCTAGGCATCCACTGTCCCTAATCGTGCAAGAAAATTTCAATTGACTTGTTGAAATATTGCAATCACCCTTATCCAAAAACGAAATTTAAATCAACTTTTTAGCAGTAACACACTCACATTTTTCATAAAACAAACACATTTTTTCAGGAATCAACTCTCTGGAACCTAAAACAAATATAAAAAAAACATCTTTCTATGCATCCACTCTCCCTAATCGTGCAAGAAAATTTCAATTAACTTGTTGAAATGATGCATTCACGCTTATCCTGAAACTAAATTTAAATCAACTTTTTTGCAGTAACACACTCACATTTTTCATGAAACAAATAATTTTTTTTTCAGGAATCCACTCTCTGGAACCTATAACGAATTTGTAAAAAACATCTTTCTAGGCATCCACTCTCCCTAATCTTGCAAGAAAATTTCAATTAACTTGTTGAAATATTGCAATCACCCTTATCCAAAAACGATATTTAAATCAACTTTTTTGCAGTAACACACTCACATTTTTCATAAAACAAACACATTTTTTTCAGGAATCTACTCTCTGGAACCTAAAACTAATTTAAAAAAAAATCTTTCTAGGCATCCACTGTCCCTAATCGTGCAAGAAAATTTCAATTGACTTGTTGAAATATTGCAATCACCCTTATCCAAAAACGAAATTTAAATCAACTTTTTAGCAGTAACACACTCACATTTTTCATAAAACAAACACATTTTTTTCAGGAATCTAGTCTCTGGAACCTAAAACTAATTTAAAAAAAACATCTTTCTAGGCATCCACTGTCCCTAATCGTGCAAGAAAATTTCAATTGACTTGTTGAAATATTGCAATCACCCTTATCCAAAAACGAAATTTAAATCAACTTTTTAGCAGTAACACACTCACATTTTTCATAAAACAAACACATTTTTTTCAGGAATCTACTCTCTGAAACCTAAAACTAATTTAAAAAAAATATCTTTCTAGGCATCCACTGTCCCTAATCGTGCAAGAAAATTTCAATTGACTTGTTGAAATATTGCAATCACCCTTATTCAAAAACGAAATTTAAATCAACTTTTTAGCAGTAACACCCTCACATTTTTCATAAAACAAACACATTTTTTTCAGGAATCTACTCTCTGGAACCTAAAACTAATTTTAAAAAAAGATCTTTCTAGGCATCCACTGTCCCTAATCGTGCAAGAAAATTTCAATTGACTTGTTGAAATATTGCAATCACCCTTATCCAAAAACGAAATTTAAATCAACTTTTTAGCAGTAACACACTCACATTTTTCATAAAACAAACACATTTTTTTCTGGAATCTACTCTCTGGAACCTAAAACTAATTTTAAAAAAACATCTTTCTAGGCATCCACTGTCCCTAATCGTGCAAGAAAATTTCAATTGACTTGTTGAAATGTTGCAATCACCCTTATCCAAAAACGAAATTTAAATCAACTTTTTAGCAGTAACACACTCACATTTTTCATAAAACAAACACATTTTTTTTAGGAATCTACTCTCTGAAACCTAAAACTAATTTAAAAAAAATATCTTTCTAGGCATCCACTGTCCCTAATCGTGCAAGAAAATTTCAATTGACTTGTTGAAATATTGCAATCACCCTTATTCAAAAACGAAATTTAAATCAACTTTTTAGCAGTAACACCCTCACATTTTTCATAAAACAAACACATTTTTTTCAGGAATCTACTCTCTGGAACCTAAAACTAATTTAAAAAAAAATCTTTCTAGGCATCCACTGTCCCTAATCGTGCAAGAAAATTTCAATTGACTTGTTGAAGTATTGCAATCACCCTTATCCAAAAACGAAATTTAAATCAACATTTTTAGCAGTAACACACTCACATTTTTCATAAAACAAACACATTTTTTTCAGGAATCTACTCTCTGGAACCTAAAACTAATTTTAAAAAAACATCTTTCTAGGCATCCACTGTCCCTAATCGTGCAAGAAAATTTCAATTGACTTGTTGAAATATTGCGATCACCCTTATCCTAAAACGAAATTTAAATCAACTTTTTAGCAGTAACACACTCACATTTTTCATAAAACAAACACATTTTTTCAGGAATCAACTCTCTGGAACCTAAAACAAATATAAAAAAAAGATCTTTCTATGCATCCACTCTCCCTAATCGTGCAAGAAAATTTCAATTAACTTGTTGAAATGATGCATTCACGCTTATCCTGAAACTAAATTTAAATCAACTTTTTTGCAGTAACACTCACATTTTTCATGTAACATATAATTTTTTTTTCAGGAATCCACTCTCTGGAACCTATAACGAATTTGTAAAAAACATCTTTCTAGGCATCCACTCTCCCTAATCTTGCAAGAAAATTTCAATTAACTTGTTGAAATATTGCAATCACCTTTATCCAAAAACGATATTTAAATCAACTTTTTTGCAGTAACACACTCACATTTTTCATAAAACAAACACATTTTTTTCAGGAATCTACTCTCTGGAACCTAAAACTAATTTAAAAAAAACATCTTTCTAGGCATCCACTGTCCCTAATCGTGCATGAAAATTTCAATTGACTTGTTGAAATATTGCAATCACCCTTATCCAAAAACGAAATTTAAATCAACATTTTAGCAGTAACACACTCACATTTTTCATAAAACAAACACATTTTTTTCAGGAATCTACTCTCTGGAACCTAAAACTAATTTTAAAAAACATCTTTCTAGGCATCCACTGTCCCTAATCGTGCAAGAAAATTTCAATTGACTTGTTGAAATATTGCAATCACCCTTATTCAAAAACGAAATTTTAATCAACTTTTTAGCAGTAACACCCGCACATTTTTCATAAAACAAACACATTTTTTTCAGGAATCTACTCTCTGGAACCTAAAACTAATTTAAAAAAAACATCTTTCTAGGCATCCACTGTCCCTAATCGTGCAAGAAAATTTCAATTGACTTGTTGAAGTATTGCAATCACCCTTACCCAAAAACGAAATTTAAATCAACTTTTTTGCAGTAACACACTCACATTTTTCATAAAACAAACACATTTTTTTCAGGAATCTACTCTCTGGAACCTAAAACTAATTTTAAAAAAACATCTTTCTAGGCATCCACTGTCCCTAATCGTGCAAGAAAATTTCAATTGACTTGTTGAAATATTGCAATCACCCTTATTCAAAAACGAAATTTAAATCAACTTTTTAGCAGTAACACCCTCAGATTTTTCATAAAACAAACACATTTTTTTCAGGAATCTACTCTCTGGAACCTAAAACTAATTTTAAAAAAACATCTTTCTAGGCATCCACTGTCCCTAATCGTGCAAGAAAATTTCAATTGACTTGTTGAAATATTGCAATCACCCTTATCCAAAAACGAAATTTAAATCAACATTTTAGCAGTAACACACTCACATTTTTCATAAAACAAACACATTTTTTTCAGGAATCTACTCTCTGGAACTTAAAACTAATTTTAAAAAAACATCTTTCTAGGCATCCACTGTCCCTAATCGTGCAAGAAAATTTCAATTGACTTGTTGAAATATTGCAATCACCCTTATTCAAAAACGAAATTTTAATCAACTTTTTAGCAGTAACACACTCACATTTTTCATAAAACAAACACATTTTTTCAGGAATCAACTCTCTGGAACCTAAAACAAATATAAAAAAAACATCTTTCTATGCATCCACTCTCCCTAATCGTGCAAGAAAATTTCAATTAACTTGTTGAAATGATGCATTCACGCTTATCCTGAAACTAAATTTAAATCCACTTTTTTGCAGTAACACACTCACATTTTTCATGAAACAAAACATTTTTTTTTCAGGAATCCACTCTCTGGAACCTATAACGAATTTGTAAAAAACATCTTTCTAGGCATCCACTCTCCCTAATCTTGCAAGAAAATTTCAATTAACTTGTTGAAATATTGCAATCACCCTTATCCAAAAACGATATTTAAATCAACTTTTTTGCAGTAACACACTCACATTTTTCATAAAACAAACACATTTTTTTCAGGAATCTACTCTCTGGAACCTAAAACTAGTTTAAAAAAAAGATCTTTCTAGGCATCCACTGTCCCTAATCGTGCAAGAAAATTTCAATTGACTTGTTGAAATATTGCAATCACCCTTATCCAAAAATGAAATTTAAATCAACTTTTTAGCAGCAACACACTCACATTTTTCATAAAACAAACACATTTTTTTCAGGAATCTACTCTCTGGAACCTAAAACTAATTTTAAAAAAACATCTTTCTAGGCATCCACTGTCCCTAATCGTGCAAGAAAATTTCAATTGACTTGTTGAAATATTGCAATCACCCTTATTCAAAAACGAAATTTAAATCAACTTTTTAGCAGTAACACCCTCACATTTTTCATAAAACAAACACATTTTTTTCAGGAATCTACTCTCTGAAACCTAATACTAATTTAAAAAAGAAATCTTTCTATGCATCCACTGTCCCTAATCGTGCAAGAAAATTTCAATTCACTTGTTGAAATATTGCAATCACCCTTATCCAAAAACGAAATTTAAATCAACTTTTTAGCAGTAACACACTCACATTTTTCATAAAACAAACACATTTTTTTCAGGAATCTACTCTCTGAAACCTAAAACTAATTTAAAAAAAATATCTTTCTAGGCATCCACTGTCCCTAATCGTGCAAGAAAATTTCAATTGACTTGTTGAAATGATGCATTCACGCCTATCCTGAAACTAAATTAAAATCAACTTTTTAGCAGTAACACACTCACATTTTTCATAAAACAAACACATTTTTTTCAGAAATCTACTCTCTGAAACCTAAAACTAATTTAAAAAAAAACATCTTTCTAGGATCCACTCTCCCTAATCTTCCAAGAAAATTTCAATTAACTTATTGAAATATTGCAATCACCCTTATCCAAAGACGATATTTAAATCAACTTTTTTGCAGTAACACACTCACATTTTTCATAAAACAAACCCATTTTTTTCAGGAATCTACTCTCTGAAACCTAAAACTAATTTAAAAAAAAACATCTTTCTAGGCATCCACTGTCCCTAATCGTGCAAGAAAATTTCGATTGACTTGTTGAAATATTGCAATCACCCTTATCCAAAAACGAAATTTAAATCAACTTTTTATCAGTAACACACTCACATTTTTCATAAAACAAACACATTTTTTCAGGAATCAACTCTCTGGAACCTAAAACAAATATAAAAAAAACATCTTTCTATGCATCCACTCTCCCTAATCGTGCAAGAAAATTTCAATTAACTAGTTGAAATAATGCAATCATGCCTATCCTGAAGCTACATTTAAATAAACTTTTTAGCAGTAACACACTCACATTTTTCATAAAACAAACACATTTTTTTCAGGAATCAACTCTCTGGAACCTAAAACAAATATAAAAAAAAATCTTTCTATGCATCCACTCTCCCTAATCGCGCAAGAAAATTTCAATTAACTTGTTGAAATGATGCATTCACGCTTATCCTGAAACCACATTTAAATCAACTTTTTTGCAGTAACACACTCACATTTTTCATGAAACAAATAATTTTTTTTTCAGGAATCCACTCTCTGGAACCTATAACGAATTTGTAAAAAACATCTTTCTAGGCATCCACTCTCCCTAATCTTGCAAGAAAATTTCAATTAACTTGTTGAAATATTGCAATCACCCTTATCCAAAAACGATATTTAAATCAACTTTTTTGCAGTAACACACTCACATTTTTCATAAAACAAACACATTTTTTTCAGGAATCTACTCTCTGGAACCTAAAACTAATTTTAAAAAAACATCTTTCTAGGCATCCACTGTCCCTAATCGTGCAAGAAAATTTCAATTGACTTGTTGAAATATTGCAATCACCCTTATCCAAAAACGAAATTTAAATCAACATTTTAGCAGTAACACACTCACATTTTTCATAAAACAAACACATTTTTTTCAGGAATCTACTCTCTGGAACCTAAAACTAATTTTAAAAAACATCTTTCTAGGCATCCACTGTCCCTAATCGTGCAAGAAAATTTCAATTGACTTGTTGAAATATTGCAATCACCCTTATTCAAAAACGAAATTTTAATCAACTTTTTAGCAGTAACACCCGCACATTTTTCATAAAACAAACACATTTTTTTCAGGAATCTACTCTCTGGAACCTAAAACTAATTTAAAAAAAACATCTTTCTAGGCATCCACTGTCCCTAATCGTGCAAGAAAATTTCAATTGACTTGTTGAAGTATTGCAATCACCCTTACCCAAAAACGAAATTTAAATCAACTTTTTTGCAGTAACACACTCACATTTTTCATAAAACAAACACATTTTTTTCAGGAATCTACTCTCTGGAACCTAAAACTAATTTTAAAAAAACATCTTTCTAGGCATCCACTGTCCCTAATCGTGCAAGAAAATTTCAATTGACTTGTTGAAATATTGCAATCACCCTTATTCAAAAACGAAATTTAAATCAACTTTTTAGCAGTAACACACTCACATTTTTCATAAAACAAACACATTTTTTCAGGAATCAACTCTCTCGAACCTAAAACAAATATAAAAAAAACATCTTTCTATGCATCCACTCTCCCTAATCGTGCAAGAAAATTTCAATTAACTTGTTGAAATGATGCATTCACGCTTATCCTGAAACTAAATTTAAATCAACTTTTTTGCAGTAACACACTCACATTTTTCATGAAACAAATAATTTTTTTTTCAGGAATCCACTCTCTGGAACCTATAACGAATTTGTAAAAAACATCTTTCTAGGCATCCACTCTCCCTAATCTTGCAAGAAAATTTCAATTAACTTGTTGAAATATTGCAATCACCCTTATCCAAAAACGATATTTAAATCAACTTTTTTGCAGTAAAACACTCACATTTTTCATAAAACAAACACATTTTTTTCAGGAATCTACTCTCTGGAACCTAAAACTAATTTTAAAAAAAATCTTTCTAGGCATCCACTGTCCCTAATCGTGCAAGAAAATTTCAATTGACTTGTTGAAATATTGCAATCACCCTTATCCAAAAACGAAATTTAAATCAACTTTTTAGCAGTAACACACTCACATTTTTCATAAAACAAACACATTTTTTTCAGGAATCTAGTCTCTGGAACCTAAAACTAATTTAAAAAAAACATCTTTCTAGGCATCCACTGTCCCTAATCGTGCAAGAAAATTTCAATTGACTTGTTGAAATATTGCAATCACCCTTATCCAAAAACGAAATTTAAATCAACTTTTTAGCAGTAACACACTCACATTTTTCATAAAACAAACACATTTTTTTCAGGAATCTACTCTCTGAAACCTAAAACTAATTTTAAAAAAATATCTTTCTAGGCATCCACTGTCCCTAATCGTGCAAGAAAATTTCAATTGACTTGTTGAAATATTGCAATCACCCTTATTCAAAAACGAAATTTAAATCAACTTTTTAGCAGTAACACCCTCACATTTTTCATAAAACAAACACATTTTTTTCAGGAATCTACTCTCTGGAACCTAAAACTAATTTTAAAAAAAGATCTTTCTAGGCATCCACTGTCCCTAATCGTGCAAGAAAATTTCAATTGACTTGTTGAAATATTGCAATCACCCTTATCCAAAAACGAAATTTAAATCAACTTTTTAGCAGTAACACACTCACATTTTTCATAAAACAAACACATTTTTTTCTGGAATCTACTCTCTGGAACCTAAAACTAATTTTAAAAAAACATCTTTCTAGGCATCCACTGTCCCTAATCGTGCAAGAAAATTTCAATTGACTTGTTGAAATGTTGCAATCACCCTTATCCAAAAACGAAATTTAAATCAACTTTTTAGCAGTAACACACTCACATTTTTCATAAAACAAACACATTTTTTTTAGGAATCTACTCTCTGAAACCTAAAACTAATTTAAAAAAAATATCTTTCTAGGCATCCACTGTCCCTAATCGTGCAAGAAAATTTCAATTGACTTGTTGAAATATTGCAATCACCCTTATTCAAAAACGAAATTTAAATCAACTTTTTAGCAGTAACACCCTCACATTTTTCATAAAACAAACACATTTTTTTCAGGAATCTACTCTCTGGAACCTAAAACTAATTTAAAAAAAAATCTTTCTAGGCATCCACTGTCCCTAATCGTGCAAGAAAATTTCAATTGACTTGTTGAAGTATTGCAATCACCCTTATCCAAAAACGAAATTTAAATCAACATTTTTAGCAGTAACACACTCACATTTTTCATAAAACAAACACATTTTTTTCAGGAATCTACTCTCTGGAACCTAAAACTAATTTTAAAAAAACATCTTTCTAGGCATCCACTGTCCCTAATCGTGCAAGAAAATTTCAATTGACTTGTTGAAATATTGCGATCACCCTTATCCTAAAACGAAATTTAAATCAACTTTTTAGCAGTAACACACTCACATTTTTCATAAAACAAACACATTTTTTCAGGAATCAACTCTCTGGAACCTAAAACAAATATAAAAAAAAGATCTTTCTATGCATCCACTCTCCCTAATCGTGCAAGAAAATTTCAATTAACTTGTTGAAATGATGCATTCACGCTTATCCTGAAACTAAATTTAAATCAACTTTTTTGCAGTAACACTCACATTTTTCATGTAACATATAATTTTTTTTTCAGGAATCCACTCTCTGGAACCTATAACGAATTTGTAAAAAACATCTTTCTAGGCATCCACTCTCCCTAATCTTGCAAGAAAATTTCAATTAATTTGTTGAAATATTGCAATCACCTTTATCCAAAAACGATATTTAAATCAACTTTTTTGCAGTAACACACTCACATTTTTCATAAAACAAACACATTTTTTTCAGGAATCTACTCTCTGGAACCTAAAACTAATTTAAAAAAAACATCTTTCTAGGCATCCACTGTCCCTAATCGTGCAAGAAAATTTCAATTGACTTGTTGAAATATTGCAATCACCCTTATCCAAAAACGAAATTTAAATCAACATTTTAGCAGTAACACACTCACATTTTTCATAAAACAAACACATTTTTTTCAGGAATCTACTCTCTGGAACCTAAAACTAATTTTAAAAAACATCTTTCTAGGCATCCACTGTCCCTAATCGTGCAAGAAAATTTCAATTGACTTGTTGAAATATTGCAATCACCCTTATTCAAAAACGAAATTTTAATCAACTTTTTAGCAGTAACACCCGCACATTTTTCATAAAACAAACACATTTTTTTCAGGAATCTACTCTCTGGAACCTAAAACTAATTTAAAAAAAACATCTTTCTAGGCATCCACTGTCCCTAATCGTGCAAGAAAATTTCAATTGACTTGTTGAAGTATTGCAATCACCCTTACCCAAAAACGAAATTTAAATCAACTTTTTTGCAGTAACACACTCACATTTTTCATAAAACAAACACATTTTTTTCAGGAATCTACTCTCTGGAACCTAAAACTAATTTTAAAAAAACATCTTTCTAGGCATCCACTGTCCCTAATCGTGCAAGAAAATTTCAATTGACTTGTTGAAATATTGCAATCACCCTTATTCAAAAACGAAATTTAAATCAACTTTTTAGCAGTAACACCCTCAGATTTTTCATAAAACAAACACATTTTTTTCAGGAATCTACTCTCTGGAACCTAAAACTAATTTTAAAAAAACATCTTTCTAGGCATCCACTGTCCCTAATCGTGCAAGAAAATTTCAATTGACTTGTTGAAATATTGCAATCACCCTTATCCAAAAACGAAATTTAAATCAACATTTTAGCAGTAACACACTCACATTTTTCATAAAACAAACACATTTTTTTCAGGAATCTACTCTCTGGAACTTAAAACTAATTTTAAAAAAACATCTTTCTAGGCATCCACTGTCCCTAATCGTGCAAGAAAATTTCAATTGACTTGTTGAAATATTGCAATCACCCTTATTCAAAAACGAAATTTTAATCAACTTTTTAGCAGTAACACACTCACATTTTTCATAAAACAAACACATTTTTTCAGGAATCAACTCTCTGGAACCTAAAACAAATATAAAAAAAACATCTTTCTATGCATCCACTCTCCCTAATCGTGCAAGAAAATTTCAATTAACTTGTTGAAATGATGCATTCACGCTTATCCTGAAACTAAATTTAAATCCACTTTTTTGCAGTAACACACTCACATTTTTCATGAAACAAATAATTTTTTTTTCAGGAATCCACTCTCTGGAACCTATAACGAATTTGTAAAAAACATCTTTCTAGGCATCCACTCTCCCTAATCTTGCAAGAAAATTTCAATTAACTTGTTGAAATATTGCAATCACCCTTATCCAAAAACGATATTTAAATCAACTTTTTTGCAGTAACACACTCACATTTTTCATAAAACAAACACATTTTTTTCAGGAATCTACTCTCTGGAACCTAAAACTAATTTTAAAAAAAGATCTTTCTAGGCATCCACTGTCCCTAATCGTGCAAGAAAATTTCAATTGACTTGTTGAAATATTGCAATCACCCTTATCCAAAAATGAAATTTAAATCAACTTTTTAGCAGCAACACACTCACATTTTTCATAAAACAAACACATTTTTTTCAGGAATCTACTCTCTGGAACCTAAAACTAATTTTAAAAAAACATCTTTCTAGGCATCCACTGTCCCTAATCTTGCAAGAAAATTTCAATTGACTTGTTGAAATATTGCAATCACCCTTATTCAAAAACGAAATTTAAATCAACTTTTTAGCAGTAACACCCTCACATTTTTCATAAAACAAACACATTTTTTTCAGGAATCTACTCTCTGAAACCTAATACTAATTTAAAAAAGAAATCTTTCTATGCATCCACTGTCCCTAATCGTGCAAGAAAATTTCAATTGACTTGTTGAAGTATTGCAATCAACCTTATCCAAAAACGAAATTTAAATCAACTTTTTAGCAGTAACACACTCACATTTTTCATAAAACAAACACATTTTTTTCAGGAATCTACTCTCCGGAACCTAAAACTAATTTAAAAAAAAAATCTTTCTAGGCATCCACTGTCCCTAATCGTGCAAGAAAATTTCAATTCACTTGTTGAAATATTGCAATCACCCTTATCCAAAAACGAAATTTAAATCAACTTTTTAGCAGTAACACACTCACATTTTTCATAAAACAAACAAATTTTTTTCAGGAATCTACTCTCTGAAACCTAAAACTAATTAAAAAAAAATATCTTTCTAGGCATCCACTGTCCCTAATCGTGCAAGAAAATTTCAATTGACTTGTTGAAATGATGCATTCACGCCTATCCTGAAACTAAATTAAAATCAACTTTTTAGCAGTAACACACTCACATTTTTCATAAAACAAACACATTTTTTTCAGAAATCTACTCTCTGAAACCTAAAACTAATTTAAAAAAAAACATCTTTCTAGGATCCACTCTCCCTAATCTTCCAAGAAAATTTCAATTAACTTATTGAAATATTGCAATCACCCTTATCCAAAGACGATATTTAAATCAACTTTTTTGCAGTAACACACTCACATTTTTCATAAAACAAACCCATTTTTTTCAGGAATCTACTCTCTGAAACCTAAAACTAATTTAAAAAAAAACATCTTTCTAGGCATCCACTGTCCCTAATCGTGCAAGAAAATTTCAATTGACTTGTTGAAATGATGCATTCACGCCTATCCTGAAACTAAATTAAAATCAACTTTTTAGCAGTAACACACTCACATTTTTCATAAAACAAACACATTTTTTTCAGAAATCTACTCTCTGAAACCTAAAACTAATTTAAAAAAAAACATCTTTCTAGGATCCACTCTCCCTAATCTTCCAAGAAAATTTCAATTAACTTATTGAAATATTGCAATCACCCTTATCCAAAGACGATATTTAAATCAACTTTTTTGCAGTAACACACTCACATTTTTCATAAAACAAACCCATTTTTTTCAGGAATCTACTCTCTGAAACCTAAAACTAATTTAAAAAAAAACATCTTTCTAGGCATCCACTGTCCCTAATCGTGCAAGAAAATTTCGATTGACTTGTTGAAATATTGCAATCACCCTTATCCAAAAACGAAATTTAAATCAACTTTTTATCAGTAACACACTCACATTTTTCATAAAACAAACACATTTTTTCAGGAATCAACTCTCTGGAACCTAAAACAAATATAAAAAAAACATCTTTCTATGCATCCACTCTCCCTAATCGTGCAAGAAAATTTCAATTAACTAGTTGAAATAATGCAATCATGCCTATCCTGAAGCTACATTTAAATAAACTTTTTAGCAGTAACACACTCACATTTTTCATAAAACAAACACATTTTTTTCAGGAATCAACTCTCTGGAACCTAAAACAAATATAAAAAAAAATCTTTCTATGCATCCACTCTCCCTAATCGCGCAAGAATATTTCAATTAACTTGTTGAAATGATGCATTCACGCTTATCCTGAAACCACATTTAAATCAACTTTTTTGCAGTAACACACTCACATTTTTCATGAAACAAATAATTTTTTTTTCAGGAATCCACTCTCTGGAACCTATAACGAATTTGTAAAAAACATCTTTCTAGGCATCCACTCTCCCTAATCTTGCAAGAAAATTTCAATTAACTTGTTGAAATATTGCAATCACCCTTATCCAAAAACGATATTTAAATCAACTTTTTTGCAGTAACACACTCACATTTTTCATAAAACAAACACATTTTTTTCAGGAATCTACTCTCTGGAACCTAAAACTAATTTTAAAAAAACATCTTTCTAGGCATCCACTGTCCCTAATCGTGCAAGAAAATTTCAATTGACTTGTTGAAATATTGCAATCACCCTTATCCAAAAACGAAATTTAAATCAACATTTTAGCAGTAACACACTCACATTTTTCATAAAACAAACACATTTTTTTCAGGAATCTACTCTCTGGAACCTAAAACTAATTTTAAAAAACATCTTTCTAGGCATCCACTGTCCCTAATCGTGCAAGAAAATTTCAATTGACTTGTTGAAATATTGCAATCACCCTTATTCAAAAACGAAATTTTAATCAACTTTTTAGCAGTAACACCCGCACATTTTTCATAAAACAAACACATTTTTTTCAGGAATCTACTCTCTGGAACCTAAAACTAATTTAAAAAAAACATCTTTCTAGGCATCCACTGTCCCTAATCGTGCAAGAAAATTTCAATTGACTTGTTGCAGTATTGCAATCACCCTTACCCAAAAACGAAATTTAAATCAACTTTTTTGCAGTAACACACTCACATTTTTCATAAAACAAACACATTTTTTTCAGGAATCTACTCTCTGGAACCTAAAACTAATTTTAAAAAAAGATCTTTCTAGGCATCCACTGTCCCTAATCGTGCAAGAAAATTTCAATTGACTTGTTGAAATATTGCAATCACCCTTATTCAAAAACGAAATTTAAATCAACTTTTTAGCAGTAACACCCTCAGATTTTTCATAAAACAAACACATTTTTTTCAGGAATCTACTCTCTGGAACCTAAAACTAATTTTAAAAAAACATCTTTCTAGGCATCCACTGTCCCTAATCGTGCAAGAAAATTTCAATTGACTTGTTGAAATATTGCAATCACCCTTATCCAAAAACGAAATTTAAATCAACATTTTAGCAGTAACACACTCACATTTTTCATAAAACAAACACATTTTTTTCAGGAATCTACTCTCTGGAACTTAAAACTAATTTTAAAAAAACATCTTTCTAGGCATCCACTGTCCCTAATCGTGCAAGAAAATTTCAATTGACTTGTTGAAATATTGCAATCACCCTTATTCAAAAACGAAATTTTAATCAACTTTTTAGCAGTAACACACTCACATTTTTCATAAAACAAACACATTTTTTCAGGAATCAACTCTCTGGAACCTAAAACAAATATAAAAAAAACATCTTTCTATGCATCCACTCTCCCTAATCGTGCAAGAAAATTTCAATTAACTTGTTGAAATGATGCATTCACGCTTATCCTGAAACTAAATTTAAATCCACTTTTTTGCACTAACACACTCACATTTTTCATGAAACAAATAATTTTTTTTTCAGGAATCCACTCTCTGGAACCTATAACGAATTTGTAAAAAACATCTTTCTAGGCATCCACTCTCCCTAATCTTGCAAGAAAATTTCAATTAACTTGTTGAAATATTGCAATCACCCTTATCCAAAAACGATATTTAAATCAACTTTTTTGCAGTAACACACTCACATTTTTCATAAAACAAACACATTTTTTTCAGGAATCTACTCTCTGGAACCTAAAACTAATTTTAAAAAAAGATCTTTCTAGGCATCCACTGTCCCTAATCGTGCAAGAAAATTTCAATTGACTTGTTGAAATATTGCAATCACCCTTATCCAAAAATGAAATTTAAATCAACTTTTTAGCAGCAACACACTCACATTTTTCATAAAACAAACACATTTTTTTCAGGAATCTACTCTCTGGAACCTAAAACTAATTTTAAAAAAACATCTTTCTAGGCATCCACTGTCCCTAATCGTGCAAGAAAATTTCAATTGACTTGTTGAAATATTGCAATCACCCTTATTCAAAAACGAAATTTAAATCAACTTTTTAGCAGTAACACCCTCACATTTTTCATAAAACAAACACATTTTTTTCAGGAATCTACTCTCTGAAACCTAATACTAATTTAAAAAAGAAATCTTTCTATGCATCCACTGTCCCTAATCGTGCAAGAAAATTTCAATTGACTTGTTGAAGTATTGCAATCAACCTTATCCAAAAACGAAATTTAAATCAACTTTTTAGCAGTAACACACTCACATTTTTCATAAAACAAACACATTTTTTTCAGGAATCTACTCTCCGGAACCTAAAACTAATTTAAAAAAAACATCTTTCTAGGCATCCACTGTCCCTAATCGTGCAAGAAAATTTCAATTCACTTGTTGAAATATTGCAATCACCCTTATCCAAAAACGAAATTTAAATCAACTTTTTAGCAGTAACACACTCACATTTTTCATAAAACAAACACATTTTTTTCAGGAATCTACTCTCTGAAACCTAAAACTAATTTAAAAAAAATATCTTTCTAGGCATCCACTGTCCCTAATCGTGCAAGAAAATTTCAATTGACTTGTTGAAATGATGCATTCACGCCTATCCTGAAACTAAATTAAAATCAACTTTTTAGCAGTAACACACTCACATTTTTCATAAAACAAACACATTTTTTTCAGAAATCTACTCTCTGAAACCTAAAACTAATTTAAAAAAAAACATCTTTCTAGGATCCACTCTCCCTAATCTTCCAAGAAAATTTCAATTAACTTATTGAAATATTGCAATCACCCTTATCCAAAGACGATATTTAAATCAACTTTTTTGCAGTAACACACTCACATTTTTCATAAAACAAACCCATTTTTTTCAGGAATCTACTCTCTGAAACCTAAAACTAATTTAAAAAAAAACATCTTTCTAGGCATCCACTGTCCCTAATCGTGCAAGAAAATTTCGATTGACTTGTTGAAATATTGCAATCACCCTTATCCAAAAACGAAATTTAAATCAACTTTTTATCAGTAACACACTCACATTTTTCATAAAACAAACACATTTTTTCAGGAATCAACTCTCTGGAACCTAAAACAAATATAAAAAAAACATCTTTCTATGCATCCACTCTCCCTAATCGTGCAAGAAAATTTCAATTAACTAGTTGAAATAATGCAATCATGCCTATCCTGAAGCTACATTTAAATAAACTTTTTAGCAGTAACACACTCACATTTTTCATAAAACAAACACATTTTTTTCAGGAATCAACTCTCTGGAACCTAAAACAAATATAAAAAAAAATCTTTCTATGCATCCACTCTCCCTAATCGCGCAAGAATATTTCAATTAACTTGTTGAAATGATGCATTCACGCTTATCCTGAAACCACATTTAAATCAACTTTTTTGCAGTAACACACTCACATTTTTCATGAAACAAATAATTTTTTTTTCAGGAATCCACTCTCTGGAACCTATAACGAATTTGTAAAAAACATCTTTCTAGGCATCCACTCTCCCTAATCTTGCAAGAAAATTTCAATTAACTTGTTGAAATATTGCAATCACCCTTATCCAAAAACGATATTTAAATCAACTTTTTTGCAGTAACACACTCACATTTTTCATAAAACAAACACATTTTTTTCAGGAATCTACTCTCTGGAACCTAAAACTAATTTTAAAAAAACATCTTTCTAGGCATCCACTGTCCCTAATCGTGCAAGAAAATTTCAATTGACTTGTTGAAATATTGCAATCACCCTTATCCAAAAACGAAATTTAAATCAACATTTTAGCAGTAACACACTCACATTTTTCATAAAACAAACACATTTTTTTCAGGAATCTACTCTCTGGAACCTAAAACTAATTTTAAAAAACATCTTTCTAGGCATCCACTGTCCCTAATCGTGCAAGAAAATTTCAATTGACTTGTTGAAATATTGCAATCACCCTTATTCAAAAACGAAATTTTAATCAACTTTTTAGCAGTAACACCCGCACATTTTTCATAAAACAAACACATTTTTTTCAGGAATCTACTCTCTGGAACCTAAAACTAATTTAAAAAAAACATCTTTCTAGGCATCCACTGTCCCTAATCGTGCAAGAAAATTTCAATTGACTTGTTGAAGTATTGCAATCACCCTTACCCAAAAACGAAATTTAAATCAACTTTTTTGCAGTAACACACTCACATTTTTCATAAAACAAACACATTTTTTTCAGGAATCTACTCTCTGGAACCTAAAACTAATTTTAAAAAAACATCTTTCTAGGCATCCACTGTCCCTAATCGTGCAAGAAAATTTCAATTGACTTGTTGAAATATTGCAATCACCCTTATTCAAAAACGAAATTTAAATCAACTTTTTAGCAGTAACACCCTCAGATTTTTCATAAAACAAACACATTTTTTTCAGGAATCTACTCTCTGGAACCTAAAACTAATTTTAAAAAAACATCTTTCTAGGCATCCACTGTCCCTAATCGTGCAAGAAAATTTCAATTGACTTGTTGAAATATTGCAATCACCCTTATCCAAAAACGAAATTTAAATCAACATTTTAGCAGTAACACACTCACATTTTTCATAAAACAAACACATTTTTTTCAGGAATCTACTCTCTGGAACTTAAAACTAATTTTAAAAAAACATCTTTCTAGGCATCCACTGTCCCTAATCGTGCAAGAAAATTTCAATTGACTTGTTGAAATATTGCAATCACCCTTATTCAAAAACGAAATTTTAATCAACTTTTTAGCAGTAACACACTCACATTTTTCATAAAACAAACACATTTTTTCAGGAATCAACTCTCTGGAACCTAAAACAAATATAAAAAAAACATCTTTCTATGCATCTACTCTCCCTAATCGTGCAAGAAAATTTCAATTAACTTGTTGAAATGATGCATTCACGCTTATCCTGAAACTAAATTTAAATCCACTTTTTTGCACTAACACACTCACATTTTTCATGAAACAAATAATTTTTTTTTCAGGAATCCACTCTCTGGAACCTATAACGAATTTGTAAAAAACATCTTTCTAGGCATCCACTCTCCCTAATCTTGCAAGAAAATTTCAATTAACTTGTTGAAATATTGCAATCACCCTTATCCAAAAACGATATTTAAATCAACTTTTTTGCAGTAACACACTCACATTTTTCATAAAACAAACACATTTTTTTCAGGAATCTACTCTCTGGAACCTAAAACTAATTTTAAAAAAAGATCTTTCTAGGCATCCACTGTCCCTAATCGTGCAAGAAAATTTCAATTGACTTGTTGAAATATTGCAATCACCCTTATCCAAAAATGAAATTTAAATCAACTTTTTAGCAGCAACACACTCACATTTTTCATAAAACAAACACATTTTTTTCAGGAATCTACTCTCTGGAACCTAAAACTAATTTTAAAAAAACATCTTTCTAGGCATCCACTGTCCCTAATCGTGCAAGAAAATTTCAATTGACTTGTTGAAATATTGCAATCACCCTTATTCAAAAACGAAATTTAAATCAACTTTTTAGCAGTAACACCCTCACATTTTTCATAAAACAAACACATTTTTTTCAGGAATCTACTCTCTGAAACCTAATACTAATTTAAAAAAGAAATCTTTCTATGCATCCACTGTCCCTAATCGTGCAAGAAAATTTCAATTGACTTGTTGAAGTATTGCAATCAACCTTATCCAAAAACGAAATTTAAATCAACTTTTTAGCAGTAACACACTCACATTTTTCATAAAACAAACACATTTTTTTCAGGAATCTACTCTCCGGAACCTAAAACTAATTTAAAAAAAACATCTTTCTAGGCATCCACTGTCCCTAATCGTGCAAGAAAATTTCAATTCACTTGTTGAAATATTGCAATCACCCTTATCCAAAAACGAAATTTAAATCAACTTTTTAGCAGTAACACACTCACATTTTTCATAAAACAAACACATTTTTTTCAGGAATCTACTCTCTGAAACCTAAAACTAATTTAAAAAAAATATCTTTCTAGGCATCCACTGTCCCTAATCGTGCAAGAAAATTTCAATTGACTTGTTGAAATATTGCAATCACCCTTATTCAAAAACGAAATTTAAATCAACTTTTTAGCAGTAACACCCTCACATTTTTCATAAAACAAACACATTTTTTTCAGGAATCTACTCTCTGAAACCTAATACTAATTTAAAAAAGAAATCTTTCTATGCATCCACTGTCCCTAATCGTGCAAGAAAATTTCAATTGACTTGTTGAAATATTGCAATCACCCTTATTCAAAAACGAAATTTAAATCAACTTTTTAGCAGTAACACCCTCACATTTTTCATAAAACAAACACATTTTTTTCAGGAATCTACTCTCTGGAACCTAAAACTAATTTAAAAAAAAACATCTTTCTAGGCATCCACTGTCCCTAATCGTGCAAGAAAATTTCAATTGACTTGTTGAAATGATGCATTCACGCCTATCCTGAAACTAAATTAAAATCAACTTTTTAGCAGTAACACACTCACATTTTTCATAAAACAAACACATTTTTTTCAGAAATCTACTGTCTGAAACCTAAAACTAATTTAAAAAAAAACATCTTTCTAGGATCCACTCTCCCTAATCTTCCAAGAAAATTTCAATTAACTTATTGAAATATTGCAATCACCCTTATCCAAAGACGATATTTAAATCAACTTTTTTGCAGTAACACACTCACATTTTTCATAAAACAAACCCATTTTTTTCAGGAATCTACTCTCTGAAACCTAAAACTAATTTAAAAAAAAACATCTTTCTAGGCATCCACTGTCCCTAATCGTGCAAGAAAATTTCGATTGACTTGTTGAAATATTGCAATCACCCTTATCCAAAAACGAAATTTAAATCAACTTTTTATCAGTAACACACTCACATTTTTCATAAAACAAACACATTTTTTCAGGAATCAACTCTCTGGAACCTAAAACAAATATAAAAAAAACATCTTTCTATGCATCCACTCTCCCTAATCGTGCAAGAAAATTTCAATTAACTAGTTGAAATAATGCAATCATGCCTATCCTGAAGCTACATTTAAATAAACTTTTTAGCAGTAACACACTCACATTTTTCATAAAACAAACACATTTTTTTCAGGAATCAACTCTCTGGAACCTAAAACAAATATAAAAAAAAATCTTTCTATGCATCCACTCTCCCTAATCGCGCAAGAAAATTTCAATTAACTTGTTGAAATGATGCATTCACGCTAATCCTGAAACCAGATTTAAATCAACTTTTTTGCAGTAACACACTCACATTTTTCATGAAACAAATAATTTTTTTTTCAGGAATCCACTCTCTGGAACCTATAACGAATTTGTAAAAAACATCTTTCTAGGCATCCACTCTCCCTAATCTTGCAAGAAAATTTCAATTAACTTGTTGAAATATTGCAATCACCCTTATCCAAAAACGATATTTAAATCAACTTTTTTGCAGTAACACACTCACATTTTTCATAAAACAAACACATTTTTTTCAGGAATCTACTCTCTGGAACCTAAAACTAATTTAAAAAAAAAATCTTTCTAGGCATCCACTGTCCCTAATCGTGCAAGAAAATTTCAATTGACTTGTTGAAATATTGCAATAACCCTTATCCAAAAATGAAATTTAAATCAACTTTTTAGCAGTAACACACTCACATTTTTCATAAAACAAACACATTTTTTTCAGGAATCTACTCTCTGGAACCTAAAACTAATTTTAAAAAAACATCTTTCTAGGCATCCACTGTCCCTAATCGTGCAAGAAAATTTCAATTGACTTGTTGAAATATTGCAATCACCCTTATTCAAAAACGAAATTTAAATCAACTTTTTAGCAGTAACACCCTCACATTTTTCATAAAACAAACACATTTTTTTCAGGAATCTACTCTCTGGAACCTAAAACTAATTTAAAAAAAAATCTTTCTAGGCATCCACTGTCCCTAATCGTGCAAGAAAATTTCAATTGACTTGTTGAAGTATTGCAATCACCCTTATCCAAAAACGAAATTTAAATCAACTTTTTAGCAGTAACACGCTCACATTTTTCATAAAACAAACACATTTTTTTCAGGAATCTACTCTCTGGAACCTAAAACTAATTTTAAAAAAACATCTTTCTAGGCATCCACTGTCCCTAATCGTGCAAGAAAATTTCAATTGACTTGTTGAAATATTGCAATCACCCTTATCCAAAAACGAAATTTAAATCAACTTTTTAGCAGTAACACACTCACATTTTTCATAAAACAAACACATTTTTTCAGGAATCAACTCTCTGGAACCTAAAACAAATATAAAAAAAACATCTTTCTATGCATCCACTCTCCCTAATCGTGCAAGAAAATTTCAATTAACTAGTTGAAATAATGCAATCATGCCTATCCTGAAGCTAAATTTAAATAAACTTTTTAGCAGTAACAGACTCACATTTTTCATAAAACAAACACATTTTTTTAGGAATCAACTCTCTGGAACCTAAAACAAATATAAAAAAAACATCTTTCTATGCATCCACTCTCCCTAATCATGCAAGAAAATTTCAATTAACTTGTTGAAATGATGCATTCACGCTTATCCTGAAACTAAATTTAAATCAACTTTTTTGCAGTAACACACTCACATTTTTCATGAAACAAATAATTTTTTTTCAGGAATCCACTCTCTGGAACCTATAACGAATTTGTAAAAAACATCTTTCTAGGCATCCACTCTCCCTAATCTTGCAAGAAAATTTCAATTAACTTGTTGAAATATTGCAATCACCTTTATCCAAAAACGATATTTAAATCAACTTTTTTGCAGTAACACACTCACATTTTTCATAAAACAAACACATTTTTTTCAGGAATCTACTCTCTGGAACCTAAAACTAATTTTAAAAAAACATCTTTCTAGGCATCCACTGTCCCTAATCGTGCAAGAAAATTTCAATTGACTTGTTGAAATATTGCGATCACCCTTATCCAAAAACGAAATTTAAATCAACTTTTTAGCAGTAACACACTCACATTTTTCATAAAACAAACACATTTTTTCAGGAATCAACTCTCTGGAACCTAAAACAAATATAAAAAAAACATCTTTCTATGCATCCACTCTCCCTAATCGTGCAAGAAAATTTCAATTAACTAGTTGAAATAATGCAATCATGCCTATCCTGAAGCTAAATTTAAATAAACTTTTTAGCAGTAACACACTCACATTTTTCATAAAACAAACACATTTTTTTCAGGAATCAACTCTCTGGAACCTAAAACAAATATAAAAAAAAGATCTTTCTATGCATCCACTCTCCCTAATCGTGCAAGAAAATTTCAATTAACTTGTTGAAATGATGCATCACGCTTATCCTGAAACTAAATTTAAATCAACTTTTTTGCAGTAACACACTCACATTTTTCATGTAACAAATAATTTTTTTTTCAGGAATCCACTCTCTGGAACCTATAACGAATTTGTAAAAAACATCTTTCTAGGCATCCACTCTCCCTAATCTTGCAAGAAAATTTCAATTAACTTGTTGAAATATTGCAATCACCTTTATCCAAAAACGATATTTAAATCAACTTTTTTGCAGTAACACACTCACATTTTTCATAAAACAAACACATTTTTTTCAGGAATCTACTCTCTGGAACCTAAAACTAATTTTAAAAAAACATCTTTCTAGGCATCCACTGTCCCTAATCGTGCAAGAAAATTTCAATTGACTTGTTAAAATATTGCAATCACCCTTATCCAAAAACGAAATTTAAATCAACATTTTAGCAGTAACACACTCACATTTTTCATAAAACAAACACATTTTTTTCAGGAATCTACTCTCTGGAACCTAAAACTAATTTTAAAAAACATCTTTCTAGGCATCCACTGTCCCTAATCGTGCAAGAAAATTTCAATTGACTTGTTGAAATATTGCAATCACCCTTATTCAAAAACGAAATTTTAATCAACTTTTTAGCAGTAACACCCTCACATTTTTCATAAAACAAACACATTTTTTTCAGGAATCTACTCTCTGGAACCTAAAACTAATTTAAAAAAAACATCTTTCTAGGCATCCACTGTCCCTAATCGTGCAAGAAAATTTCAATTGACTTGTTGAAGTATTGCAATCACCCTTACCCAAAAACGAAATTTAAATCAACTTTTTAGCAGTAACACACTCACATTTTTCATAAAACAAACACATTTTTTTCAGGAATCTACTCTCTGGAACCTAAAACTAATTTTAAAAAAACATCTTTCTAGGCATCCACTGTCCCTAATCGTGCAAGAAAATTTCAATTGACTTGTTGAAATATTGCAATCACCCTTATCCAAAAACGAAATTTAAATCAACTTTTTAGCAGTAACACACTCACATTTTTCATAAAACAAACACATTTTTTCAGGAATCAACTCTCTGGAACCTAAAACAAATATAAAAAAAACATCTTTCTATGCATCCACTCTCCCTAATCGTGCAAGAAAATTTCAATTAACTTGTTGAAATGATGCATTCACGCTTATCCTGAAACTAAATTTAAATCAACTTTTTTGCAGTAACACACTCACATTTTTCATGAAACAAATAATTTTTTTTTCAGGAATCCACTCTCTGGAACCTATAACGAATTTGTAAAAAACATCTTTCTAGGCATCCACTCTCCCTAATCTTGCAAGAAAATTTCAATTAACTTGTTGAAATATTGCAATCACCCTTATCCAAAAACGATATTTAAATCAACTTTTTTGCAGTAACACACTCACATTTTTCATAAAACAAACACATTTTTTTCAGGAATCTACTCTCTGGAACCTAAAACTAATTTTAAAAAAACATCTTTCTAGGCATCCACTGTCCCTAATCGTGCAAGAAAATTTCAATTGACTTGTTGAAATATTGCAATCACCCTTATCCAAAAACGAAATTTAAATCAACTTTTTAGCAGTAACACACTCACATTTTTCATAAAACAAACACATTTTTTTCAGGAATCTACTCTCTGGAACCTAAAACTAATTTTAAAAAAACATCTTTCTAGGCATCCACTGTCCCTAATCGTGCAAGAAAATTTCAATTGACTTGTTGAAATATTGCAATCACCCTTATCCAAAAACGAAATTTAAATCAACTTTTTAGCAGTAACACACTCACATTTTTCATAAAAAAAACACATATTTTTCAGGAATCTACTCTCTGAAACCTAAAACTAATTTTAAAAAAATATCTTTCTAGGCATCCACTGTCCCTAATCGTGCAAGAAAATTTCAATTGACTTGTTGAAATATTGCAATCACCCTTATTCAAAAACGAAATTTAAATCAACTTTTTAGCAGTAACACCCTCACATTTTTCATAAAACAAACACATTTTTTTCAGGAATCTACTCTCTGGAACCTAAAACTAATTTTAAAAAAACATCTTTCTAGGCATCCACTGTCCCTAATCGTGCAAGAAAATTTCAATTGACTTGTTGAAATATTGCAATCACCCTTATCCAAAAACGAAATTTAAATCAACTTTTTAGCAGTAACACACTCACATTTTTCATAAAACAAACACATTTTTTTCAGGAATCTACTCTCTGGAACCTAAAACTAATTTTAAAAAAACATCTTTCTAGGCATCCACTGTCCCTAATCGTGCAAGAAAATTTCAATTGACTTGTTGAAATATTGCAATCACCCTTATCCAAAAACGAAATTTAAATCAACTTTTTAGCAGTAACACACTCACATTTTTCATAAAACAAACACATTTTTTTCAGGAATCTACTCTCTGAAACCTAAAACTAATTTTAAAAAAATATCTTTCTAGGCATCCACTGTCCCTAATCGTGCAAGAAAATTTCAATTGACTTGTTGAAATATTGCAATCACCCTTATTCAAAAACGAAATTTAAATCAACTTTTTAGCAGTAACACCCTCACATTTTTCATAAAACAAACACATTTTTTTCAGGAATCTACTCTCTGGAACCTAAAACTAATTTAAAAAAAAATCTTTCTAGGCATCCACTGTCCCTAATCGTGCAAGAAAATTTCAATTGACTTGTTGAAATATTGCAATCACCCTTATCCAAAAACAATATTTAAATCAACTTTTTTGCAGTAACACACTCACATTTTTCATAAAACAAACACATTTTTTTCAGGAATCTACTCTCTGGAACGTAAAACTAATTTAAAAAAAAATCTTTCTAGGCATCCACTGTCCCTAATCGTGCAAGAAAATTTCAATTGACTTGTTGAAATATTGCAATCACCCTTATCCAAAAATGAAATTTAAATCAACTTTTTAGCAGCAACACACTCACATTTTTCATAAAACAAACACATTTTTTTCAGGAATCTACTCTCTGGAACCTAAAACTAATTTTAAAAAAACATCTTTCTAGGCATCCACTGTCCCTAATCGTGCAAGAAAATTTCAATTGACTTGTTGAAATATTGCAATCACCCTTATCCAAAAACGAAATTTAAATCAACTTTTTAGCAGTAACACACTCACATTTTTCATAAAACAAACACATTTTTTTCAGGAATCTACTCTCTGGAACCTAAAACTAATTTTAAAAAAACATCTTTCTAGGCATCCACTGTCCCTAATCGTGCAAGAAAATTTCAATTGACTTGTTGAAATATTGCAATCACCCTTATCCAAAAACGAAATTTAAATCAACTTTTTAGCAGTAACACACTCACATTTTTCATAAAGCAAACACATTTTTTTCAGGAATCTACTCTCTGAAACCTAAAACTAATTTTAAAAAAATATCTTTCTAGGCATCCACTGTCCCTAATCGTGCAAGAAAATTTCAATTGACTTGTTGAAATATTGCAATCACCCTTATCCAAAAACGAAATTTAAATCAACATTTTTAGCAGTAACACACTCACATTTTTCATAAAACAAACACATTTTTTTCAGGAATCTACTCTCTGGAACCTAAAACTAATTTTAAAAAAACATCTTTCTAGGCATCCACTGTCCCTAATCGTGCAAGAAAATTTCAATTGACTTGTTGAAATATTGCAATCACCCTTATCCAAAAACGAAATTTAAATCAACATTTTAGCAGTAACACACTCACATTTTTCATAAAACAAACACATTTTTTTCAGGAATCTACTCTCTGGAACCTAAAACTAATTTTAAAAAACATCTTTCTAGGCATCCACTGTCCCTAATCGTGCAAGAAAATTTCAATTGACTTGTTGAAATATTGCAATCACCCTTATTCAAAAACGAAATTTTAATCAACTTTTTAGCAGTAACACCCTCACATTTTTCATAAAACAAACACATTTTTTTCAGGAATCTACTCTCTGGAACCTAAAACTAATTTAAAAAAAACATCTTTCTAGGCATCCACTGTCCCTAATCGTGCAAGAAAATTTCAATTGACTTGTTGAAGTATTGCAATCACCCTTACCCAAAAACGAAATTTAAATCAACTTTTTAGCAGTAACACACTCACATTTTTCATAAAACAAACACATTTTTTTCAGGAATCTACTCTCTGGAACCTAAAACTAATTTTAAAAAAACATCTTTCTAGGCATCCACTGTCCCTAATCGTGCAAGAAAATTTCAATTGACTTGTTGAAATATTGCAATCACCCTTATCCAAAAACGAAATTTAAATCAACTTTTTAGCAGTAACACACTCACATTTTTCATAAAACAAACACATTTTTTCAGGAATCAACTCTCTGGAACCTAAAACAAATATAAAAAAAACATCTTTCTATGCATCCACTCTCCCTAATCGTGCAAGAAAATTTCAATTAACTTGTTGAAATGATGCATTCACGCTTATCCTGAAACTAAATTTAAATCAACTTTTTTGCAGTAACACACTCACATTTTTCATGAAACAAATAATTTTTTTTTCAGGAATCCACTCTCTGGAACCTATAACGAATTTGTAAAAAACATCTTTCTAGGCATCCACTCTCCCTAATCTTGCAAGAAAATTTCAATTAACTTGTTGAAATATTGCAATCACCCTTATCCAAAAACAATATTTAAATCAACTTTTTTGCAGTAACACACTCACATTTTTCATAAAACAAACACATTTTTTTCAGGAATCTACTCTCTGGAACCTAAAACTAATTTAAAAAAAAATCTTTCTAGGCATCCACTGTCCCTAATCGTGCAAGAAAATTTCAATTGACTTGTTGAAATATTGCAATCACCCTTATCCAAAAATGAAATTTAAATCAACTTTTTAGCAGCAACACACTCACATTTTTCATAAAACAAACACATTTTTTTCAGGAATCTACTCTCTGGAACCTAAAACTAATTTTAAAAAAACATCTTTCTAGGCATCCACTGTCCCTAATCGTGCAAGAAAATTTCAATTGACTTGTTGAAATATTGCAATCACCCTTATCCAAAAACGAAATTTAAATCAACTTTTTAGCAGTAACACACTCACATTTTTCATAAAACAAACACATTTTTTTCAGGAATCTACTCTCTGGAACCTAAAACTAATTTTAAAAAAACATCTTTCTAGGCATCCACTGTCCCTAATCGTGCAAGAAAATTTCAATTGACTTGTTGAAATATTGCAATCACCCTTATCCAAAAACGAAATTTAAATCAACTTTTTAGCAGTAACACACTCACATTTTTCATAAAGCAAACACATTTTTTTCAGGAATCTACTCTCTGAAACCTAAAACTAATTTTAAAAAAATATCTTTCTAGGCATCCACTGTCCCTAATCGTGCAAGAAAATTTCAATTGACTTGTTGAAATATTGCAATCACCCTTATCCAAAAACGAAATTTAAATCAACATTTTTAGCAGTAACACACTCACATTTTTCATAAAACAAACACATTTTTTTCAGGAATCTACTCTCTGGAACCTAAAACTAATTTTAAAAAAACATCTTTCTAGGCATCCACTGTCCCTAATCGTGCAAGAAAATTTCAATTGACTTGTTGAAATATTGCAATCACCCTTATCCAAAAACGAAATTTAAATCAACATTTTAGCAGTAACACACTCACATTTTTCATAAAACAAACACATTTTTTTCAGGAATCTACTCTCTGGAACCTAAAACTAATTTTAAAAAACATCTTTCTAGGCATCCACTGTCCCTAATCGTGCAAGAAAATTTCAATTGACTTGTTGAAATATTGCAATCACCCTTATTCAAAAACGAAATTTTAATCAACTTTTTAGCAGTAACACCCTCACATTTTTCATAAAACAAACACATTTTTTTCAGGAATCTACTCTCTGGAACCTAAAACTAATTTAAAAAAAACATCTTTCTAGGCATCCACTGTCCCTAATCGTGCAAGAAAATTTCAATTGACTTGTTGAAGTATTGCAATCACCCTTACCCAAAAACGAAATTTAAATCAACTTTTTAGCAGTAACACACTCACATTTTTCATAAAACAAACACATTTTTTTCAGGAATCTACTCTCTGGAACCTAAAACTAATTTTAAAAAAACATCTTTCTAGGCATCCACTGTCCCTAATCGTGCAAGAAAATTTCAATTGACTTGTTGAAATATTGCAATCACCCTTATTCAAAAACGAAATTTTAATCAACTTTTTAGCAGTAACACCCTCACATTTTTCATAAAACAAACACATTTTTTTCAGGAATCTACTCTCTGGAACCTAAAACTAATTTAAAAAAAACATCTTTCTATGCATCCACTCTCCCTAATCGTGCAAGAAAATTTCAATTAACTAGTTGAAATAATGCAATCATGCCTATCCTGAAGCTAAATTTAAATAAACTTTTTAGCAGTAACACACTCACATTTTTCATAAAACAAACACATTTTTTTAGGAATCAACTCTCTGGAACCTAAAACAAATATAAAAAAAACATCTTTCTATGCATCCACTCTCCCTAATCATGCAAGAAAATTTCAATTAACTTGTTGAAATGATGCATTCACGCTTATCCTGAAACTAAATTTAAATCAACTTTTTTGCAGTAACACACTCACATTTTTCATGAAACAAATAATTTTTTTTCAGGAATCCACTCTCTGGAACCTATAACGAATTTGTAAAAAACATCTTTCTAGGCATCCACTCTCCCTAATCTTGCAAGAAAATTTCAATTAACTTGTTGAAATATTGCAATCACCTTTATCCAAAAACGATATTTAAATCAACTTTTTTGCAGTAACACACTCACATTTTTCATAAAACAAACACATTTTTTTCAGGAATCTACTCTCTGGAACCTAAAACTAATTTTAAAAAAACATCTTTCTAGGCATCCACTGTCCCTAATCGTGCAAGAAAATTTCAATTGACTTGTTGAAATATTGCGATCACCCTTATCCAAAAACGAAATTTAAATCAACTTTTTAGCAGTAACACACTCACATTTTTCATAAAACAAACACATTTTTTCAGGAATCAACTCTCTGGAACCTAAAACAAATATAAAAAAAACATCTTTCTATGCATCCACTCTCCCTAATCGTGCAAGAAAATTTCAATTAACTAGTTGAAATAATGCAATCATGCCTATCCTGAAGCTAAATTTAAATAAACTTTTTAGCAGTAACACACTCACATTTTTCATAAAACAAACACATTTTTTTCAGGAATCAACTCTCTGGAACCTAAAACAAATATAAAAAAAAGATCTTTCTATGCATCCACTCTCCCTAATCGTGCAAGAAAATTTCAATTAACTTGTTGAAATGATGCATCACGCTTATCCTGAAACTAAATTTAAATCAACTTTTTTGCAGTAACACACTCACATTTTTCATGTAACAAATAATTTTTTTTTCAGGAATCCACTCTCTGGAACCTATAACGAATTTGTAAAAAACATCTTTCTAGGCATCCACTCTCCCTAATCTTGCAAGAAAATTTCAATTAACTTGTTGAAATATTGCAATCACCTTTATCCAAAAACGATATTTAAATCAACTTTTTTGCAGTAACACACTCACATTTTTCATAAAACAAACACATTTTTTTCAGGAATCTACTCTCTGGAACCTAAAACTAATTTTAAAAAAACATCTTTCTAGGCATCCACTGTCCCTAATCGTGCAAGAAAATTTCAATTGACTTGTTAAAATATTGCAATCACCCTTATCCAAAAACGAAATTTAAATCAACATTTTAGCAGTAACACACTCACATTTTTCATAAAACAAACACATTTTTTTCAGGAATCTACTCTCTGGAACCTAAAACTAATTTTAAAAAACATCTTTCTAGGCATCCACTGTCCCTAATCGTGCAAGAAAATTTCAATTGACTTGTTGAAATATTGCAATCACCCTTATTCAAAAACGAAATTTTAATCAACTTTTTAGCAGTAACACCCTCACATTTTTCATAAAACAAACACATTTTTTTCAGGAATCTACTCTCTGGAACCTAAAACTAATTTAAAAAAAACATCTTTCTAGGCATCCACTGTCCCTAATCGTGCAAGAAAATTTCAATTGACTTGTTGAAGTATTGCAATCACCCTTACCCAAAAACGAAATTTAAATCAACTTTTTAGCAGTAACACACTCACATTTTTCATAAAACAAACACATTTTTTTCAGGAATCTACTCTCTGGAACCTAAAACTAATTTTAAAAAAACATCTTTCTAGGCATCCACTGTCCCTAATCGTGCAAGAAAATTTCAATTGACTTGTTGAAATATTGCAATCACCCTTATCCAAAAACGAAATTTAAATCAACTTTTTAGCAGTAACACACTCACATTTTTCATAAAACAAACACATTTTTTCAGGAATCAACTCTCTGGAACCTAAAACAAATATAAAAAAAACATCTTTCTATGCATCCACTCTCCCTAATCGTGCAAGAAAATTTCAATTAACTTGTTGAAATGATGCATTCACGCTTATCCTGAAACTAAATTTAAATCAACTTTTTTGCAGTAACACACTCACATTTTTCATGAAACAAATAATTTTTTTTTCAGGAATCCACTCTCTGGAACCTATAACGAATTTGTAAAAAACATCTTTCTAGGCATCCACTCTCCCTAATCTTGCAAGAAAATTTCAATTAACTTGTTGAAATATTGCAATCACCCTTATCCAAAAACGATATTTAAATCAACTTTTTTGCAGTAACACACTCACATTTTTCATAAAACAAACACATTTTTTTCAGGAATCTACTCTCTGGAACCTAAAACTAATTTTAAAAAAACATCTTTCTAGGCATCCACTGTCCCTAATCGTGCAAGAAAATTTCAATTGACTTGTTGAAATATTGCAATCACCCTTATCCAAAAACGAAATTTAAATCAACTTTTTAGCAGTAACACACTCACATTTTTCATAAAACAAACACATTTTTTTCAGGAATCTACTCTCTGGAACCTAAAACTAATTTTAAAAAAACATCTTTCTAGGCATCCACTGTCCCTAATCGTGCAAGAAAATTTCAATTGACTTGTTGAAATATTGCAATCACCCTTATCCAAAAACGAAATTTAAATCAACTTTTTAGCAGTAACACACTCACATTTTTCATAAAACAAACACATATTTTTCAGGAATCTACTCTCTGAAACCTAAAACTAATTTTAAAAAAATATCTTTCTAGGCATCCACTGTCCCTAATCGTGCAAGAAAATTTCAATTGACTTGTTGAAATATTGCAATCACCCTTATTCAAAAACGAAATTTAAATCAACTTTTTAGCAGTAACACCCTCACATTTTTCATAAAACAAACACATTTTTTTCAGGAATCTACTCTCTGGAACCTAAAACTAATTTTAAAAAAACATCTTTCTAGGCATCCACTGTCCCTAATCGTGCAAGAAAATTTCAATTGACTTGTTGAAATATTGCAATCACCCTTATCCAAAAACGAAATTTAAATCAACTTTTTAGCAGTAACACACTCACATTTTTCATAAAACAAACACATTTTTTTCAGGAATCTACTCTCTGGAACCTAAAACTAATTTTAAAAAAACATCTTTCTAGGCATCCACTGTCCCTAATCGTGCAAGAAAATTTCAATTGACTTGTTGAAATATTGCAATCACCCTTATCCAAAAACGAAATTTAAATCAACTTTTTAGCAGTAACACACTCACATTTTTCATAAAACAAACACATTTTTTTCAGGAATCTACTCTCTGAAACCTAAAACTAATTTTAAAAAAATATCTTTCTAGGCATCCACTGTCCCTAATCGTGCAAGAAAATTTCAATTGACTTGTTGAAATATTGCAATCACCCTTATTCAAAAACGAAATTTAAATCAACTTTTTAGCAGTAACACCCTCACATTTTTCATAAAACAAACACATTTTTTTCAGGAATCTACTCTCTGGAACCTAAAACTAATTTAAAAAAAAATCTTTCTAGGCATCCACTGTCCCTAATCGTGCAAGAAAATTTCAATTGACTTGTTAAAGTATTGCAATCACCCTTATCCAAAAACGAAATTTAAATCAACATTTTTAGCAGTAACACACTCACATTTTTCATAAAACAAACACATTTTTTTCAGGAATCTACTCTCTGGAACCTAAAACTAATTTTAAAAAAACATCTTTCTAGGCATCCACTGTCCCTAATCGTGCAAGAAAATTTCAATTGACTTGTTGAAATATTGCAATCACCCTTATCCAAAAACGAAATTTAAATCAACTTTTTAGCAGTAACACACTCACATTTTTCATAAAACAAACACATTTTTTCAGGAATCAACTCTCTGGAACCTAAAACAAATATAAAAAAAACATCTTTCTATGCATCCACTCTCCCTAATCGTGCAAGAAAATTTCAATTAACTTGTTGAAATGATGCATTCACGCTTATCCTGAAACTAAATTTAAATCAACTTTTTTGCAGTAACACACTCACATTTTTCATGAAACAAATAATTTTTTTTTCAGGAATCCACTCTCTGGAACCTATAACGAATTTGTAAAAAACATCTTTCTAGGCATCCACTCTCCCTAATCTTGCAAGAAAATTTCAATTAACTTGTTGAAATATTGCAATCACCCTTATCCAAAAACAATATTTAAATCAACTTTTTTGCAGTAACACACTCACATTTTTCATAAAACAAACACATTTTTTTCAGGAATCTACTCTCTGGAACCTAAAACTAATTTAAAAAAAAATCTTTCTAGGCATCCACTGTCCCTAATCGTGCAAGAAAATTTCAATTGACTTGTTGAAATATTGCAATCACCCTTATCCAAAAATGAAATTTAAATCAACTTTTTAGCAGCAACACACTCACATTTTTCATAAAACAAACACATTTTTTTCAGGAATCTACTCTCTGGAACCTAAAACTAATTTTAAAAAAACATCTTTCTAGGCATCCACTGTCCCTAATCGTGCAAGAAAATTTCAATTGACTTGTTGAAATATTGCAATCACCCTTATCCAAAAACGAAATTTAAATCAACTTTTTAGCAGTAACACACTCACATTTTTCATAAAACAAACACATTTTTTTCAGGAATCTACTCTCTGGAACCTAAAACTAATTTTAAAAAAACATCTTTCTAGGCATCCACTGTCCCTAATCGTGCAAGAAAATTTCAATTGACTTGTTGAAATATTGCAATCACCCTTATCCAAAAACGAAATTTAAATCAACTTTTTAGCAGTAACACACTCACATTTTTCATAAAGCAAACACATTTTTTTCAGGAATCTACTCTCTGAAACCTAAAACTAATTTTAAAAAAATATCTTTCTAGGCATCCACTGTCCCTAATCGTGCAAGAAAATTTCAATTGACTTGTTGAAATATTGCAATCACCCTTATCCAAAAACGAAATTTAAATCAACATTTTTAGCAGTAACACACTCACATTTTTCATAAAACAAACACATTTTTTTCAGGAATCTACTCTCTGGAACCTAAAACTAATTTTAAAAAAACATCTTTCTAGGCATCCACTGTCCCTAATCGTGCAAGAAAATTTCAATTGACTTGTTGAAATATTGCAATCACCCTTATCCAAAAACGAAATTTAAATCAACATTTTAGCAGTAACACACTCACATTTTTCATAAAACAAACACATTTTTTTCAGGAATCTACTCTCTGGAACCTAAAACTAATTTTAAAAAACATCTTTCTAGGCATCCACTGTCCCTAATCGTGCAAGAAAATTTCAATTGACTTGTTGAAATATTGCAATCACCCGTATTCAAAAACGAAATTTTAATCAACTTTTTAGCAGTAACACCCTCACATTTTTCATAAAACAAACACATTTTTTTCAGGAATCTACTCTCTGGAACCTAAAACTAATTTAAAAAAAACATCTTTCTAGGCATCCACTGTCCCTAATCGTGCAAGAAAATTTCAATTGACTTGTTAAAGTATTGCAATCACCCTTATCCAAAAACGAAATTTAAATCAACATTTTTAGCAGTAACACACTCACATTTTTCATAAAACAAACACATTTTTTTCAGGAATCTACTCTCTGGAACCTAAAACTAATTTTAAAAAAACATCTTTCTAGGCATCCACTGTCCCTAATCGTGCAAGAAAATTTCAATTGACTTGTTGAAATATTGCAATCACCCTTATCCAAAAACGAAATTTAAATCAACTTTTTAGCAGTAACACACTCACATTTTTCATAAAACAAACACATTTTTTCAGGAATCAACTCTCTGGAACCTAAAACAAATATAAAAAAAACATCTTTCTATGCATCCACTCTCCCTAATCGTGCAAGAAAATTTCAATTAACTTGTTGAAATGATGCATTCACGCTTATCCTGAAACTAAATTTAAATCAACTTTTTTGCAGTAACACACTCACATTTTTCATGAAACAAATAATTTTTTTTTCAGGAATCCACTCTCTGGAACCTATAACGAATTTGTAAAAAACATCTTTCTAGGCATCCACTCTCCCTAATCTTGCAAGAAAATTTCAATTAACTTGTTGAAATATTGCAATCACCCTTATCCAAAAACAATATTTAAATCAACTTTTTTGCAGTAACACACTCACATTTTTCATAAAACAAACACATTTTTTTCAGGAATCTACTCTCTGGAACCTAAAACTAATTTAAAAAAAAATCTTTCTAGGCATCCACTGTCCCTAATCGTGCAAGAAAATTTCAATTGACTTGTTGAAATATTGCAATCACCCTTATCCAAAAATGAAATTTAAATCAACTTTTTAGCAGCAACACACTCACATTTTTCATAAAACAAACACATTTTTTTCAGGAATCTACTCTCTGGAACCTAAAACTAATTTTAAAAAAACATCTTTCTAGGCATCCACTGTCCCTAATCGTGCAAGAAAATTTCAATTGACTTGTTGAAATATTGCAATCACCCTTATCCAAAAACGAAATTTAAATCAACTTTTTAGCAGTAACACACTCACATTTTTCATAAAACAAACACATTTTTTTCAGGAATCTACTCTCTGGAACCTAAAACTAATTTTAAAAAAACATCTTTCTAGGCATCCACTGTCCCTAATCGTGCAAGAAAATTTCAATTGACTTGTTGAAATATTGCAATCACCCTTATCCAAAAACGAAATTTAAATCAACTTTTTAGCAGTAACACACTCACATTTTTCATAAAGCAAACACATTTTTTTCAGGAATCTACTCTCTGAAACCTAAAACTAATTTAAAAAAAATATCTTTCTAGGCATCCACTGTCCCTAATCGTGCAAGAAAATTTCAATTGACTTGTTGAAATATTGCAATCACCCTTATCCAAAAACGAAATTTAAATCAACATTTTTAGCAGTAACACACTCACATTTTTCATAAAACAAACACATTTTTTTCAGGAATCTACTCTCTGGAACCTAAAACTAATTTTAAAAAAACATCTTTCTAGGCATCCACTGTCCCTAATCGTGCAAGAAAATTTCAATTGACTTGTTGAAATATTGCAATCACCCTTATCCAAAAACGAAATTTAAATCAACATTTTAGCAGTAACACACTCACATTTTTCATAAAACAAACACATTTTTTTCAGGAATCTACTCTCTGGAACCTAAAACTAATTTTAAAAAACATCTTTCTAGGCATCCACTGTCCCTAATCGTGCAAGAAAATTTCAATTGACTTGTTGAAATATTGCAATCACCCTTATTCAAAAACGAAATTTTAATCAACTTTTTAGCAGTAACACCCTCACATTTTTCATAAAACAAACACATTTTTTTCAGGAATCTACTCTCTGGAACCTAAAACTAATTTAAAAAAAAACATCTTTCTAGGCATCCACTGTCCCTAATCGTGCAAGAAAATTTCAATTGACTTGTTGAAGTATTGCAATCACCCTTACCCAAAAACGAAATTTAAATCAACTTTTTAGCAGTAACACACTCACATTTTTCATAAAACAAACACATTTTTTTCAGGAATCTACTCTCTGGAACCTAAAACTAATTTTAAAAAAACATCTTTCTAGGCATCCACTGTCCCTAATCGTGCAAGAAAATTTCAATTGACTTGTTGAAATATTGCAATCACCCTTATCCAAAAACGAAATTTAAATCAACTTTTTAGCAGTAACACACTCACATTTTTCATAAAACAAACACATTTTTTCAGGAATCAACTCTCTGGAACCTAAAACAAATATAAAAAAAACATCTTTCTATGCATCCACTCTCCCTAATCGTGCAAGAAAATTTCAATTAACTTGTTGAAATGATGCATTCACGCTTATCCTGAAACTAAATTTAAATCAACTTTTTTGCAGTAACACACTCACATTTTTCATGAAACAAATAATTTTTTTTTCAGGAATCCACTCTCTGGAACCTATAACGAATTTGTAAAAAACATCTTTCTAGGCATCCACTCTCCCTAATCTTGCAAGAAAATTTCAATTAACTTGTTGAAATATTGCAATCACCCTTATCCAAAAACAATATTTAAATCAACTTTTTTGCAGTAACACACTCACATTTTTCATAAAACAAACACATTTTTTTCAGGAATCTACTCTCTGGAACCTAAAACTAATTTAAAAAAAAATCTTTCTAGGCATCCACTGTCCCTAATCGTGCAAGAAAATTTCAATTGACTTGTTGAAATATTGCAATCACCCTTATCCAAAAATGAAATTTAAATCAACTTTTTAGCAGCAACACACTCACATTTTTCATAAAACAAACACATTTTTTTCAGGAATCTACTCTCTGGAACCTAAAACTAATTTTAAAAAAACATCTTTCTAGGCATCCACTGTCCCTAATCGTGCAAGAAAATTTCAATTGACTTGTTGAAATATTGCAATCACCCTTATCCAAAAACGAAATTTAAATCAACTTTTTAGCAGTAACACACTCACATTTTTCATAAAACAAACACATTTTTTTCAGGAATCTACTCTCTGGAACCTAAAACTAATTTTAAAAAAACATCTTTCTAGGCATCCACTGTCCCTAATCGTGCAAGAAAATTTCAATTGACTTGTTGAAATATTGCAATCACCCTTATCCAAAAACGAAATTTAAATCAACTTTTTAGCAGTAACACACTCACATTTTTCATAAAGCAAACACATTTTTTTCAGGAATCTACTCTCTGAAACCTAAAACTAATTTTAAAAAAATATCTTTCTAGGCATCCACTGTCCCTAATCGTGCAAGAAAATTTCAATTGACTTGTTGAAATATTGCAATCACCCTTATCCAAAAACGAAATTTAAATCAACATTTTTAGCAGTAACACACTCACATTTTTCATAAAACAAACACATTTTTTTCAGGAATCTACTCTCTGGAACCTAAAACTAATTTTAAAAAAACATCTTTCTAGGCATCCACTGTCCCTAATCGTGCAAGAAAATTTCAATTGACTTGTTGAAATATTGCAATCACCCTTATCCAAAAACGAAATTTAAATCAACATTTTAGCAGTAACACACTCACATTTTTCATAAAACAAACACATTTTTTTCAGGAATCTACTCTCTGGAACCTAAAACTAATTTTAAAAAACATCTTTCTAGGCATCCACTGTCCCTAATCGTGCAAGAAAATTTCAATTGACTTGTTGAAATATTGCAATCACCCTTATTCAAAAACGAAATTTTAATCAACTTTTTAGCAGTAACACCCTCACATTTTTCATAAAACAAACACATTTTTTTCAGGAATCTACTCTCTGGAACCTAAAACTAATTTTAAAAAAACATCTTTCTAGGCATCCACTGTCCCTAATCGTGCAAGAAAATTTCAATTGACTTGTTGAAATATTGCAATCACCCTTATCCAAAAACGAAATTTAAATCAACTTTTTAGCAGTAACACACTCACATTTTTCATAAAGCAAACACATTTTTTTCAGGAATCTACTCTCTGAAACCTAAAACTAATTTTAAAAAAATATCTTTCTAGGCATCCACTGTCCCTAATCGTGCAAGAAAATTTCAATTGACTTGTTGAAATATTGCAATCACCCTTATCCAAAAACGAAATTTAAATCAACATTTTTAGCAGTAACACACTCACATTTTTCATAAAACAAACACATTTTTTTCAGGAATCTACTCTCTGGAACCTAAAACTAATTTTAAAAAAACATCTTTCTAGGCATCCACTGTCCCTAATCGTGCAAGAAAATTTCAATTGACTTGTTGAAATATTGCAATCACCCTTATCCAAAAACGAAATTTAAATCAACATTTTAGCAGTAACACACTCACATTTTTCATAAAACAAACAAATTTTTTTCAGGAATCTACTCTCTGGAACCTAAAACTAATTTTAAAAAACATCTTTCTAGGCATCCACTGTCCCTAATCGTGCAAGAAAATTTCAATTGACTTGTTGAAATATTGCAATCACCCTTATTCAAAAACGAAATTTTAATCAACTTTTTAGCAGTAACACCCTCACATTTTTCATAAAACAAACACATTTTTTTCAGGAATCTACTCTCTGGAACCTAAAACTAATTTAAAAAAAACATCTTTCTAGGCATCCACTGTCCCTAATCGTGCAAGAAAATTTCAATTGACTTGTTGAAGTATTGCAATCACCCTTACCCAAAAACGAAATTTAAATCAACTTTTTAGCAGTAACACACTCACATTTTTCATAAAACAAACACATTTTTTTCAGGAATCTACTCTCTGGAACCTAAAACTAATTTTAAAAAAACATCTTTCTAGGCATCCACTGTCCCTAATCGTGCAAGAAAATTTCAATTGACTTGTTGAAATATTGCAATCACCCTTATTCAAAAACGAAATTTTAATCAACTTTTTAGCAGTAACACCCTCACATTTTTCATAAAACAAACACATTTTTTTCAGGAATCTACTCTCTGGAACCTAAAACTAATTTAAAAAAAACATCTTTCTATGCATCCACTCTCCCTAATCGTGCAAGAAAATTTCAATTAACTAGTTGAAATAATGCAATCATGCCTATCCTGAAGCTAAATTTAAATAAACTTTTTAGCAGTAACACACTCACATTTTTCATAAAACAAACACATTTTTTTAGGAATCAACTCTCTGGAACCTAAAACAAATATAAAAAAAACATCTTTCTATGCATCCACTCTCCCTAATCATGCAAGAAAATTTCAATTAACTTGTTGAAATGATGCATTCACGCTTATCCTGAAACTAAATTTAAATCAACTTTTTTGCAGTAACACACTCACATTTTTCATGAAACAAATAATTTTTTTTCAGGAATCCACTCTCTGGAACCTATAACGAATTTGTAAAAAACATCTTTCTAGGCATCCACTCTCCCTAATCTTGCAAGAAAATTTCAATTAACTTGTTGAAGTATTGCAATCACCCTTACCCAAAAACGAAATTTAAATCAACTTTTTAGCAGTAACACACTCACATTTTTCATAAAACAAACACATTTTTTTCAGGAATCTACTCTCTGGAACCTAAAACTAATTTTAAAAAAACATCTTTCTAGGCATCCACTGTCCCTAATCGTGCAAGAAAATTTCAATTGACTTGTTGAAATATTGCAATCACCCTTATTCAAAAACGAAATTTTAATCAACTTTTTAGCAGTAACACCCTCACATTTTTCATAAAACAAACACATTTTTTTCAGGAATCTACTCTCTGGAACCTAAAACTAATTTAAAAAAAACATCTTTCTATGCATCCACTCTCCCTAATCGTGCAAGAAAATTTCAATTAACTAGTTGAAATAATGCAATCATGCCTATCCTGAAGCTAAATTTAAATAAACTTTTTAGCAGTAACACACTCACATTTTTCATAAAACAAACACATTTTTTTAGGAATCAACTCTCTGGAACCTAAAACAAATATAAAAAAAACATCTTTCTATGCATCCACTCTCCCTAATCATGCAAGAAAATTTCAATTAACTTGTTGAAATGATGCATTCACGCTTATCCTGAAACTAAATTTAAATCAACTTTTTTGCAGTAACACACTCACATTTTTCATGAAACAAATAATTTTTTTTCAGGAATCCACTCTCTGGAACCTATAACGAATTTGTAAAAAACATCTTTCTAGGCATCCACTCTCCCTAATCTTGCAAGAAAATTTCAATTAACTTGTTGAAATATTGCAATCACCTTTATCCAAAAACGATATTTAAATCAACTTTTTTGCAGTAACACACTCACATTTTTCATAAAACAAACACATTTTTTTCAGGAATCTACTCTCTGGAACCTAAAACTAATTTTAAAAAAACATCTTTCTAGGCATCCACTGTCCCTAATCGTGCAAGAAAATTTCAATTGACTTGTTGAAATATTGCGATCACCCTTATCCAAAAACGAAATTTAAATCAACTTTTTAGCAGTAACACACTCACATTTTTCATAAAACAAACACATTTTTTCAGGAATCAACTCTCTGGAACCTAAAACAAATATAAAAAAAACATCTTTCTATGCATCCACTCTCCCTAATCGTGCAAGAAAATTTCAATTAACTAGTTGAAATAATGCAATCATGCCTATCCTGAAGCTAAATTTAAATAAACTTTTTAGCAGTAACACACTCACATTTTTCATAAAACAAACACATTTTTTTCAGGAATCAACTCTCTGGAACCTAAAACAAATATAAAAAAAAGATCTTTCTATGCATCCACTCTCCCTAATCGTGCAAGAAAATTTCAATTAACTTGTTGAAATGATGCATCACGCTTATCCTGAAACTAAATTTAAATCAACTTTTTTGCAGTAACACACTCACATTTTTCATGTAACAAATAATTTTTTTTTCAGGAATCCACTCTCTGGAACCTATAACGAATTTGTAAAAAACATCTTTCTAGGCATCCACTCTCCCTAATCTTGCAAGAAAATTTCAATTAACTTGTTGAAATATTGCAATCACCTTTATCCAAAAACGATATTTAAATCAACTTTTTTGCAGTAACACACTCACATTTTTCATAAAACAAACACATTTTTTTCAGGAATCTACTCTCTGGAACCTAAAACTAATTTTAAAAAAACATCTTTCTAGGCATCCACTGTCCCTAATCGTGCAAGAAAATTTCAATTGACTTGTTAAAATATTGCAATCACCCTTATCCAAAAACGAAATTTAAATCAACATTTTAGCAGTAACACACTCACATTTTTCATAAAACAAACACATTTTTTTCAGGAATCTACTCTCTGGAACCTAAAACTAATTTTAAAAAACATCTTTCTAGGCATCCACTGTCCCTAATCGTGCAAGAAAATTTCAATTGACTTGTTGAAATATTGCAATCACCCTTATTCAAAAACGAAATTTTAATCAACTTTTTAGCAGTAACACCCTCACATTTTTCATAAAACAAACACATTTTTTTCAGGAATCTACTCTCTGGAACCTAAAACTAATTTAAAAAAAACATCTTTCTAGGCATCCACTGTCCCTAATCGTGCAAGAAAATTTCAATTGACTTGTTGAAGTATTGCAATCACCCTTACCCAAAAACGAAATTTAAATCAACTTTTTAGCAGTAACACACTCACATTTTTCATAAAACAAACACATTTTTTTCAGGAATCTACTCTCTGGAACCTAAAACTAATTTTAAAAAAACATCTTTCTAGGCATCCACTGTCCCTAATCGTGCAAGAAAATTTCAATTGACTTGTTGAAATATTGCAATCACCCTTATCCAAAAACGAAATTTAAATCAACTTTTTAGCAGTAACACACTCACATTTTTCATAAAACAAACACATTTTTTCAGGAATCAACTCTCTGGAACCTAAAACAAATATAAAAAAAACATCTTTCTATGCATCCACTCTCCCTAATCGTGCAAGAAAATTTCAATTAACTTGTTGAAATGATGCATTCACGCTTATCCTGAAACTAAATTTAAATCAACTTTTTTGCAGTAACACACTCACATTTTTCATGAAACAAATAATTTTTTTTTCAGGAATCCACTCTCTGGAACCTATAACGAATTTGTAAAAAACATCTTTCTAGGCATCCACTCTCCCTAATCTTGCAAGAAAATTTCAATTAACTTGTTGAAATATTGCAATCACCCTTATCCAAAAACGATATTTAAATCAACTTTTTTGCAGTAACACACTCACATTTTTCATAAAACAAACACATTTTTTTCAGGAATCTACTCTCTGGAACCTAAAACTAATTTTAAAAAAACATCTTTCTAGGCATCCACTGTCCCTAATCGTGCAAGAAAATTTCAATTGACTTGTTGAAATATTGCAATCACCCTTATCCAAAAACGAAATTTAAATCAACATTTTTAGCAGTAACACACTCACATTTTTCATAAAACAAACACATTTTTTTCAGGAATCTACTCTCTGGAACCTAAAACTAATTTTAAAAAAACATCTTTCTAGGCATCCACTGTCCCTAATCGTGCAAGAAAATTTCAATTGACTTGTTGAAATATTGCAATCACCCTTATCCAAAAACGAAATTTAAATCAACATTTTAGCAGTAACACACTCACATTTTTCATAAAACAAACACATTTTTTTCAGGAATCTACTCTCTGGAACCTAAAACTAATTTTAAAAAACATCTTTCTAGGCATCCACTGTCCCTAATCGTGCAAGAAAATTTCAATTGACTTGTTGAAATATTGCAATCACCCTTATTCAAAAACGAAATTTTAATCAACTTTTTAGCAGTAACACCCTCACATTTTTCATAAAACAAACACATTTTTTTCAGGAATCTACTCTCTGGAACCTAAAACTAATTTTAAAAAAACATCTTTCTAGGCATCCACTGTCCCTAATCGTGCAAGAAAATTTCAATTGACTTGTTGAAATATTGCAATCACCCTTATCCAAAAACGAAATTTAAATCAACTTTTTAGCAGTAACACACTCACATTTTTCATAAAGCAAACACATTTTTTTCAGGAATCTACTCTCTGAAACCTAAAACTAATTTTAAAAAAATATCTTTCTAGGCATCCACTGTCCCTAATCGTGCAAGAAAATTTCAATTGACTTGTTGAAATATTGCAATCACCCTTATCCAAAAACGAAATTTAAATCAACATTTTTAGCAGTAACACACTCACATTTTTCATAAAACAAACACATTTTTTTCAGGAATCTACTCTCTGGAACCTAAAACTAATTTTAAAAAAACATCTTTCTAGGCATCCACTGTCCCTAATCGTGCAAGAAAATTTCAATTGACTTGTTGAAATATTGCAATCACCCTTATCCAAAAACGAAATTTAAATCAACATTTTAGCAGTAACACACTCACATTTTTCATAAAACAAACAAATTTTTTTCAGGAATCTACTCTCTGGAACCTAAAACTAATTTTAAAAAACATCTTTCTAGGCATCCACTGTCCCTAATCGTGCAAGAAAATTTCAATTGACTTGTTGAAATATTGCAATCACCCTTATTCAAAAACGAAATTTTAATCAACTTTTTAGCAGTAACACCCTCACATTTTTCATAAAACAAACACATTTTTTTCAGGAATCTACTCTCTGGAACCTAAAACTAATTTAAAAAAAACATCTTTCTAGGCATCCACTGTCCCTAATCGTGCAAGAAAATTTCAATTGACTTGTTGAAGTATTGCAATCACCCTTACCCAAAAACGAAATTTAAATCAACTTTTTAGCAGTAACACACTCACATTTTTCATAAAACAAACACATTTTTTTCAGGAATCTACTCTCTGGAACCTAAAACTAATTTTAAAAAAACATCTTTCTAGGCATCCACTGTCCCTAATCGTGCAAGAAAATTTCAATTGACTTGTTGAAATATTGCAATCACCCTTATTCAAAAACGAAATTTTAATCAACTTTTTAGCAGTAACACCCTCACATTTTTCATAAAACAAACACATTTTTTTCAGGAATCTACTCTCTGGAACCTAAAACTAATTTAAAAAAAACATCTTTCTATGCATCCACTCTCCCTAATCGTGCAAGAAAATTTCAATTAACTAGTTGAAATAATGCAATCATGCCTATCCTGAAGCTAAATTTAAATAAACTTTTTAGCAGTAACACACTCACATTTTTCATAAAACAAACACATTTTTTTAGGAATCAACTCTCTGGAACCTAAAACAAATATAAAAAAAACATCTTTCTATGCATCCACTCTCCCTAATCATGCAAGAAAATTTCAATTAACTTGTTGAAATGATGCATTCACGCTTATCCTGAAACTAAATTTAAATCAACTTTTTTGCAGTAACACACTCACATTTTTCATGAAACAAATAATTTTTTTTCAGGAATCCACTCTCTGGAACCTATAACGAATTTGTAAAAAACATCTTTCTAGGCATCCACTCTCCCTAATCTTGCAAGAAAATTTCAATTAACTTGTTGAAGTATTGCAATCACCCTTACCCAAAAACGAAATTTAAATCAACTTTTTAGCAGTAACACACTCACATTTTTCATAAAACAAACACATTTTTTTCAGGAATCTACTCTCTGGAACCTAAAACTAATTTTAAAAAAACATCTTTCTAGGCATCCACTGTCCCTAATCGTGCAAGAAAATTTCAATTGACTTGTTGAAATATTGCAATCACCCTTATTCAAAAACGAAATTTTAATCAACTTTTTAGCAGTAACACCCTCACATTTTTCATAAAACAAACACATTTTTTTCAGGAATCTACTCTCTGGAACCTAAAACTAATTTAAAAAAAACATCTTTCTATGCATCCACTCTCCCTAATCGTGCAAGAAAATTTCAATTAACTAGTTGAAATAATGCAATCATGCCTATCCTGAAGCTAAATTTAAATAAACTTTTTAGCAGTAACACACTCACATTTTTCATAAAACAAACACATTTTTTTAGGAATCAACTCTCTGGAACCTAAAACAAATATAAAAAAAACATCTTTCTATGCATCCACTCTCCCTAATCATGCAAGAAAATTTCAATTAACTTGTTGAAATGATGCATTCACGCTTATCCTGAAACTAAATTTAAATCAACTTTTTTGCAGTAACACACTCACATTTTTCATGAAACAAATAATTTTTTTTCAGGAATCCACTCTCTGGAACCTATAACGAATTTGTAAAAAACATCTTTCTAGGCATCCACTCTCCCTAATCTTGCAAGAAAATTTCAATTAACTTGTTGAAATATTGCAATCACCTTTATCCAAAAACGATATTTAAATCAACTTTTTTGCAGTAACACACTCACATTTTTCATAAAACAAACACATTTTTTTCAGGAATCTACTCTCTGGAACCTAAAACTAATTTTAAAAAAACATCTTTCTAGGCATCCACTGTCCCTAATCGTGCAAGAAAATTTCAATTGACTTGTTGAAATATTGCGATCACCCTTATCCAAAAACGAAATTTAAATCAACTTTTTAGCAGTAACACACTCACATTTTTCATAAAACAAACACATTTTTTCAGGAATCAACTCTCTGGAACCTAAAACAAATATAAAAAAAACATCTTTCTATGCATCCACTCTCCCTAATCGTGCAAGAAAATTTCAATTAACTAGTTGAAATAATGCAATCATGCCTATCCTGAAGCTAAATTTAAATAAACTTTTTAGCAGTAACACACTCACATTTTTCATAAAACAAACACATTTTTTTCAGGAATCAACTCTCTGGAACCTAAAACAAATATAAAAAAAAGATCTTTCTATGCATCCACTCTCCCTAATCGTGCAAGAAAATTTCAATTAACTTGTTGAAATGATGCATCACGCTTATCCTGAAACTAAATTTAAATCAACTTTTTTGCAGTAACACACTCACATTTTTCATGTAACAAATAATTTTTTTTTCAGGAATCCACTCTCTGGAACCTATAACGAATTTGTAAAAAACATCTTTCTAGGCATCCACTCTCCCTAATCTTGCAAGAAAATTTCAATTAACTTGTTGAAATATTGCAATCACCTTTATCCAAAAACGATATTTAAATCAACTTTTTTGCAGTAACACACTCACATTTTTCATAAAACAAACACATTTTTTTCAGGAATCTACTCTCTGGAACCTAAAACTAATTTTAAAAAAACATCTTTCTAGGCATCCACTGTCCCTAATCGTGCAAGAAAATTTCAATTGACTTGTTAAAATATTGCAATCACCCTTATCCAAAAACGAAATTTAAATCAACATTTTAGCAGTAACACACTCACATTTTTCATAAAACAAACACATTTTTTTCAGGAATCTACTCTCTGGAACCTAAAACTAATTTTAAAAAACATCTTTCTAGGCATCCACTGTCCCTAATCGTGCAAGAAAATTTCAATTGACTTGTTGAAATATTGCAATCACCCTTATTCAAAAACGAAATTTTAATCAACTTTTTAGCAGTAACACCCTCACATTTTTCATAAAACAAACACATTTTTTTCAGGAATCTACTCTCTGGAACCTAAAACTAATTTAAAAAAAACATCTTTCTAGGCATCCACTGTCCCTAATCGTGCAAGAAAATTTCAATTGACTTGTTGAAGTATTGCAATCACCCTTACCCAAAAACGAAATTTAAATCAACTTTTTAGCAGTAACACACTCACATTTTTCATAAAACAAACACATTTTTTTCAGGAATCTACTCTCTGGAACCTAAAACTAATTTTAAAAAAACATCTTTCTAGGCATCCACTGTCCCTAATCGTGCAAGAAAATTTCAATTGACTTGTTGAAATATTGCAATCACCCTTATCCAAAAACGAAATTTAAATCAACTTTTTAGCAGTAACACACTCACATTTTTCATAAAACAAACACATTTTTTCAGGAATCAACTCTCTGGAACCTAAAACAAATATAAAAAAAACATCTTTCTATGCATCCACTCTCCCTAATCGTGCAAGAAAATTTCAATTAACTTGTTGAAATGATGCATTCACGCTTATCCTGAAACTAAATTTAAATCAACTTTTTTGCAGTAACACACTCACATTTTTCATGAAACAAATAATTTTTTTTTCAGGAATCCACTCTCTGGAACCTATAACGAATTTGTAAAAAACATCTTTCTAGGCATCCACTCTCCCTAATCTTGCAAGAAAATTTCAATTAACTTGTTGAAATATTGCAATCACCCTTATCCAAAAACGATATTTAAATCAACTTTTTTGCAGTAACACACTCACATTTTTCATAAAACAAACACATTTTTTTCAGGAATCTACTCTCTGGAACCTAAAACTAATTTTAAAAAAACATCTTTCTAGGCATCCACTGTCCCTAATCGTGCAAGAAAATTTCAATTGACTTGTTGAAATATTGCAATCACCCTTATCCAAAAACGAAATTTAAATCAACTTTTTAGCAGTAACACACTCACATTTTTCATAAAACAAACACATTTTTTTCAGGAATCTACTCTCTGGAACCTAAAACTAATTTTAAAAAAACATCTTTCTAGGCATCCACTGTCCCTAATCGTGCAAGAAAATTTCAATTGACTTGTTGAAATATTGCAATCACCCTTATCCAAAAACGAAATTTAAATCAACTTTTTAGCAGTAACACACTCACATTTTTCATAAAACAAACACATATTTTTCAGGAATCTACTCTCTGAAACCTAAAACTAATTTTAAAAAAATATCTTTCTAGGCATCCACTGTCCCTAATCGTGCAAGAAAATTTCAATTGACTTGTTGAAATATTGCAATCACCCTTATTCAAAAACGAAATTTAAATCAACTTTTTAGCAGTAACACCCTCACATTTTTCATAAAACAAACACATTTTTTTCAGGAATCTACTCTCTGGAACCTAAAACTAATTTTAAAAAAACATCTTTCTAGGCATCCACTGTCCCTAATCGTGCAAGAAAATTTCAATTGACTTGTTGAAATATTGCAATCACCCTTATCCAAAAACGAAATTTAAATCAACTTTTTAGCAGTAACACACTCACATTTTTCATAAAACAAACACATTTTTTTCAGGAATCTACTCTCTGGAACCTAAAACTAATTTTAAAAAAACATCTTTCTAGGCATCCACTGTCCCTAATCGTGCAAGAAAATTTCAATTGACTTGTTGAAATATTGCAATCACCCTTATCCAAAAACGAAATTTAAATCAACTTTTTAGCAGTAACACACTCACATTTTTCATAAAACAAACACATTTTTTTCAGGAATCTACTCTCTGAAACCTAAAACTAATTTTAAAAAAATATCTTTCTAGGCATCCACTGTCCCTAATCGTGCAAGAAAATTTCAATTGACTTGTTGAAATATTGCAATCACCCTTATTCAAAAACGAAATTTAAATCAACTTTTTAGCAGTAACACCCTCACATTTTTCATAAAACAAACACATTTTTTTCAGGAATCTACTCTCTGGAACCTAAAACTAATTTAAAAAAAAATCTTTCTAGGCATCCACTGTCCCTAATCGTGCAAGAAAATTTCAATTGACTTGTTAAAGTATTGCAATCACCCTTATCCAAAAACGAAATTTAAATCAACATTTTTAGCAGTAACACACTCACATTTTTCATAAAACAAACACATTTTTTTCAGGAATCTACTCTCTGGAACCTAAAACTAATTTTAAAAAAACATCTTTCTAGGCATCCACTGTCCCTAATCGTGCAAGAAAATTTCAATTGACTTGTTGAAATATTGCAATCACCCTTATCCAAAAACGAAATTTAAATCAACTTTTTAGCAGTAACACACTCACATTTTTCATAAAACAAACACATTTTTTCAGGAATCAACTCTCTGGAACCTAAAACAAATATAAAAAAAACATCTTTCTATGCATCCACTCTCCCTAATCGTGCAAGAAAATTTCAATTAACTTGTTGAAATGATGCATTCACGCTTATCCTGAAACTAAATTTAAATCCACTTTTTTGCAGTAACACACTCACATTTTTCATGAAACAAATAATTTTTTTTTCAGGAATCCACTCTCTGGAACCTATAACGAATTTGTAAAAAACATCTTTCTAGGCATCCACTCTCCCTAATCTTGCAAGAAAATTTCAATTAACTTGTTGAAATATTGCAATCACCCTTATCCAAAAACGATATTTAAATCAACTTTTTTGCAGTAACACACTCACATTTTTCATAAAACAAACACATTTTTTTCAGGAATCTACTCTCTGGAACCTAAAACTAATTTAAAAAAAAGATCTTTCTAGGCATCCACTGTCCCTAATCGTGCAAGAAAATTTCAATTGACTTGTTGAAATATTGCAATCACCCTTATCCAAAAATGAAATTTAAATCAACTTTTTAGCAGCAACACACTCACATTTTTCATAAAACAAACACATTTTTTTCAGGAATCTACTCTCTGGAACCTAAAACTAATTTTAAAAAAACATCTTTCTAGGCATCCACTGTCCCTAATCGTGCAAGAAAATTTCAATTGACTTGTTGAAATATTGCAATCACCCTTATTCAAAAACGAAATTTAAATCAACTTTTTAGCAGTAACACCCTCACATTTTTCATAAAACAAACACATTTTTTTCAGGAATCTACTCTCTGAAACCTAATACTAATTTAAAAAAGAAATCTTTCTATGCATCCACTGTCCCTAATCGTGCAAGAAAATTTCAATTCACTTGTTGAAATATTGCAATCACCCTTATCCAAAAACGAAATTTAAATCAACTTTTTAGCAGTAACACACTCACATTTTTCATAAAACAAACACATTTTTTTCAGGAATCTACTCTCTGAAACCTAAAACTAATTTAAAAAAAATATCTTTCTAGGCATCCACTGTCCCTAATCGTGCAAGAAAATTTCAATTGACTTGTTGAAATGATGCATTCACGCCTATCCTGAAACTAAATTAAAATCAACTTTTTAGCAGTAACACACTCACATTTTTCATAAAACAAACACATTTTTTTCAGAAATCTACTCTCTGAAACCTAAAACTAATTTAAAAAAAAACATCTTTCTAGGATCCACTCTCCCTAATCTTCCAAGAAAATTTCAATTAACTTATTGAAATATTGCAATCACCCTTATCCAAAGACGATATTTAAATCAACTTTTTTGCAGTAACACACTCACATTTTTCATAAAACAAACCCATTTTTTTCAGGAATCTACTCTCTGAAACCTAAAACTAATTTAAAAAAAAACATCTTTCTAGGCATCCACTGTCCCTAATCGTGCAAGAAAATTTCGATTGACTTGTTGAAATATTGCAATCACCCTTATCCAAAAACGAAATTTAAATCAACTTTTTATCAGTAACACACTCACATTTTTCATAAAACAAACACATTTTTTCAGGAATCAACTCTCTGGAACCTAAAACAAATATAAAAAAAACATCTTTCTATGCATCCACTCTCCCTAATCGTGCAAGAAAATTTCAATTAACTAGTTGAAATAATGCAATCATGCCTATCCTGAAGCTACATTTAAATAAACTTTTTAGCAGTAACACACTCACATTTTTCATAAAACAAACACATTTTTTTCAGGAATCAACTCTCTGGAACCTAAAACAAATATAAAAAAAAATCTTTCTATGCATCCACTCTCCCTAATCGCGCAAGAAAATTTCAATTAACTTGTTGAAATGATGCATTCACGCTTATCCTGAAACCACATTTAAATCAACTTTTTTGCAGTAACACACTCACATTTTTCATGAAACAAATAATTTTTTTTTCAGGAATCCACTCTCTGGAACCTATAACGAATTTGTAAAAAACATCTTTCTAGGCATCCACTCTCCCTAATCTTGCAAGAAAATTTCAATTAACTTGTTGAAATATTGCAATCACCCTTATCCAAAAACGATATTTAAATCAACTTTTTTGCAGTAACACACTCACATTTTTCATAAAACAAACACATTTTTTTCAGGAATCTACTCTCTGGAACCTAAAACTAATTTTAAAAAAACATCTTTCTAGGCATCCACTGTCCCTAATCGTGCAAGAAAATTTCAATTGACTTGTTGAAATATTGCAATCACCCTTATCCAAAAACGAAATTTAAATCAACATTTTAGCAGTAACACACTCACATTTTTCATAAAACAAACACATTTTTTTCAGGAATCTACTCTCTGGAACCTAAAACTAATTTTAAAAAACATCTTTCTAGGCATCCACTGTCCCTAATCGTGCAAGAAAATTTCAATTGACTTGTTGAAATATTGCAATCACCCTTATTCAAAAACGAAATTTTAATCAACTTTTTAGCAGTAACACCCGCACATTTTTCATAAAACAAACACATTTTTTTCAGGAATCTACTCTCTGGAACCTAAAACTAATTTAAAAAAAACATCTTTCTAGGCATCCACTGTCCCTAATCGTGCAAGAAAATTTCAATTGACTTGTTGAAGTATTGCAATCACCCTTACCCAAAAACGAAATTTAAATCAACTTTTTTGCAGTAACACACTCACATTTTTCATAAAACAAACACATTTTTTTCAGGAATCTACTCTCTGGAACCTAAAACTAATTTTAAAAAAACATCTTTCTAGGCATCCACTGTCCCTAATCGTGCAAGAAAATTTCAATTGACTTGTTGAAATATTGCAATCACCCTTATTCAAAAACGAAATTTAAATCAACTTTTTAGCAGTAACACACTCACATTTTTCATAAAACAAACACATTTTTTCAGGAATCAACTCTCTCGAACCTAAAACAAATATAAAAAAAACATCTTTCTATGCATCCACTCTCCCTAATCGTGCAAGAAAATTTCAATTAACTTGTTGAAATGATGCATTCACGCTTATCCTGAAACTAAATTTAAATCCACTTTTTTGCAGTAACACACTCACATTTTTCATGAAACAAATAATTTTTTTTTCAGGAATCCACTCTCTGGAACCTATAACGAATTTGTAAAAAACATCTTTCTAGGCATCCACTCTCCCTAATCTTGCAAGAAAATTTCAATTAACTTGTTGAAATATTGCAATCACCCTTATCCAAAAACGATATTTAAATCAACTTTTTTGCAGTAACACACTCACATTTTTCATAAAACAAACACATTTTTTTCAGGAATCTACTCTCTGGAACCTAAAACTAATTTAAAAAAAAGATCTTTCTAGGCATCCACTGTCCCTAATCGTGCAAGAAAATTTCAATTGACTTGTTGAAATATTGCAATCACCCTTATCCAAAAATGAAATTTAAATCAACTTTTTAGCAGCAACACACTCACATTTTTCATAAAACAAACACATTTTTTTCAGGAATCTACTCTCTGGAACCTAAAACTAATTTAAAAAAAACATCTTTCTAGGCATCCACTGTCCCTAATCGTGCAAGAAAATTTCAATTGACTTGTTGAAATATTGCAATCACCCTTATTCAAAAACGAAATTTAAATCAACTTTTTAGCAGTAACACACTCACATTTTTCATAAAACAAACACATTTTTTTCAGGAATCTACTCTCTGAAACCTAAAACTAATTTAAAAAAAATATCTTTCTAGGCATCCACTGTCCCTAATCGTGCAAGAAAATTTCAATTGACTTGTTGAAATGATGCATTCACGCCTATCCTGAAACTAAATTAAAATCAACTTTTTAGCAGTAACACACTCACATTTTTCATAAAACAAACACATTTTTTTCAGAAATCTACTCTCTGAAACCTAAAACTAATTTAAAAAAAAACATCTTTCTAGGATCCACTCTCCCTAATCTTCCAAGAAAATTTCAATTAACTTATTGAAATATTGCAATCACCCTTATCCAAAGACGATATTTAAATCAACTTTTTTGCAGTAACACACTCACATTTTTCATAAAACAAACCCATTTTTTTCAGGAATCTACTCTCTGAAACCTAAAACTAATTTAAAAAAAAACATCTTTCTAGGCATCCACTGTCCCTAATCGTGCAAGAAAATTTCGATTGACTTGTTGAAATATTGCAATCACCCTTATCCAAAAACGAAATTTAAATCAACTTTTTATCAGTAACACACTCACATTTTTCATAAAACAAACACATTTTTTCAGGAATCAACTCTCTGGAACCTAAAACAAATATAAAAAAAACATCTTTCTATGCATCCACTCTCCCTAATCGTGCAAGAAAATTTCAATTAACTAGTTGAAATAATGCAATCATGCCTATCCTGAAGCTACATTTAAATAAACTTTTTAGCAGTAACACACTCACATTTTTCATAAAACAAACACATTTTTTTCAGGAATCAACTCTCTGGAACCTAAAACAAATATAAAAAAAAATCTTTCTATGCATCCACTCTCCCTAATCGCGCAAGAAAATTTCAATTAACTTGTTGAAATGATGCATTCACGCTTATCCTGAAACCACATTTAAATCAACTTTTTTGCAGTAACACACTCACATTTTTCATGAAACAAATAATTTTTTTTTCAGGAATCCACTCTCTGGAACCTATAACGAATTTGTAAAAAACATCTTTCTAGGCATCCACTCTCCCTAATCTTGCAAGAAAATTTCAATTAACTTGTTGAAATATTGCAATCACCCTTATCCAAAAACGATATTTAAATCAACTTTTTTGCAGTAACACACTCACATTTTTCATAAAACAAACACATTTTTTTCAGGAATCTACTCTCTGGAACCTAAAACTAATTTTAAAAAAACATCTTTCTAGGCATCCACTGTCCCTAATCGTGCAAGAAAATTTCAATTGACTTGTTGAAATATTGCAATCACCCTTATCCAAAAACGAAATTTAAATCAACATTTTAGCAGTAACACACTCACATTTTTCATAAAACAAACACATTTTTTTCAGGAATCTACTCTCTGGAACCTAAAACTAATTTTAAAAAACATCTTTCTAGGCATCCACTGTCCCTAATCGTGCAAGAAAATTTCAATTGACTTGTTGAAATATTGCAATCACCCTTATTCAAAAACGAAATTTTAATCAACTTTTTAGCAGTAACACCCGCACATTTTTCATAAAACAAACACATTTTTTTCAGGAATCTACTCTCTGGAACCTAAAACTAATTTAAAAAAAACATCTTTCTAGGCATCCACTGTCCCTAATCGTGCAAGAAAATTTCAATTGACTTGTTGAAGTATTGCAATCACCCTTACCCAAAAACGAAATTTAAATCAACTTTTTTGCAGTAACACACTCACATTTTTCATAAAACAAACACATTTTTTTCAGGAATCTACTCTCTGGAACCTAAAACTAATTTTAAAAAAACATCTTTCTAGGCATCCACTGTCCCTAATCGTGCAAGAAAATTTCAATTGACTTGTTGAAATATTGCAATCACCCTTATTCAAAAACGAAATTTAAATCAACTTTTTAGCAGTAACACACTCACATTTTTCATAAAACAAACACATTTTTTCAGGAATCAACTCTCTCGAACCTAAAACAAATATAAAAAAAACATCTTTCTATGCATCCACTCTCCCTAATCGTGCAAGAAAATTTCAATTAACTTGTTGAAATGATGCATTCACGCTTATCCTGAAACTAAATTTAAATCAACTTTTTTGCAGTAACACACTCACATTTTTCATGAAACAAATAATTTTTTTTTCAGGAATCCACTCTCTGGAACCTATAACGAATTTGTAAAAAACATCTTTCTAGGCATCCACTCTCCCTAATCTTGCAAGAAAATTTCAATTAACTTGTTGAAATATTGCAATCACCCTTATCCAAAAACGATATTTAAATCAACTTTTTTGCAGTAACACACTCACATTTTTCATAAAACAAACACATTTTTTTCAGGAATCTACTCTCTGGAACCTAAAACTAATTTAAAAAAAAATCTTTCTAGGCATCCACTGTCCCTAATCGTGCAAGAAAATTTCAATTGACTTGTTGAAATATTGCAATCACCCTTATCCAAAAACGAAATTTAAATCAACTTTTTAGCAGTAACACACTCACATTTTTCATAAAACAAACACATTTTTTTCAGGAATCTAGTCTCTGGAACCTAAAACTAATTTAAAAAAAACATCTTTCTAGGCATCCACTGTCCCTAATCGTGCAAGAAAATTTCAATTGACTTGTTGAAATATTGCAATCACCCTTATCCAAAAACGAAATTTAAATCAACTTTTTAGCAGTAACACACTCACATTTTTCATAAAACAAACACATTTTTTTCAGGAATCTACTCTCTGAAACCTAAAACTAATTTTAAAAAAATATCTTTCTAGGCATCCACTGTCCCTAATCGTGCAAGAAAATTTCAATTGACTTGTTGAAATATTGCAATCACCCTTATTCAAAAACGAAATTTAAATCAACTTTTTAGCAGTAACACCCTCACATTTTTCATAAAACAAACACATTTTTTTCAGGAATCTACTCTCTGGAACCTAAAACTAATTTTAAAAAAAGATCTTTCTAGGCATCCACTGTCCCTAATCGTGCAAGAAAATTTCAATTGACTTGTTGAAATATTGCAATCACCCTTATCCAAAAACGAAATTTAAATCAACTTTTTAGCAGTAACACACTCACATTTTTCATAAAACAAACACATTTTTTTCTGGAATCTACTCTCTGGAACCTAAAACTAATTTTAAAAAAACATCTTTCTAGGCATCCACTGTCCCTAATCGTGCAAGAAAATTTCAATTGACTTGTTGAAATGTTGCAATCACCCTTATCCAAAAACGAAATTTAAATCAACTTTTTAGCAGTAACACACTCACATTTTTCATAAAACAAACACATTTTTTTTAGGAATCTACTCTCTGAAACCTAAAACTAATTTAAAAAAAATATCTTTCTAGGCATCCACTGTCCCTAATCGTGCAAGAAAATTTCAATTGACTTGTTGAAATATTGCAATCACCCTTATTCAAAAACGAAATTTAAATCAACTTTTTAGCAGTAACACCCTCACATTTTTCATAAAACAAACACATTTTTTTCAGGAATCTACTCTCTGGAACCTAAAACTAATTTAAAAAAAAATCTTTCTAGGCATCCACTGTCCCTAATCGTGCAAGAAAATTTCAATTGACTTGTTGAAGTATTGCAATCACCCTTATCCAAAAACGAAATTTAAATCAACATTTTTAGCAGTAACACACTCACATTTTTCATAAAACAAACACATTTTTTTCAGGAATCTACTCTCTGGAACCTAAAACTAATTTTAAAAAAACATCTTTCTAGGCATCCACTGTCCCTAATCGTGCAAGAAAATTTCAATTGACTTGTTGAAATATTGCGATCACCCTTATCCTAAAACGAAATTTAAATCAACTTTTTAGCAGTAACACACTCACATTTTTCATAAAACAAACACATTTTTTCAGGAATCAACTCTCTGGAACCTAAAACAAATATAAAAAAAAGATCTTTCTATGCATCCACTCTCCCTAATCGTGCAAGAAAATTTCAATTAACTTGTTGAAATGATGCATTCACGCTTATCCTGAAACTAAATTTAAATCAACTTTTTTGCAGTAACACTCACATTTTTCATGTAACATATAATTTTTTTTTCAGGAATCCACTCTCTGGAACCTATAACGAATTTGTAAAAAACATCTTTCTAGGCATCCACTCTCCCTAATCTTGCAAGAAAATTTCAATTAATTTGTTGAAATATTGCAATCACCTTTATCCAAAAACGATATTTAAATCAACTTTTTTGCAGTAACACACTCACATTTTTCATAAAACAAACACATTTTTTTCAGGAATCTACTCTCTGGAACCTAAAACTAATTTAAAAAAAACATCTTTCTAGGCATCCACTGTCCCTAATCGTGCAAGAAAATTTCAATTGACTTGTTGAAATATTGCAATCACCCTTATCCAAAAACGAAATTTAAATCAACATTTTAGCAGTAACACACTCACATTTTTCATAAAACAAACACATTTTTTTCAGGAATCTACTCTCTGGAACCTAAAACTAATTTTAAAAAACATCTTTCTAGGCATCCACTGTCCCTAATCGTGCAAGAAAATTTCAATTGACTTGTTGAAATATTGCAATCACCCTTATTCAAAAACGAAATTTTAATCAACTTTTTAGCAGTAACACCCGCACATTTTTCATAAAACAAACACATTTTTTTCAGGAATCTACTCTCTGGAACCTAAAACTAATTTAAAAAAAACATCTTTCTAGGCATCCACTGTCCCTAATCGTGCAAGAAAATTTCAATTGACTTGTTGAAGTATTGCAATCACCCTTACCCAAAAACGAAATTTAAATCAACTTTTTTGCAGTAACACACTCACATTTTTCATAAAACAAACACATTTTTTTCAGGAATCTACTCTCTGGAACCTAAAACTAATTTTAAAAAAACATCTTTCTAGGCATCCACTGTCCCTAATCGTGCAAGAAAATTTCAATTGACTTGTTGAAATATTGCAATCACCCTTATTCAAAAACGAAATTTAAATCAACTTTTTAGCAGTAACACCCTCAGATTTTTCATAAAACAAACACATTTTTTTCAGGAATCTACTCTCTGGAACCTAAAACTAATTTTAAAAAAACATCTTTCTAGGCATCCACTGTCCCTAATCGTGCAAGAAAATTTCAATTGACTTGTTGAAATATTGCAATCACCCTTATCCAAAAACGAAATTTAAATCAACATTTTAGCAGTAACACACTCACATTTTTCATAAAACAAACACATTTTTTTCAGGAATCTACTCTCTGGAACTTAAAACTAATTTTAAAAAAACATCTTTCTAGGCATCCACTGTCCCTAATCGTGCAAGAAAATTTCAATTGACTTGTTGAAATATTGCAATCACCCTTATTCAAAAACGAAATTTTAATCAACTTTTTAGCAGTAACACACTCACATTTTTCATAAAACAAACACATTTTTTCAGGAATCAACTCTCTGGAACCTAAAACAAATATAAAAAAAAGATCTTTCTATGCATCCACTCTCCCTAATCGTGCAAGAAAATTTCAATTAACTTGTTGAAATGATGCATTCACGCTTATCCTGAAACTAAATTTAAATCAACTTTTTTGCAGTAACACTCACATTTTTCATGTAACATATAATTTTTTTTTCAGGAATCCACTCTCTGGAACCTATAACGAATTTGTAAAAAACATCTTTCTAGGCATCCACTCTCCCTAATCTTGCAAGAAAATTTCAATTAATTTGTTGAAATATTGCAATCACCTTTATCCAAAAACGATATTTAAATCAACTTTTTTGCAGTAACACACTCACATTTTTCATAAAACAAACACATTTTTTTCAGGAATCTACTCTCTGGAACCTAAAACTAATTTAAAAAAAACATCTTTCTAGGCATCCACTGTCCCTAATCGTGCAAGAAAATTTCAATTGACTTGTTGAAATATTGCAATCACCCTTATCCAAAAACGAAATTTAAATCAACATTTTAGCAGTAACACACTCACATTTTTCATAAAACAAACACATTTTTTTCAGGAATCTACTCTCTGGAACCTAAAACTAATTTTAAAAAACATCTTTCTAGGCATCCACTGTCCCTAATCGTGCAAGAAAATTTCAATTGACTTGTTGAAATATTGCAATCACCCTTATTCAAAAACGAAATTTTAATCAACTTTTTAGCAGTAACACCCGCACATTTTTCATAAAACAAACACATTTTTTTCAGGAATCTACTCTCTGGAACCTAAAACTAATTTAAAAAAAACATCTTTCTAGGCATCCACTGTCCCTAATCGTGCAAGAAAATTTCAATTGACTTGTTGAAGTATTGCAATCACCCTTACCCAAAAACGAAATTTAAATCAACTTTTTTGCAGTAACACACTCACATTTTTCATAAAACAAACACATTTTTTTCAGGAATCTACTCTCTGGAACCTAAAACTAATTTTAAAAAAACATCTTTCTAGGCATCCACTGTCCCTAATCGTGCAAGAAAATTTCAATTGACTTGTTGAAATATTGCAATCACCCTTATTCAAAAACGAAATTTAAATCAACTTTTTAGCAGTAACACCCTCAGATTTTTCATAAAACAAACACATTTTTTTCAGGAATCTACTCTCTGGAACCTAAAACTAATTTTAAAAAAACATCTTTCTAGGCATCCACTGTCCCTAATCGTGCAAGAAAATTTCAATTGACTTGTTGAAATATTGCAATCACCCTTATCCAAAAACGAAATTTAAATCAACATTTTAGCAGTAACACACTCACATTTTTCATAAAACAAACACATTTTTTTCAGGAATCTACTCTCTGGAACTTAAAACTAATTTTAAAAAAACATCTTTCTAGGCATCCACTGTCCCTAATCGTGCAAGAAAATTTCAATTGACTTGTTGAAATATTGCAATCACCCTTATTCAAAAACGAAATTTTAATCAACTTTTTAGCAGTAACACACTCACATTTTTCATAAAACAAACACATTTTTTCAGGAATCAACTCTCTGGAACCTAAAACAAATATAAAAAAAACATCTTTCTATGCATCCACTCTCCCTAATCGTGCAAGAAAATTTCAATTAACTTGTTGAAATGATGCATTCACGCTTATCCTGAAACTAAATTTAAATCCACTTTTTTGCAGTAACACACTCACATTTTTCATGAAACAAATAATTTTTTTTTCAGGAATCCACTCTCTGGAACCTATAACGAATTTGTAAAAAACATCTTTCTAGGCATCCACTCTCCCTAATCTTGCAAGAAAATTTCAATTAACTTGTTGAAATATTGCAATCACCCTTATCCAAAAACGATATTTAAATCAACTTTTTTGCAGTAACACACTCACATTTTTCATAAAACAAACACATTTTTTTCAGGAATCTACTCTCTGGAACCTAAAACTAATTTTAAAAAAAGATCTTTCTAGGCATCCACTGTCCCTAATCGTGCAAGAAAATTTCAATTGACTTGTTGAAATATTGCAATCACCCTTATCCAAAAATGAAATTTAAATCAACTTTTTAGCAGCAACACACTCACATTTTTCATAAAACAAACACATTTTTTTCAGGAATCTACTCTCTGGAACCTAAAACTAATTTTAAAAAAACATCTTTCTAGGCATCCACTGTCCCTAATCTTGCAAGAAAATTTCAATTGACTTGTTGAAATATTGCAATCACCCTTATTCAAAAACGAAATTTAAATCAACTTTTTAGCAGTAACACCCTCACATTTTTCATAAAACAAACACATTTTTTTCAGGAATCTACTCTCTGAAACCTAATACTAATTTAAAAAAGAAATCTTTCTATGCATCCACTGTCCCTAATCGTGCAAGAAAATTTCAATTGACTTGTTGAAGTATTGCAATCAACCTTATCCAAAAACGAAATTTAAATCAACTTTTTAGCAGTAACACACTCACATTTTTCATAAAACAAACACATTTTTTTCAGGAATCTACTCTCCGGAACCTAAAACTAATTTAAAAAAAACATCTTTCTAGGCATCCACTGTCCCTAATCGTGCAAGAAAATTTCAATTCACTTGTTGAAATATTGCAATCACCCTTATCCAAAAACGAAATTTAAATCAACTTTTTAGCAGTAACACACTCACATTTTTCATAAAACAAACACATTTTTTTCAGGAATCTACTCTCTGAAACCTAAAACTAATTTAAAAAAATATCTTTCTAGGCATCCACTGTCCCTAATCGTGCAAGAAAATTTCAATTGACTTGTTGAAATGATGCATTCACGCCTATCCTGAAACTAAATTAAAATCAACTTTTTAGCAGTAACACACTCACATTTTTCATAAAACAAACACATTTTTTTCAGAAATCTACTCTCTGAAACCTAAAACTAATTTAAAAAAAAACATCTTTCTAGGATCCACTCTCCCTAATCTTCCAAGAAAATTTCAATTAACTTATTGAAATATTGCAATCACCCTTATCCAAAGACGATATTTAAATCAACTTTTTTGCAGTAACACACTCACATTTTTCATAAAACAAACCCATTTTTTTCAGGAATCTACTCTCTGAAACCTAAAACTAATTTAAAAAAAAACATCTTTCTAGGCATCCACTGTCCCTAATCGTGCAAGAAAATTTCAATTGACTTGTTGAAATGATGCATTCACGCCTATCCTGAAACTAAATTAAAATCAACTTTTTAGCAGTAACACACTCACATTTTTCATAAAACAAACACATTTTTTTCAGAAATCTACTCTCTGAAACCTAAAACTAATTTAAAAAAAAACATCTTTCTAGGATCCACTCTCCCTAATCTTCCAAGAAAATTTCAATTAACTTATTGAAATATTGCAATCACCCTTATCCAAAGACGATATTTAAATCAACTTTTTTGCAGTAACACACTCACATTTTTCATAAAACAAACCCATTTTTTTCAGGAATCTACTCTCTGGAACCTAAAACTAATTTTAAAAAAACATCTTTCTAGGCATCCACTGTCCCTAATCGTGCAAGAAAATTTCAATTGACTTGTTGAAATATTGCAATCACCCTTATCCAAAAACGAAATTTAAATCAACTTTATAGCAGTAACACACTCACATTTTTCATAAAACAAACACATTTTTTCAGGAATCAACTCTCTGGAACCTAAAACAAATATAAAAAAAACATCTTTCTATGCATCCACTCTCCCTAATCGTGCAAGAAAATTTCAATTAACTTGTTGAAATGATGCATTCACGCTTATCCTGAAACTAAATTTAAATCAACTTTTTAGCAGTAACACCCTCACATTTTTCATAAAACAAACACATTTTTTTCAGGAATCTACTCTCTGGAACCTAAAACTAATTTAAAAAAAAATCTTTCTAGGCATCCACTGTCCCTAATCGTGCAAGAAAATTTCAATTGACTTGTTGAAATATTGCAATCACCCTTATCCAAAAACGAAATTTAAATCAACTTTTTAGCAGTAACACACTCACATTTTTCATAAAACAAACACATTTTTTCAGGAATCAACTCTCTGAAACCTAAAACAAATATAAAAAAAACATCTTTCTATGCATCCACTCTCCCTAATCGTGCAAGAAAATTTCAATTAACTTGTTGAAATGATGCATTCACGCTTATCCTGAAACTAAATTTAAATCAACTTTTTTGCAGTAACACACTCACATTTTTCATGAAACAAATAATTTTTTTTTCAGGAATCCACTCTCTGGAACCTATAACGAATTTGTAAAAAACATCTTTCTAGGCATCCACTCTCCCTAATCTTGCAAGAAAATTTCAATTAACTTGTTGAAATATTGCAATCACCCTTATCCAAAAACAATATTTAAATCAACTTTTTTGCAGTAACACACTCACATTTTTCATAAAACAAACACATTTTTTTCAGGAATCCACTCTCTGGAACCTAAAACTAATTTAAAAAAAAATCTTTCTAGGCATCCACTGTCCCTAATCGTGCAAGAAAATTTCAATTGACTTGTTGAAATATTGCAATCACCCTTATCCAAAAATGAAATTTAAATCAACTTTTTAGCAGCAACACACTCACATTTTTCATAAAACAAACACATTTTTTTCAGGAATCTACTCTCTGGAACCTAAAACTAATTTAAAAAAAAATCTTTCTAGGCATCCACTGTCCCTAATCGTGCAAGAAAATTTCAATTGACTTGTTGAAGTATTGCAATCACCCTTATCCAAAAACGAAATTTAAATCAACATTTTTAGCAGTAACACACTCACATTTTTCATAAAACAAACACATTTTTTTCAGGAATCTACTCTCTGGAACCTAAAACTAATTTTAAAAAAATATCTTTCTAGGCATCCACTGTCCCTAATCGTGCAAGAAAATTTCAATTGACTTGTTGAAATATTGCAATCACCCTTATCCAAAAACGAAATTTAAATCAACATTTTAGCAGTAACACACTCACATTTTTCATAAAACAAACACATTTTTTTCAGGAATCTACTCTCTGGAACCTAAAACTAATTTTAAAAAACATCTTTCTAGGCATCCACTGTCCCTAATCGTGCAAGAAAATTTCAATTGACTTGTTGAAATATTGCAATCACCCTTATTCAAAAACGAAATTTTAATCAACTTTTTAGCAGTAACACCCTCACATTTTTCATAAAACAAACACATTTTTTTCAGGAATCTACTCTCTGGAACCTAAAACTAATTTAAAAAAAACATCTTTCTAGGCATCCACTGTCCCTAATCGTGCAAGAAAATTTCAATTGACTTGTTGAAGTATTGCAATCACCCTTACCCAAAAACGAAATTTAAATCAACTTTTTAGCAGTAACACACTCACATTTTTCATAAAACAAACACATTTTTTTCAGGAATCTACTCTCTGGAACCTAAAACTAATTTTAAAAAAACATCTTTCTAGGCATCCACTGTCCCTAATCGTGCAAGAAAATTTCAATTGACTTGTTGAAATATTGCAATCACCCTTATCCAAAAACGAAATTTAAATCAACTTTTTAGCAGTAACACACTCACATTTTTCATAAAACAAACACATTTTTTCAGGAATCAACTCTCTGGAACCTAAAACAAATATAAAAAAAAAAATCTTTCTATGCATCCACTCTCCCTAATCGTGCAAGAAAATTTCAATTAACTTGTTGAAATGATGCATTCACGCTTATCCTGAAACTAAATTTAAATCAACTTTTTTGCAGTAACACACTCACATTTTTCATGAAACAAATAATTTTTTTTTCAGGAATCCACTCTCTGGAACCTATAACGAATTTGTAAAAAACATCTTTCTAGGCATCCACTCTCCCTAATCTTGCAAGAAAATTTCAATTAACTTGTTGAAATATTGCAATCACCCTTATCCAAAAACGATATTTAAATCAACTTTTTTGCAGTAACACACTCACATTTTTCATAAAACAAACACATTTTTTTCAGGAATCTACTCTCTGGAACCTAAAACTAATTTAAAAAAAAATCTTTCTAGGCATCCACTGTCCCTAATCGTGCAAGAAAATTTCAATTGACTTGTTGAAATATTGCAATCACCCTTATCCAAAAACGAAATTTAAATCAACTTTTTAGCAGTAACACACTCACATTTTTCATAAAACAAACACATTTTTTTCAGGAATCTAGTCTCTGGAACCTAAAACTAATTTAAAAAAAACATCTTTCTAGGCATCCACTGTCCCTAATCGTGCAAGAAAATTTCAATTGACTTGTTGAAATATTGCAATCACCCTTATCCAAAAACGAAATTTAAATCAACTTTTTAGCAGTAACACACTCACATTTTTCATAAAACAAACACATTTTTTTCAGGAATCTACTCTCTGAAACCTAAAACTAATTTTAAAAAAATATCTTTCTAGGCATCCACTGTCCCTAATCGTGCAAGAAAATTTCAATTGACTTGTTGAAATATTGCAATCACCCTTATTCAAAAACGAAATTTAAATCAACTTTTTAGCAGTAACACCCTCACATTTTTCATAAAACAAACACATTTTTTTCAGGAATCTACTCTCTGGAACCTAAAACTAATTTTAAAAAAAGATCTTTCTAGGCATCCACTGTCCCTAATCGTGCAAGAAAATTTCAATTGACTTGTTGAAATATTGCAATCACCCTTATCCAAAAACGAAATTTAAATCAACTTTTTAGCAGTAACACACTCACATTTTTCATAAAACAAACACATTTTTTTCTGGAATCTACTCTCTGGAACCTAAAACTAATTTTAAAAAAACATCTTTCTAGGCATCCACTGTCCCTAATCGTGCAAGAAAATTTCAATTGACTTGTTGAAATGTTGCAATCACCCTTATCCAAAAACGAAATTTAAATCAACTTTTTAGCAGTAACACACTCACATTTTTCATAAAACAAACACATTTTTTTTAGGAATCTACTCTCTGAAACCTAAAACTAATTTAAAAAAAATATCTTTCTAGGCATCCACTGTCCCTAATCGTGCAAGAAAATTTCAATTGACTTGTTGAAATATTGCAATCACCCTTATTCAAAAACGAAATTTAAATCAACTTTTTAGCAGTAACACCCTCACATTTTTCATAAAACAAACACATTTTTTTCAGGAATCTACTCTCTGGAACCTAAAACTAATTTAAAAAAAAATCTTTCTAGGCATCCACTGTCCCTAATCGTGCAAGAAAATTTCAATTGACTTGTTGAAGTATTGCAATCACCCTTATCCAAAAACGAAATTTAAATCAACATTTTTAGCAGTAACACACTCACATTTTTCATAAAACAAACACATTTTTTTCAGGAATCTACTCTCTGGAACCTAAAACTAATTTTAAAAAAACATCTTTCTAGGCATCCACTGTCCCTAATCGTGCAAGAAAATTTCAATTGACTTGTTGAAATATTGCGATCACCCTTATCCTAAAACGAAATTTAAATCAACTTTTTAGCAGTAACACACTCACATTTTTCATAAAACAAACACATTTTTTCAGGAATCAACTCTCTGGAACCTAAAACAAATATAAAAAAAAGATCTTTCTATGCATCCACTCTCCCTAATCGTGCAAGAAAATTTCAATTAACTTGTTGAAATGATGCATTCACGCTTATCCTGAAACTAAATTTAAATCAACTTTTTTGCAGTAACACTCACATTTTTCATGTAACATATAATTTTTTTTTCAGGAATCCACTCTCTGGAACCTATAACGAATTTGTAAAAAACATCTTTCTAGGCATCCACTCTCCCTAATCTTGCAAGAAAATTTCAATTAACTTGTTGAAATATTGCAATCACCTTTATCCAAAAACGATATTTAAATCAACTTTTTTGCAGTAACACACTCACATTTTTCATAAAACAAACACATTTTTTTCAGGAATCTACTCTCTGGAACCTAAAACTAATTTAAAAAAAACATCTTTCTAGGCATCCACTGTCCCTAATCGTGCAAGAAAATTTCAATTGACTTGTTGAAATATTGCAATCACCCTTATCCAAAAACGAAATTTAAATCAACATTTTAGCAGTAACACACTCACATTTTTCATAAAACAAACACATTTTTTTCAGGAATCTACTCTCTGGAACCTAAAACTAATTTTAAAAAACATCTTTCTAGGCATCCACTGTCCCTAATCGTGCAAGAAAATTTCAATTGACTTGTTGAAATATTGCAATCACCCTTATTCAAAAACGAAATTTTAATCAACTTTTTAGCAGTAACACCCGCACATTTTTCATAAAACAAACACATTTTTTTCAGGAATCTACTCTCTGGAACCTAAAACTAATTTAAAAAAAACATCTTTCTAGGCATCCACTGTCCCTAATCGTGCAAGAAAATTTCAATTGACTTGTTGAAGTATTGCAATCACCCTTACCCAAAAACGAAATTTAAATCAACTTTTTTGCAGTAACACACTCACATTTTTCATAAAACAAACACATTTTTTTCAGGAATCTACTCTCTGGAACCTAAAACTAATTTTAAAAAAACATCTTTCTAGGCATCCACTGTCCCTAATCGTGCAAGAAAATTTCAATTGACTTGTTGAAATATTGCAATCACCCTTATTCAAAAACGAAATTTAAATCAACTTTTTAGCAGTAACACCCTCAGATTTTTCATAAAACAAACACATTTTTTTCAGGAATCTACTCTCTGGAACCTAAAACTAATTTTAAAAAAACATCTTTCTAGGCATCCACTGTCCCTAATCGTGCAAGAAAATTTCAATTGACTTGTTGAAATATTGCAATCACCCTTATCCAAAAACGAAATTTAAATCAACATTTTAGCAGTAACACACTCACATTTTTCATAAAACAAACACATTTTTTTCAGGAATCTACTCTCTGGAACTTAAAACTAATTTTAAAAAAACATCTTTCTAGGCATCCACTGTCCCTAATCGTGCAAGAAAATTTCAATTGACTTGTTGAAATATTGCAATCACCCTTATTCAAAAACGAAATTTTAATCAACTTTTTAGCAGTAACACACTCACATTTTTCATAAAACAAACACATTTTTTCAGGAATCAACTCTCTGGAACCTAAAACAAATATAAAAAAAACATCTTTCTATGCATCCACTCTCCCTAATCGTGCAAGAAAATTTCAATTAACTTGTTGAAATGATGCATTCACGCTTATCCTGAAACTAAATTTAAATCCACTTTTTTGCAGTAACACACTCACATTTTTCATGAAACAAAAAATTTTTTTTTCAGGAATCCACTCTCTGGAACCTATAACGAATTTGTAAAAAACATCTTTCTAGGCATCCACTCTCCCTAATCTTGCAAGAAAATTTCAATTAACTTGTTGAAATATTGCAATCACCCTTATCCAAAAACGATATTTAAATCAACTTTTTTGCAGTAACACACTCACATTTTTCATAAAACAAACACATTTTTTTCAGGAATCTACTCTCTGGAACCTAAAACTAGTTTAAAAAAAAGATCTTTCTAGGCATCCACTGTCCCTAATCGTGCAAGAAAATTTCAATTGACTTGTTGAAATATTGCAATCACCCTTATCCAAAAATGAAATTTAAATCAACTTTTTAGCAGCAACACACTCACATTTTTCATAAAACAAACACATTTTTTTCAGGAATCTACTCTCTGGAACCTAAAACTAATTTTAAAAAAACATCTTTCTAGGCATCCACTGTCCCTAATCGTGCAAGAAAATTTCAATTGACTTGTTGAAATATTGCAATCACCCTTATTCAAAAACGAAATTTAAATCAACTTTTTAGCAGTAACACCCTCACATTTTTCATAAAACAAACACATTTTTTTCAGGAATCTACTCTCTGAAACCTAATACTAATTTAAAAAAGAAATCTTTCTATGCATCCACTGTCCCTAATCGTGCAAGAAAATTTCAATTCACTTGTTGAAATATTGCAATCACCCTTATCCAAAAACGAAATTTAAATCAACTTTTTAGCAGTAACACACTCACATTTTTCATAAAACAAACACATTTTTTTCAGGAATCTACTCTCTGAAACCTAAAACTAATTTAAAAAAAATATCTTTCTAGGCATCCACTGTCCCTAATCGTGCAAGAAAATTTCAATTGACTTGTTGAAATGATGCATTCACGCCTATCCTGAAACTAAATTAAAATCAACTTTTTAGCAGTAACACACTCACATTTTTCATAAAACAAACACATTTTTTTCAGAAATCTACTCTCTGAAACCTAAAACTAATTTAAAAAAAAACATCTTTCTAGGATCCACTCTCCCTAATCTTCCAAGAAAATTTCAATTAACTTATTGAAATATTGCAATCACCCTTATCCAAAGACGATATTTAAATCAACTTTTTTGCAGTAACACACTCACATTTTTCATAAAACAAACCCATTTTTTTCAGGAATCTACTCTCTGAAACCTAAAACTAATTTAAAAAAAAACATCTTTCTAGGCATCCACTGTCCCTAATCGTGCAAGAAAATTTCGATTGACTTGTTGAAATATTGCAATCACCCTTATCCAAAAACGAAATTTAAATCAACTTTTTATCAGTAACACACTCACATTTTTCATAAAACAAACACATTTTTTCAGGAATCAACTCTCTGGAACCTAAAACAAATATAAAAAAAACATCTTTCTATGCATCCACTCTCCCTAATCGTGCAAGAAAATTTCAATTAACTAGTTGAAATAATGCAATCATGCCTATCCTGAAGCTACATTTAAATAAACTTTTTAGCAGTAACACACTCACATTTTTCATAAAACAAACACATTTTTTTCAGGAATCAACTCTCTGGAACCTAAAACAAATATAAAAAAAAATCTTTCTATGCATCCACTCTCCCTAATCGCGCAAGAAAATTTCAATTAACTTGTTGAAATGATGCATTCACGCTTATCCTGAAACCACATTTAAATCAACTTTTTTGCAGTAACACACTCACATTTTTCATGAAACAAATAATTTTTTTTTCAGGAATCCACTCTCTGGAACCTATAACGAATTTGTAAAAAACATCTTTCTAGGCATCCACTCTCCCTAATCTTGCAAGAAAATTTCAATTAACTTGTTGAAATATTGCAATCACCCTTATCCAAAAACGATATTTAAATCAACTTTTTTGCAGTAACACACTCACATTTTTCATAAAACAAACACATTTTTTTCAGGAATCTACTCTCTGGAACCTAAAACTAATTTTAAAAAAACATCTTTCTAGGCATCCACTGTCCCTAATCGTGCAAGAAAATTTCAATTGACTTGTTGAAATATTGCAATCACCCTTATCCAAAAACGAAATTTAAATCAACATTTTAGCAGTAACACACTCACATTTTTCATAAAACAAACACATTTTTTTCAGGAATCTACTCTCTGGAACCTAAAACTAATTTTAAAAAACATCTTTCTAGGCATCCACTGTCCCTAATCGTGCAAGAAAATTTCAATTGACTTGTTGAAATATTGCAATCACCCTTATTCAAAAACGAAATTTTAATCAACTTTTTAGCAGTAACACCCGCACATTTTTCATAAAACAAACACATTTTTTTCAGGAATCTACTCTCTGGAACCTAAAACTAATTTAAAAAAAACATCTTTCTAGGCATCCACTGTCCCTAATCGTGCAAGAAAATTTCAATTGACTTGTTGAAGTATTGCAATCACCCTTACCCAAAAACGAAATTTAAATCAACTTTTTTGCAGTAACACACTCACATTTTTCATAAAACAAACACATTTTTTTCAGGAATCTACTCTCTGGAACCTAAAACTAATTTTAAAAAAACATCTTTCTAGGCATCCACTGTCCCTAATCGTGCAAGAAAATTTCAATTGACTTGTTGAAATATTGCAATCACCCTTATTCAAAAACGAAATTTAAATCAACTTTTTTGCAGTAACACACTCACATTTTTCATAAAACAAACACATTTTTTCAGGAATCAACTCTCTCGAACCTAAAACAAATATAAAAAAAACATCTTTCTATGCATCCACTCTCCCTAATCGTGCAAGAAAATTTCAATTAACTTGTTGAAATGATGCATTCACGCTTATCCTGAAACTAAATTTAAATCAACTTTTTTGCAGTAACACACTCACATTTTTCATGAAACAAATAATTTTTTTTTCAGGAATCCACTCTCTGGAACCTATAACGAATTTGTAAAAAACATCTTTCTAGGCATCCACTCTCCCTAATCTTGCAAGAAAATTTCAATTAACTTGTTGAAATATTGCAATCACCCTTATCCAAAAACGATATTTAAATCAACTTTTTTGCAGTAACACACTCACATTTTTCATAAAACAAACACATTTTTTTCAGGAATCTACTCTCTGGAACCTAAAACTAATTTTAAAAAAAATCTTTCTAGGCATCCACTGTCCCTAATCGTGCAAGAAAATTTCAATTGACTTGTTGAAATATTGCAATCACCCTTATCCAAAAACGAAATTTAAATCAACTTTTTAGCAGTAACACACTCACATTTTTCATAAAACAAACACATTTTTTTCAGGAATCTAGTCTCTGGAACCTAAAACTAATTTAAAAAAAACATCTTTCTAGGCATCCACTGTCCCTAATCGTGCAAGAAAATTTCAATTGACTTGTTGAAATATTGCAATCACCCTTATCCAAAAACGAAATTTAAATCAACTTTTTAGCAGTAACACACTCACATTTTTCATAAAACAAACACATTTTTTTCAGGAATCTACTCTCTGAAACCTAAAACTAATTTTAAAAAAATATCTTTCTAGGCATCCACTGTCCCTAATCGTGCAAGAAAATTTCAATTGACTTGTTGAAATATTGCAATCACCCTTATTCAAAAACGAAATTTAAATCAACTTTTTAGCAGTAACACCCTCACATTTTTCATAAAACAAACACATTTTTTTCAGGAATCTACTCTCTGGAACCTAAAACTAATTTTAAAAAAAGATCTTTCTAGGCATCCACTGTCCCTAATCGTGCAAGAAAATTTCAATTGACTTGTTGAAATATTGCAATCACCCTTATCCAAAAACGAAATTTAAATCAACTTTTTAGCAGTAACACACTCACATTTTTCATAAAACAAACACATTTTTTTCTGGAATCTACTCTCTGGAACCTAAAACTAATTTTAAAAAAACATCTTTCTAGGCATCCACTGTCCCTAATCGTGCAAGAAAATTTCAATTGACTTGTTGAAATGTTGCAATCACCCTTATCCAAAAACGAAATTTAAATCAACTTTTTAGCAGTAACACACTCACATTTTTCATAAAACAAACACATTTTTTTTAGGAATCTACTCTCTGAAACCTAAAACTAATTTAAAAAAAATATCTTTCTAGGCATCCACTGTCCCTAATCGTGCAAGAAAATTTCAATTGACTTGTTGAAATATTGCAATCACCCTTATTCAAAAACGAAATTTAAATCAACTTTTTAGCAGTAACACCCTCACATTTTTCATAAAACAAACACATTTTTTTCAGGAATCTACTCTCTGGAACCTAAAACTAATTTAAAAAAAAATCTTTCTAGGCATCCACTGTCCCTAATCGTGCAAGAAAATTTCAATTGACTTGTTGAAGTATTGCAATCACCCTTATCCAAAAACGAAATTTAAATCAACATTTTTAGCAGTAACACACTCACATTTTTCATAAAACAAACACATTTTTTTCAGGAATCTACTCTCTGGAACCTAAAACTAATTTTAAAAAAACATCTTTCTAGGCATCCACTGTCCCTAATCGTGCAAGAAAATTTCAATTGACTTGTTGAAATATTGCGATCACCCTTATCCTAAAACGAAATTTAAATCAACTTTTTAGCAGTAACACACTCACATTTTTCATAAAACAAACACATTTTTTCAGGAATCAACTCTCTGGAACCTAAAACAAATATAAAAAAAAGATCTTTCTATGCATCCACTCTCCCTAATCGTGCAAGAAAATTTCAATTAACTTGTTGAAATGATGCATTCACGCTTATCCTGAAACTAAATTTAAATCAACTTTTTTGCAGTAACACTCACATTTTTCATGTAACATATAATTTTTTTTTCAGGAATCCACTCTCTGGAACCTATAACGAATTTGTAAAAAACATCTTTCTAGGCATCCACTCTCCCTAATCTTGCAAGAAAATTTCAATTAATTTGTTGAAATATTGCAATCACCTTTATCCAAAAACGATATTTAAATCAACTTTTTTGCAGTAACACACTCACATTTTTCATAAAACAAACACATTTTTTTCAGGAATCTACTCTCTGGAACCTAAAACTAATTTAAAAAAAACATCTTTCTAGGCATCCACTGTCCCTAATCGTGCAAGAAAATTTCAATTGACTTGTTGAAATATTGCAATCACCCTTATCCAAAAACGAAATTTAAATCAACATTTTAGCAGTAACACACTCACATTTTTCATAAAACAAACACATTTTTTTCAGGAATCTACTCTCTGGAACCTAAAACTAATTTTAAAAAACATCTTTCTAGGCATCCACTGTCCCTAATCGTGCAAGAAAATTTCAATTGACTTGTTGAAATATTGCAATCACCCTTATTCAAAAACGAAATTTTAATCAACTTTTTAGCAGTAACACCCGCACATTTTTCATAAAACAAACACATTTTTTTCAGGAATCTACTCTCTGGAACCTAAAACTAATTTAAAAAAAACATCTTTCTAGGCATCCACTGTCCCTAATCGTGCAAGAAAATTTCAATTGACTTGTTGAAGTATTGCAATCACCCTTACCCAAAAACGAAATTTAAATCAACTTTTTTGCAGTAACACACTCACATTTTTCATAAAACAAACACATTTTTTTCAGGAATCTACTCTCTGGAACCTAAAACTAATTTTAAAAAAACATCTTTCTAGGCATCCACTGTCCCTAATCGTGCAAGAAAATTTCAATTGACTTGTTGAAATATTGCAATCACCCTTATTCAAAAACGAAATTTAAATCAACTTTTTAGCAGTAACACCCTCAGATTTTTCATAAAACAAACACATTTTTTTCAGGAATCTACTCTCTGGAACCTAAAACTAATTTTAAAAAAACATCTTTCTAGGCATCCACTGTCCCTAATCGTGCAAGAAAATTTCAATTGACTTGTTGAAATATTGCAATCACCCTTATCCAAAAACGAAATTTAAATCAACATTTTAGCAGTAACACACTCACATTTTTCATAAAACAAACACATTTTTTTCAGGAATCTACTCTCTGGAACTTAAAACTAATTTTAAAAAAACATCTTTCTAGGCATCCACTGTCCCTAATCGTGCAAGAAAATTTCAATTGACTTGTTGAAATATTGCAATCACCCTTATTCAAAAACGAAATTTTAATCAACTTTTTAGCAGTAACACACTCACATTTTTCATAAAACAAACACATTTTTTCAGGAATCAACTCTCTGGAACCTAAAACAAATATAAAAAAAACATCTTTCTATGCATCCACTCTCCCTAATCGTGCAAGAAAATTTCAATTAACTTGTTGAAATGATGCATTCACGCTTATCCTGAAACTAAATTTAAATCCACTTTTTTGCAGTAACACACTCACATTTTTCATGAAACAAATAATTTTTTTTTCAGGAATCCACTCTCTGGAACCTATAACGAATTTGTAAAAAACATCTTTCTAGGCATCCACTCTCCCTAATCTTGCAAGAAAATTTCAATTAACTTGTTGAAATATTGCAATCACCCTTATCCAAAAACGATATTTAAATCAACTTTTTTGCAGTAACACACTCACATTTTTCATAAAACAAACACATTTTTTTCAGGAATCTACTCTCTGGAACCTAAAACTAATTTTAAAAAAAGATCTTTCTAGGCATCCACTGTCCCTAATCGTGCAAGAAAATTTCAATTGACTTGTTGAAATATTGCAATCACCCTTATCCAAAAATGAAATTTAAATCAACTTTTTAGCAGCAACACACTCACATTTTTCATAAAACAAACACATTTTTTTCAGGAATCTACTCTCTGGAACCTAAAACTAATTTTAAAAAAACATCTTTCTAGGCATCCACTGTCCCTAATCTTGCAAGAAAATTTCAATTGACTTGTTGAAATATTGCAATCACCCTTATTCAAAAACGAAATTTAAATCAACTTTTTAGCAGTAACACCCTCACATTTTTCATAAAACAAACACATTTTTTTCAGGAATCTACTCTCTGAAACCTAATACTAATTTAAAAAAGAAATCTTTCTATGCATCCACTGTCCCTAATCGTGCAAGAAAATTTCAATTGACTTGTTGAAGTATTGCAATCAACCTTATCCAAAAACGAAATTTAAATCAACTTTTTAGCAGTAACACACTCACATTTTTCATAAAACAAACACATTTTTTTCAGGAATCTACTCTCCGGAACCTAAAACTAATTTAAAAAAAAAATCTTTCTAGGCATCCACTGTCCCTAATCGTGCAAGAAAATTTCAATTCACTTGTTGAAATATTGCAATCACCCTTATCCAAAAACGAAATTTAAATCAACTTTTTAGCAGTAACACACTCACATTTTTCATAAAACAAACAAATTTTTTTCAGGAATCTACTCTCTGAAACCTAAAACTAATTAAAAAAAAATATCTTTCTAGGCATCCACTGTCCCTAATCGTGCAAGAAAATTTCAATTGACTTGTTGAAATGATGCATTCACGCCTATCCTGAAACTAAATTAAAATCAACTTTTTAGCAGTAACACACTCACATTTTTCATAAAACAAACACATTTTTTTCAGAAATCTACTCTCTGAAACCTAAAACTAATTTAAAAAAAAACATCTTTCTAGGATCCACTCTCCCTAATCTTCCAAGAAAATTTCAATTAACTTATTGAAATATTGCAATCACCCTTATCCAAAGACGATATTTAAATCAACTTTTTTGCAGTAACACACTCACATTTTTCATAAAACAAACCCATTTTTTTCAGGAATCTACTCTCTGAAACCTAAAACTAATTTAAAAAAAAACATCTTTCTAGGCATCCACTGTCCCTAATCGTGCAAGAAAATTTCAATTGACTTGTTGAAATGATGCATTCACGCCTATCCTGAAACTAAATTAAAATCAACTTTTTAGCAGTAACACACTCACATTTTTCATAAAACAAACACATTTTTTTCAGAAATCTACTCTCTGAAACCTAAAACTAATTTAAAAAAAAACATCTTTCTAGGATCCACTCTCCCTAATCTTCCAAGAAAATTTCAATTAACTTATTGAAATATTGCAATCACCCTTATCCAAAGACGATATTTAAATCAACTTTTTTGCAGTAACACACTCACATTTTTCATAAAACAAACCCATTTTTTTCAGGAATCTACTCTCTGAAACCTAAAACTAATTTAAAAAAAAACATCTTTCTAGGCATCCACTGTCCCTAATCGTGCAAGAAAATTTCGATTGACTTGTTGAAATATTGCAATCACCCTTATCCAAAAACGAAATTTAAATCAACTTTTTATCAGTAACACACTCACATTTTTCATAAAACAAACACATTTTTTCAGGAATCAACTCTCTGGAACCTAAAACAAATATAAAAAAAACATCTTTCTATGCATCCACTCTCCCTAATCGTGCAAGAAAATTTCAATTAACTAGTTGAAATAATGCAATCATGCCTATCCTGAAGCTACATTTAAATAAACTTTTTAGCAGTAACACACTCACATTTTTCATAAAACAAACACATTTTTTTCAGGAATCAACTCTCTGGAACCTAAAACAAATATAAAAAAAAATCTTTCTATGCATCCACTCTCCCTAATCGCGCAAGAATATTTCAATTAACTTGTTGAAATGATGCATTCACGCTTATCCTGAAACCACATTTAAATCAACTTTTTTGCAGTAACACACTCACATTTTTCATGAAACAAATAATTTTTTTTTCAGGAATCCACTCTCTGGAACCTATAACGAATTTGTAAAAAACATCTTTCTAGGCATCCACTCTCCCTAATCTTGCAAGAAAATTTCAATTAACTTGTTGAAATATTGCAATCACCCTTATCCAAAAACGATATTTAAATCAACTTTTTTGCAGTAACACACTCACATTTTTCATAAAACAAACACATTTTTTTCAGGAATCTACTCTCTGGAACCTAAAACTAATTTTAAAAAAACATCTTTCTAGGCATCCACTGTCCCTAATCGTGCAAGAAAATTTCAATTGACTTGTTGAAATATTGCAATCACCCTTATCCAAAAACGAAATTTAAATCAACATTTTAGCAGTAACACACTCACATTTTTCATAAAACAAACACATTTTTTTCAGGAATCTACTCTCTGGAACCTAAAACTAATTTTAAAAAACATCTTTCTAGGCATCCACTGTCCCTAATCGTGCAAGAAAATTTCAATTGACTTGTTGAAATATTGCAATCACCCTTATTCAAAAACGAAATTTTAATCAACTTTTTAGCAGTAACACCCGCACATTTTTCATAAAACAAACACATTTTTTTCAGGAATCTACTCTCTGGAACCTAAAACTAATTTAAAAAAAACATCTTTCTAGGCATCCACTGTCCCTAATCGTGCAAGAAAATTTCAATTGACTTGTTGCAGTATTGCAATCACCCTTACCCAAAAACGAAATTTAAATCAACTTTTTTGCAGTAACACACTCACATTTTTCATAAAACAAACACATTTTTTTCAGGAATCTACTCTCTGGAACCTAAAACTAATTTTAAAAAAAGATCTTTCTAGGCATCCACTGTCCCTAATCGTGCAAGAAAATTTCAATTGACTTGTTGAAATATTGCAATCACCCTTATTCAAAAACGAAATTTAAATCAACTTTTTAGCAGTAACACCCTCAGATTTTTCATAAAACAAACACATTTTTTTCAGGAATCTACTCTCTGGAACCTAAAACTAATTTTAAAAAAACATCTTTCTAGGCATCCACTGTCCCTAATCGTGCAAGAAAATTTCAATTGACTTGTTGAAATATTGCAATCACCCTTATCCAAAAACGAAATTTAAATCAACATTTTAGCAGTAACACACTCACATTTTTCATAAAACAAACACATTTTTTTCAGGAATCTACTCTCTGGAACTTAAAACTAATTTTAAAAAAACATCTTTCTAGGCATCCACTGTCCCTAATCGTGCAAGAAAATTTCAATTGACTTGTTGAAATATTGCAATCACCCTTATTCAAAAACGAAATTTTAATCAACTTTTTAGCAGTAACACACTCACATTTTTCATAAAACAAACACATTTTTTCAGGAATCAACTCTCTGGAACCTAAAACAAATATAAAAAAAACATCTTTCTATGCATCCACTCTCCCTAATCGTGCAAGAAAATTTCAATTAACTTGTTGAAATGATGCATTCACGCTTATCCTGAAACTAAATTTAAATCCTCTTTTTTGCACTAACACACTCACATTTTTCATGAAACAAATAATTTTTTTTTCAGGAATCCACTCTCTGGAACCTATAACGAATTTGTAAAAAACATCTTTCTAGGCATCCACTCTCCCTAATCTTGCAAGAAAATTTCAATTAACTTGTTGAAATATTGCAATCACCCTTATCCAAAAACGATATTTAAATCAACTTTTTTGCAGTAACACACTCACATTTTTCATAAAACAAACAAATTTTTTTCAGGAATCTACTCTCTGGAACCTAAAACTAATTTTAAAAAAAGATCTTTCTAGGCATCCACTGTCCCTAATCGTGCAAGAAAATTTCAATTGACTTGTTGAAATATTGCAATCACCCTTATCCAAAAATGAAATTTAAATCAACTTTTTAGCAGCAACACACTCACATTTTTCATAAAACAAACACATTTTTTTCAGGAATCTACTCTCTGGAACCTAAAACTAATTTTAAAAAAACATCTTTCTAGGCATCCACTGTCCCTAATCGTGCAAGAAAATTTCAATTGACTTGTTGAAATATTGCAATCACCCTTATTCAAAAACGAAATTTAAATCAACTTTTTAGCAGTAACACCCTCACATTTTTCATAAAACAAACACATTTTTTTCAGGAATCTACTCTCTGAAACCTAATACTAATTTAAAAAAGAAATCTTTCTATGCATCCACTGTCCCTAATCGTGCAAGAAAATTTCAATTGACTTGTTGAAGTATTGCAATCAACCTTATCCAAAAACGAAATTTAAATCAACTTTTTAGCAGTAACACACTCACATTTTTCATAAAACAAACACATTTTTTTCAGGAATCTACTCTCCGGAACCTAAAACTAATTTAAAAAAAACATCTTTCTAGGCATCCACTGTCCCTAATCGTGCAAGAAAATTTCAATTCACTTGTTGAAATATTGCAATCACCCTTATCCAAAAACGAAATTTAAATCAACTTTTTAGCAGTAACACACTCACATTTTTCATAAAACAAACACATTTTTTTCAGGAATCTACTCTCTGAAACCTAAAACTAATTTAAAAAAAATATCTTTCTAGGCATCCACTGTCCCTAATCGTGCAAGAAAATTTCAATTGACTTGTTGAAATGATGCATTCACGCCTATCCTGAAACTAAATTAAAATCAACTTTTTAGCAGTAACACACTCACATTTTTCATAAAACAAACACATTTTTTTCAGAAATCTACTCTCTGAAACCTAAAACTAATTTAAAAAAAAACATCTTTCTAGGATCCACTCTCCCTAATCTTCCAAGAAAATTTCAATTAACTTATTGAAATATTGCAATCACCCTTATCCAAAGACGATATTTAAATCAACTTTTTTGCAGTAACACACTCACATTTTTCATAAAACAAACCCATTTTTTTCAGGAATCTACTCTCTGAAACCTAAAACTAATTTAAAAAAAAACATCTTTCTAGGCATCCACTGTCCCTAATCGTGCAAGAAAATTTCGATTGACTTGTTGAAATATTGCAATCACCCTTATCCAAAAACGAAATTTAAATCAACTTTTTATCAGTAACACACTCACATTTTTCATAAAACAAACACATTTTTTCAGGAATCAACTCTCTGGAACCTAAAACAAATATAAAAAAATACATCTTTCTATGCATCCACTCTCCCTAATCGTGCAAGAAAATTTCAATTAACTAGTTGAAATAATGCAATCATGCCTATCCTGAAGCTACATTTAAATAAACTTTTTAGCAGTAACACACTCACATTTTTCATAAAACAAACACATTTTTTTCAGGAATCAACTCTCTGGAACCTAAAACAAATATAAAAAAAAATCTTTCTATGCATCCACTCTCCCTAATCGCGCAAGAATATTTCAATTAACTTGTTGAAATGATGCATTCACGCTTATCCTGAAACCACATTTAAATCAACTTTTTTGCAGTAACACACTCACATTTTTCATGAAACAAATAATTTTTTTTTCAGGAATCCACTCTCTGGAACCTATAACGAATTTGTAAAAAACATCTTTCTAGGCATCCACTCTCCCTAATCTTGCAAGAAAATTTCAATTAACTTGTTGAAATATTGCAATCACCCTTATCCAAAAACGATATTTAAATCAACTTTTTTGCAGTAACACACTCACATTTTTCATAAAACAAACACATTTTTTTCAGGAATCTACTCTCTGGAACCTAAAACTAATTTTAAAAAAACATCTTTCTAGGCATCCACTGTCCCTAATCGTGCAAGAAAATTTCAATTGACTTGTTGAAATATTGCAATCACCCTTATCCAAAAACGAAATTTAAATCAACATTTTAGCAGTAACACACTCACATTTTTCATAAAACAAACACATTTTTTTCAGGAATCTACTCTCTGGAACCTAAAACTAATTTTAAAAAACATCTTTCTAGGCATCCACTGTCCCTAATCGTGCAAGAAAATTTCAATTGACTTGTTGAAATATTGCAATCACCCTTATTCAAAAACGAAATTTTAATCAACTTTTTAGCAGTAACACCCGCACATTTTTCATAAAACAAACACATTTTTTTCAGGAATCTACTCTCTGGAACCTAAAACTAATTTAAAAAAAACATCTTTCTAGGCATCCACTGTCCCTAATCGTGCAAGAAAATTTCAATTGACTTGTTGAAGTATTGCAATCACCCTTACCCAAAAACGAAATTTAAATCAACTTTTTTGCAGTAACACACTCACATTTTTCATAAAACAAACACATTTTTTTCAGGAATCTACTCTCTGGAACCTAAAACTAATTTTAAAAAAACATCTTTCTAGGCATCCACTGTCCCTAATCGTGCAAGAAAATTTCAATTGACTTGTTGAAATATTGCAATCACCCTTATTCAAAAACGAAATTTAAATCAACTTTTTAGCAGTAACACCCTCAGATTTTTCATAAAACAAACACATTTTTTTCAGGAATCTACTCTCTGGAACCTAAAACTAATTTTAAAAAAACATCTTTCTAGGCATCCACTGTCCCTAATCGTGCAAGAAAATTTCAATTGACTTGTTGAAATATTGCAATCACCCTTATCCAAAAACGAAATTTAAATCAACATTTTAGCAGTAACACACTCACATTTTTCATAAAACAAACACATTTTTTTCAGGAATCTACTCTCTGGAACTTAAAACTAATTTTAAAAAAACATCTTTCTAGGCATCCACTGTCCCTAATCGTGCAAGAAAATTTCAATTGACTTGTTGAAATATTGCAATCACCCTTATTCAAAAACGAAATTTTAATCAACTTTTTAGCAGTAACACACTCACATTTTTCATAAAACAAACACATTTTTTCAGGAATCAACTCTCTGGAACCTAAAACAAATATAAAAAAAACATCTTTCTATGCATCTACTCTCCCTAATCGTGCAAGAAAATTTCAATTAACTTGTTGAAATGATGCATTCACGCTTATCCTGAAACTAAATTTAAATCCACTTTTTTGCACTAACACACTCACATTTTTCATGAAACAAATAATTTTTTTTTCAGGAATCCACTCTCTGGAACCTATAACGAATTTGTAAAAAACATCTTTCTAGGCATCCACTCTCCCTAATCTTGCAAGAAAATTTCAATTAACTTGTTGAAATATTGCAATCACCCTTATCCAAAAACGATATTTAAATCAACTTTTTTGCAGTAACACACTCACATTTTTCATAAAACAAACACATTTTTTTCAGGAATCTACTCTCTGGAACCTAAAACTAATTGTAAAAAAAGATCTTTCTAGGCATCCACTGTCCCTAATCGTGCAAGAAAATTTCAATTGACTTGTTGAAATATTGCAATCACCCTTATCCAAAAATGAAATTTAAATCAACTTTTTAGCAGCAACACACTCACATTTTTCATAAAACAAACACATTTTTTTCAGGAATCTACTCTCTGGAACCTAAAACTAATTTTAAAAAAACATCTTTCTAGGCATCCACTGTCCCTAATCGTGCAAGAAAATTTCAATTGACTTGTTGAAATATTGCAATCACCCTTATTCAAAAACGAAATTTAAATCAACTTTTTAGCAGTAACACCCTCACATTTTTCATAAAACAAACACATTTTTTTCAGGAATCTACTCTCTGAAACCTAATACTAATTTAAAAAAGAAATCTTTCTATGCATCCACTGTCCCTAATCGTGCAAGAAAATTTCAATTGACTTGTTGAAGTATTGCAATCAACCTTATCCAAAAACGAAATTTAAATCAACTTTTTAGCAGTAACACACTCACATTTTTCATAAAACAAACACATTTTTTTCAGGAATCTACTCTCCGGAACCTAAAACTAATTTAAAAAAAACATCTTTCTAGGCATCCACTGTCCCTAATCGTGCAAGAAAATTTCAATTCACTTGTTGAAATATTGCAATCACCCTTATCCAAAAACGAAATTTAAATCAACTTTTTAGCAGTAACACACTCACATTTTTCATAAAACAAACACATTTTTTTCAGGAATCTACTCTCTGAAACCTAAAACTAATTTAAAAAAAATATCTTTCTAGGCATCCACTGTCCCTAATCGTGCAAGAAAATTTCAATTGACTTGTTGAAATATTGCAATCACCCTTATTCAAAAACGAAATTTAAATCAACTTTTTAGCAGTAACACCCTCACATTTTTCATAAAACAAACACATTTTTTTCAGGAATCTACTCTCTGAAACCTAATACTAATTTAAAAAAGAAATCTTTCTATGCATCCACTGTCCCTAATCGTGCAAGAAAATTTCAATTGACTTGTTGAAATATTGCAATCACCCTTATTCAAAAACGAAATTTAAATCAACTTTTTAGCAGTAACACCCTCACATTTTTCATAAAACAAACACATTTTTTTCAGGAATCTACTCTCTGGAACCTAAAACTAATTTAAAAAAAAACATCTTTCTAGGCATCCACTGTCCCTAATCGTGCAAGAAAATTTCAATTGACTTGTTGAAATGATGCATTCACGCCTATCCTGAAACTAAATTAAAATCAACTTTTTAGCAGTAACACACTCACATTTTTCATAAAACAAACACATTTTTTTCAGAAATCTACTGTCTGAAACCTAAAACTAATTTAAAAAAAAACATCTTTCTAGGATCCACTCTCCCTAATCTTCCAAGAAAATTTCAATTAACTTATTGAAATATTGCAATCACCCTTATCCAAAGACGATATTTAAATCAACTTTTTTGCAGTAACACACTCACATTTTTCATAAAACAAACCCATTTTTTTCAGGAATCTACTCTCTGAAACCTAAAACTAATTTAAAAAAAAACATCTTTCTAGGCATCCACTGTCCCTAATCGTGCAAGAAAATTTCGATTGACTTGTTGAAATATTGCAATCACCCTTATCCAAAAACGAAATTTAAATCAACTTTTTATCAGTAACACACTCACATTTTTCATAAAACAAACACATTTTTTCAGGAATCAACTCTCTGGAACCTAAAACAAATATAAAAAAAACATCTTTCTATGCATCCACTCTCCCTAATCGTGCAAGAAAATTTCAATTAACTAGTTGAAATAATGCAATCATGCCTATCCTGAAGCTACATTTAAATAAACTTTTTAGCAGTAACACACTCACATTTTTCATAAAACAAACACATTTTTTTCAGGAATCAACTCTCTGGAACCTAAAACAAATATAAAAAAAAATCTTTCTATGCATCCACTCTCCCTAATCGCGCAAGAAAATTTCAATTAACTTGTTGAAATGATGCATTCACGCTAATCCTGAAACCAGATTTAAATCAACTTTTTTGCAGTAACACACTCACATTTTTCATGAAACAAATAATTTTTTTTTCAGGAATCCACTCTCTGGAACCTATAACGAATTTGTAAAAAACATCTTTCTAGGCATCCACTCTCCCTAATCTTGCAAGAAAATTTCAATTAACTTGTTGAAATATTGCAATCACCCTTATCCAAAAACGATATTTAAATCAACTTTTTTGCAGTAACACACTCACATTTTTCATAAAACAAACACATTTTTTTCAGGAATCTACTCTCTGGAACCTAAAACTAATTTAAAAAAAAAATCTTTCTAGGCATCCACTGTCCCTAATCGTGCAAGAAAATTTCAATTGACTTGTTGAAATATTGCAATAACCCTTATCCAAAAATGAAATTTAAATCAACTTTTTAGCAGTAACACACTCACATTTTTCATAAAACAAACACATTTTTTTCAGGAATCTACTCTCTGGAACCTAAAACTAATTTTAAAAAAACATCTTTCTAGGCATCCACTGTCCCTAATCGTGCAAGAAAATTTCAATTAACTTGTTGAAATGATGCATTCACGCTTATCCTGAAACTAAATTTAAATCAACTTTTTTGCAGTAACACACTCACATTTTTCATGAAACAAATAATTTTTTTTCAGGAATCCACTCTCTGGAACCTATAACGAATTTGTAAAAAACATCTTTCTAGGCATCCACTCTCCCTAATCTTGCAAGAAAATTTCAATTAACTTGTTGAAATATTGCAATCACCTTTATCCAAAAACGATATTTAAATCAACTTTTTTGCAGTAACACACTCACATTTTTCATAAAACAAACACATTTTTTTCAGGAATCTACTCTCTGGAACCTAAAACTAATTTTAAAAAAACATCTTTCTAGGCATCCACTGTCCCTAATCGTGCAAGAAAATTTCAATTGACTTGTTGAAATATTGCGATCACCCTTATCCAAAAACGAAATTTAAATCAACTTTTTAGCAGTAACACACTCACATTTTTCATAAAACAAACACATTTTTTCAGGAATCAACTCTCTGGAACCTAAAACAAATATAAAAAAAACATCTTTCTATGCATCCACTCTCCCTAATCGTGCAAGAAAATTTCAATTAACTAGTTGAAATAATGCAATCATGCCTATCCTGAAGCTAAATTTAAATAAACTTTTTAGCAGTAACACACTCACATTTTTCATAAAACAAACACATTTTTTTCAGGAATCAACTCTCTGGAACCTAAAACAAATATAAAAAAAAGATCTTTCTATGCATCCACTCTCCCTAATCGTGCAAGAAAATTTCAATTAACTTGTTGAAATGATGCATCACGCTTATCCTGAAACTAAATTTAAATCAACTTTTTTGCAGTAACACACTCACATTTTTCATGTAACAAATAATTTTTTTTTCAGGAATCCACTCTCTGGAACCTATAACGAATTTGTAAAAAACATCTTTCTAGGCATCCACTCTCCCTAATCTTGCAAGAAAATTTCAATTAACTTGTTGAAATATTGCAATCACCTTTATCCAAAAACGATATTTAAATCAACTTTTTTGCAGTAACACACTCACATTTTTCATAAAACAAACACATTTTTTTCAGGAATCTACTCTCTGGAACCTAAAACTAATTTTAAAAAAACATCTTTCTAGGCATCCACTGTCCCTAATCGTGCAAGAAAATTTCAATTGACTTGTTAAAATATTGCAATCACCCTTATCCAAAAACGAAATTTAAATCAACATTTTAGCAGTAACACACTCACATTTTTCATAAAACAAACACATTTTTTTCAGGAATCTACTCTCTGGAACCTAAAACTAATTTTAAAAAACATCTTTCTAGGCATCCACTGTCCCTAATCGTGCAAGAAAATTTCAATTGACTTGTTGAAATATTGCAATCACCCTTATTCAAAAACGAAATTTTAATCAACTTTTTAGCAGTAACACCCTCACATTTTTCATAAAACAAACACATTTTTTTCAGGAATCTACTCTCTGGAACCTAAAACTAATTTAAAAAAAACATCTTTCTAGGCATCCACTGTCCCTAATCGTGCAAGAAAATTTCAATTGACTTGTTGAAGTATTGCAATCACCCTTACCCAAAAACGAAATTTAAATCAACTTTTTAGCAGTAACACACTCACATTTTTCATAAAACAAACACATTTTTTTCAGGAATCTACTCTCTGGAACCTAAAACTAATTTTAAAAAAACATCTTTCTAGGCATCCACTGTCCCTAATCGTGCAAGAAAATTTCAATTGACTTGTTGAAATATTGCAATCACCCTTATCCAAAAACGAAATTTAAATCAACTTTTTAGCAGTAACACACTCACATTTTTCATAAAACAAACACATTTTTTCAGGAATCAACTCTCTGGAACCTAAAACAAATATAAAAAAAACATCTTTCTATGCATCCACTCTCCCTAATCGTGCAAGAAAATTTCAATTAACTTGTTGAAATGATGCATTCACGCTTATCCTGAAACTAAATTTAAATCAACTTTTTTGCAGTAACACACTCACATTTTTCATGAAACAAATAATTTTTTTTTCAGGAATCCACTCTCTGGAACCTATAACGAATTTGTAAAAAACATCTTTCTAGGCATCCACTCTCCCTAATCTTGCAAGAAAATTTCAATTAACTTGTTGAAATATTGCAATCACCCTTATCCAAAAACGATATTTAAATCAACTTTTTTGCAGTAACACACTCACATTTTTCATAAAACAAACACATTTTTTTCAGGAATCTACTCTCTGGAACCTAAAACTAATTTTAAAAAAACATCTTTCTAGGCATCCACTGTCCCTAATCGTGCAAGAAAATTTCAATTGACTTGTTGAAATATTGCAATCACCCTTATCCAAAAACGAAATTTAAATCAACTTTTTAGCAGTAACACACTCACATTTTTCATAAAACAAACACATTTTTTTCAGGAATCTACTCTCTGGAACCTAAAACTAATTTTAAAAAAACATCTTTCTAGGCATCCACTGTCCCTAATCGTGCAAGAAAATTTCAATTGACTTGTTGAAATATTGCAATCACCCTTATCCAAAAACGAAATTTAAATCAACTTTTTAGCAGTAACACACTCACATTTTTCATAAAACAAACACATATTTTTCAGGAATCTACTCTCTGAAACCTAAAACTAATTTTAAAAAAATATCTTTCTAGGCATCCACTGTCCCTAATCGTGCAAGAAAATTTCAATTGACTTGTTGAAATATTGCAATCACCCTTATTCAAAAACGAAATTTAAATCAACTTTTTAGCAGTAACACCCTCACATTTTTCATAAAACAAACACATTTTTTTCAGGAATCTACTCTCTGGAACCTAAAACTAATTTTAAAAAAACATCTTTCTAGGCATCCACTGTCCCTAATCGTGCAAGAAAATTTCAATTGACTTGTTGAAATATTGCAATCACCCTTATCCAAAAACGAAATTTAAATCAACTTTTTAGCAGTAACACACTCACATTTTTCATAAAACAAACACATTTTTTTCAGGAATCTACTCCCTGGAACCTAAAACTAATTTTAAAAAAACATCTTTCTAGGCATCCACTGTCCCTAATCGTGCAAGAAAATTTCAATTGACTTGTTGAAATATTGCAATCACCCTTATCCAAAAACGAAATTTAAATCAACTTTTTAGCAGTAACACACTCACATTTTTCATAAAACAAACACATTTTTTTCAGGAATCTACTCTCTGGAACCTAAAACTAATTTTAAAAAAACATCTTTCTAGGCATCCACTGTCCCTAATCGTGCAAGAAAATTTCAATTGACTTGTTGAAATATTGCGATCACCCTTATCCAAAAACGAAATTTAAATCAACTTTTTAGCAGTAACACACTCACATTTTTCATAAAACAAACACATTTTTTCAGGAATCAACTCTCTGGAACCTAAAACAAATATAAAAAAAACATCTTTCTATGCATCCACTCTCCCTAATCGTGCAAGAAAATTTCAATTAACTAGTTGAAATAATGCAATCATGCCTATCCTGAAGCTAAATTTAAATAAACTTTTTAGCAGTAACACACTCACATTTTTCATAAAACAAACACATTTTTTTCAGGAATCAACTCTCTGGAACCTAAAACAAATATAAAAAAAAGATCTTTCTATGCATCCACTCTCCCTAATCGTGCAAGAAAATTTCAATTAACTTGTTGAAATGATGCATCACGCTTATCCTGAAACTAAATTTAAATCAACTTTTTTGCAGTAACACACTCACATTTTTCATGTAACAAATAATTTTTTTTTCAGGAATCCACTCTCTGGAACCTATAACGAATTTGTAAAAAACATCTTTCTAGGCATCCACTCTCCCTAATCTTGCAAGAAAATTTCAATTAACTTGTTGAAATATTGCAATCACCTTTATCCAAAAACGATATTTAAATCAACTTTTTTGCAGTAACACACTCACATTTTTCATAAAACAAACACATTTTTTTCAGGAATCTACTCTCTGGAACCTAAAACTAATTTTAAAAAAACATCTTTCTAGGCATCCACTGTCCCTAATCGTGCAAGAAAATTTCAATTGACTTGTTAAAATATTGCAATCACCCTTATCCAAAAACGAAATTTAAATCAACATTTTAGCAGTAACACACTCACATTTTTCATAAAACAAACACATTTTTTTCAGGAATCTACTCTCTGGAACCTAAAACTAATTTTAAAAAACATCTTTCTAGGCATCCACTGTCCCTAATCGTGCAAGAAAATTTCAATTGACTTGTTGAAATATTGCAATCACCCTTATTCAAAAACGAAATTTTAATCAACTTTTTAGCAGTAACACCCTCACATTTTTCATAAAACAAACACATTTTTTTCAGGAATCTACTCTCTGGAACCTAAAACTAATTTAAAAAAAACATCTTTCTAGGCATCCACTGTCCCTAATCGTGCAAGAAAATTTCAATTGACTTGTTGAAGTATTGCAATCACCCTTACCCAAAAACGAAATTTAAATCAACTTTTTAGCAGTAACACACTCACATTTTTCATAAAACAAACACATTTTTTTCAGGAATCTACTCTCTGGAACCTAAAACTAATTTTAAAAAAACATCTTTCTAGGCATCCACTGTCCCTAATCGTGCAAGAAAATTTCAATTGACTTGTTGAAATATTGCAATCACCCTTATCCAAAAACGAAATTTAAATCAACTTTTTAGCAGTAACACACTCACATTTTTCATAAAACAAACACATTTTTTCAGGAATCAACTCTCTGGAACCTAAAACAAATATAAAAAAAACATCTTTCTATGCATCCACTCTCCCTAATCGTGCAAGAAAATTTCAATTAACTTGTTGAAATGATGCATTCACGCTTATCCTGAAACTAAATTTAAATCAACTTTTTTGCAGTAACACACTCACATTTTTCATGAAACAAATAATTTTTTTTTCAGGAATCCACTCTCTGGAACCTATAACGAATTTGTAAAAAACATCTTTCTAGGCATCCACTCTCCCTAATCTTGCAAGAAAATTTCAATTAACTTGTTGAAATATTGCAATCACCCTTATCCAAAAACGATATTTAAATCAACTTTTTTGCAGTAACACACTCACATTTTTCATAAAACAAACACATTTTTTTCAGGAATCTACTCTCTGGAACCTAAAACTAATTTTAAAAAAACATCTTTCTAGGCATCCACTGTCCCTAATCGTGCAAGAAAATTTCAATTGACTTGTTGAAATATTGCAATCACCCTTATCCAAAAACGAAATTTAAATCAACTTTTTAGCAGTAACACACTCACATTTTTCATAAAACAAACACATTTTTTTCAGGAATCTACTCTCTGGAACCTAAAACTAATTTTAAAAAAACATCTTTCTAGGCATCCACTGTCCCTAATCGTGCAAGAAAATTTCAATTGACTTGTTGAAATATTGCAATCACCCTTATCCAAAAACGAAATTTAAATCAACTTTTTAGCAGTAACACACTCACATTTTTCATAAAACAAACACATATTTTTCAGGAATCTACTCTCTGAAACCTAAAACTAATTTTAAAAAAATATCTTTCTAGGCATCCACTGTCCCTAATCGTGCAAGAAAATTTCAATTGACTTGTTGAAATATTGCAATCACCCTTATTCAAAAACGAAATTTAAATCAACTTTTTAGCAGTAACACCCTCACATTTTTCATAAAACAAACACATTTTTTTCAGGAATCTACTCTCTGGAACCTAAAACTAATTTTAAAAAAACATCTTTCTAGGCATCCACTGTCCCTAATCGTGCAAGAAAATTTCAATTGACTTGTTGAAATATTGCAATCACCCTTATCCAAAAACGAAATTTAAATCAACTTTTTAGCAGTAACACACTCACATTTTTCATAAAACAAACACATTTTTTTCAGGAATCTACTCTCTGGAACCTAAAACTAATTTTAAAAAAACATCTTTCTAGGCATCCACTGTCCCTAATCGTGCAAGAAAATTTCAATTGACTTGTTGAAATATTGCAATCACCCTTATCCAAAAACGAAATTTAAATCAACTTTTTAGCAGTAACACACTCACATTTTTCATAAAACAAACACATTTTTTTCAGGAATCTACTCTCTGGAACCTAAAACTAATTTTAAAAAAACATCTTTCTAGGCATCCACTGTCCCTAATCGTGCAAGAAAATTTCAATTGACTTGTTGAAATATTGCGATCACCCTTATCCAAAAACGAAATTTAAATCAACTTTTTAGCAGTAACACACTCACATTTTTCATAAAACAAACACATTTTTTCAGGAATCAACTCTCTGGAACCTAAAACAAATATAAAAAAAACATCTTTCTATGCATCCACTCTCCCTAATCGTGCAAGAAAATTTCAATTAACTAGTTGAAATAATGCAATCATGCCTATCCTGAAGCTAAATTTAAATAAACTTTTTAGCAGTAACACACTCACATTTTTCATAAAACAAACACATTTTTTTCAGGAATCAACTCTCTGGAACCTAAAACAAATATAAAAAAAAGATCTTTCTATGCATCCACTCTCCCTAATCGTGCAAGAAAATTTCAATTAACTTGTTGAAATGATGCATCACGCTTATCCTGAAACTAAATTTAAATCAACTTTTTTGCAGTAACACACTCACATTTTTCATGTAACAAATAATTTTTTTTTCAGGAATCCACTCTCTGGAACCTATAACGAATTTGTAAAAAACATCTTTCTAGGCATCCACTCTCCCTAATCTTGCAAGAAAATTTCAATTAACTTGTTGAAATATTGCAATCACCTTTATCCAAAAACGATATTTAAATCAACTTTTTTGCAGTAACACACTCACATTTTTCATAAAACAAACACATTTTTTTCAGGAATCTACTCTCTGGAACCTAAAACTAATTTTAAAAAAACATCTTTCTAGGCATCCACTGTCCCTAATCGTGCAAGAAAATTTCAATTGACTTGTTAAAATATTGCAATCACCCTTATCCAAAAACGAAATTTAAATCAACATTTTAGCAGTAACACACTCACATTTTTCATAAAACAAACACATTTTTTTCAGGAATCTACTCTCTGGAACCTAAAACTAATTTTAAAAAACATCTTTCTAGGCATCCACTGTCCCTAATCGTGCAAGAAAATTTCAATTGACTTGTTGAAATATTGCAATCACCCTTATTCAAAAACGAAATTTTAATCAACTTTTTAGCAGTAACACCCTCACATTTTTCATAAAACAAACACATTTTTTTCAGGAATCTACTCTCTGGAACCTAAAACTAATTTAAAAAAAACATCTTTCTAGGCATCCACTGTCCCTAATCGTGCAAGAAAATTTCAATTGACTTGTTGAAGTATTGCAATCACCCTTACCCAAAAACGAAATTTAAATCAACTTTTTAGCAGTAACACACTCACATTTTTCATAAAACAAACACATTTTTTTCAGGAATCTACTCTCTGGAACCTAAAACTAATTTTAAAAAAACATCTTTCTAGGCATCCACTGTCCCTAATCGTGCAAGAAAATTTCAATTGACTTGTTGAAATATTGCAATCACCCTTATCCAAAAACGAAATTTAAATCAACTTTTTAGCAGTAACACACTCACATTTTTCATAAAACAAACACATTTTTTCAGGAATCAACTCTCTGGAACCTAAAACAAATATAAAAAAAACATCTTTCTATGCATCCACTCTCCCTAATCGTGCAAGAAAATTTCAATTAACTTGTTGAAATGATGCATTCACGCTTATCCTGAAACTAAATTTAAATCAACTTTTTTGCAGTAACACACTCACATTTTTCATGAAACAAATAATTTTTTTTTCAGGAATCCACTCTCTGGAACCTATAACGAATTTGTAAAAAACATCTTTCTAGGCATCCACTCTCCCTAATCTTGCAAGAAAATTTCAATTAACTTGTTGAAATATTGCAATCACCCTTATCCAAAAACGATATTTAAATCAACTTTTTTGCAGTAACACACTCACATTTTTCATAAAACAAACACATTTTTTTCAGGAATCTACTCTCTGGAACCTAAAACTAATTTTAAAAAAACATCTTTCTAGGCATCCACTGTCCCTAATCGTGCAAGAAAATTTCAATTGACTTGTTGAAATATTGCAATCACCCTTATCCAAAAACGAAATTTAAATCAACTTTTTAGCAGTAACACACTCACATTTTTCATAAAACAAACACATTTTTTTCAGGAATCTACTCTCTGGAACCTAAAACTAATTTTAAAAAAACATCTTTCTAGGCATCCACTGTCCCTAATCGTGCAAGAAAATTTCAATTGACTTGTTGAAATATTGCAATCACCCTTATCCAAAAACGAAATTTAAATCAACTTTTTAGCAGTAACACACTCACATTTTTCATAAAACAAACATATTTTTCAGGAATCTACTCTCTGAAACCTAAAACTAATTTTAAAAAAATATCTTTCTAGGCATCCACTGTCCCTAATCGTGCAAGAAAATTTCAATTGACTTGTTGAAATATTGCAATCACCCTTATTCAAAAACGAAATTTAAATCAACTTTTTAGCAGTAACACCCTCACATTTTTCATAAAACAAACACATTTTTTTCAGGAATCTACTCTCTGGAACCTAAAACTAATTTTAAAAAAACATCTTTCTAGGCATCCACTGTCCCTAATCGTGCAAGAAAATTTCAATTGACTTGTTGAAATATTGCAATCACCCTTATCCAAAAACGAAATTTAAATCAACTTTTTAGCAGTAACACACTCACATTTTTCATAAAACAAACACATTTTTTTCAGGAATCTACTCTCTGGAACCTAAAACTAATTTTAAAAAAACATCTTTCTAGGCATCCACTGTCCCTAATCGTGCAAGAAAATTTCAATTGACTTGTTGAAATATTGCAATCACCCTTATCCAAAAACGAAATTTAAATCAACTTTTTAGCAGTAACACACTCACATTTTTCATAAAACAAACACATTTTTTTCAGGAATCTACTCTCTGAAACCTAAAACTAATTTTAAAAAAATATCTTTCTAGGCATCCACTGTCCCTAATCGTGCAAGAAAATTTCAATTGACTTGTTGAAATATTGCAATCACCCTTATTCAAAAACGAAATTTAAATCAACTTTTTAGCAGTAACACCCTCACATTTTTCATAAAACAAACACATTTTTTTCAGGAATCTACTCTCTGGAACCTAAAACTAATTTAAAAAAAAATCTTTCTAGGCATCCACTGTCCCTAATCGTGCAAGAAAATTTCAATTGACTTGTTGAAATATTGCAATCACCCTTATCCAAAAACAATATTTAAATCAACTTTTTTGCAGTAACACACTCACATTTTTCATAAAACAAACACATTTTTTTCAGGAATCTACTCTCTGGAACCTAAAACTAATTTAAAAAAAAATCTTTCTAGGCATCCACTGTCCCTAATCGTGCAAGAAAATTTCAATTGACTTGTTGAAATATTGCAATCACCCTTATCCAAAAATGAAATTTAAATCAACTTTTTAGCAGCAACACACTCACATTTTTCATAAAACAAACACATTTTTTTCAGGAATCTACTCTCTGGAACCTAAAACTAATTTTAAAAAAACATCTTTCTAGGCATCCACTGTCCCTAATCGTGCAAGAAAATTTCAATTGACTTGTTGAAATATTGCAATCACCCTTATCCAAAAACGAAATTTAAATCAACTTTTTAGCAGTAACACACTCACATTTTTCATAAAACAAACACATTTTTTTCAGGAATCTACTCTCTGGAACCTAAAACTAATTTTAAAAAAACATCTTTCTAGGCATCCACTGTCCCTAATCGTGCAAGAAAATTTCAATTGACTTGTTGAAATATTGCAATCACCCTTATCCAAAAACGAAATTTAAATCAACTTTTTAGCAGTAACACACTCACATTTTTCATAAAGCAAACACATTTTTTTCAGGAATCTACTCTCTGAAACCTAAAACTAATTTTAAAAAAATATCTTTCTAGGCATCCACTGTCCCTAATCGTGCAAGAAAATTTCAATTGACTTGTTGAAATATTGCAATCACCCTTATCCAAAAACGAAATTTAAATCAACATTTTTAGCAGTAACACACTCACATTTTTCATAAAACAAACACATTTTTTTCAGGAATCTACTCTCTGGAACCTAAAACTAATTTTAAAAAAACATCTTTCTAGGCATCCACTGTCCCTAATCGTGCAAGAAAATTTCAATTGACTTGTTGAAATATTGCAATCACCCTTATCCAAAAACGAAATTTAAATCAACATTTTAGCAGTAACACACTCACATTTTTCATAAAACAAACACATTTTTTTCAGGAATCTACTCTCTGGAACCTAAAACTAATTTTAAAAAACATCTTTCTAGGCATCCACTGTCCCTAATCGTGCAAGAAAATTTCAATTGACTTGTTGAAATATTGCAATCACCCTTATTCAAAAACGAAATTTTAATCAACTTTTTAGCAGTAACACCCTCACATTTTTCATAAAACAAACACATTTTTTTCAGGAATCTACTCTCTGGAACCTAAAACTAATTTAAAAAAAACATCTTTCTAGGCATCCACTGTCCCTAATCGTGCAAGAAAATTTCAATTGACTTGTTGAAGTATTGCAATCACCCTTACCCAAAAACGAAATTTAAATCAACTTTTTAGCAGTAACACACTCACATTTTTCATAAAACAAACACATTTTTTTCAGGAATCTACTCTCTGGAACCTAAAACTAATTTTAAAAAAACATCTTTCTAGGCATCCACTGTCCCTAATCGTGCAAGAAAATTTCAATTGACTTGTTGAAATATTGCAATCACCCTTATCCAAAAACGAAATTTAAATCAACTTTTTAGCAGTAACACACTCACATTTTTCATAAAACAAACACATTTTTCAGGAATCAACTCTCTGGAACCTAAAACAAATATAAAAAAAACATCTTTCTATGCATCCACTCTCCCTAATCGTGCAAGAAAATTTCAATTAACTTGTTGAAATGATGCATTCACGCTTATCCTGAAACTAAATTTAAATCAACTTTTTTGCAGTAACACACTCACATTTTTCATGAAACAAATAATTTTTTTTTCAGGAATCCACTCTCTGGAACCTATAACGAATTTGTAAAAAACATCTTTCTAGGCATCCACTCTCCCTAATCTTGCAAGAAAATTTCAATTAACTTGTTGAAATATTGCAATCACCCTTATCCAAAAACAATATTTAAATCAACTTTTTTGCAGTAACACACTCACATTTTTCATAAAACAAACACATTTTTTTCAGGAATCTACTCTCTGGAACCTAAAACTAATTTAAAAAAAAATCTTTCTAGGCATCCACTGTCCCTAATCGTGCAAGAAAATTTCAATTGACTTGTTGAAATATTGCAATCACCCTTATCCAAAAATGAAATTTAAATCAACTTTTTAGCAGCAACACACTCACATTTTTCATAAAACAAACACATTTTTTTCAGGAATCTACTCTCTGGAACCTAAAACTAATTTTAAAAAAACATCTTTCTAGGCATCCACTGTCCCTAATCGTGCAAGAAAATTTCAATTGACTTGTTGAAATATTGCAATCACCCTTATCCAAAAACGAAATTTAAATCAACTTTTTAGCAGTAACACACTCACATTTTTCATAAAACAAACACATTTTTTTCAGGAATCTACTCTCTGGAACCTAAAACTAATTTTAAAAAAACATCTTTCTAGGCATCCACTGTCCCTAATCGTGCAAGAAAATTTCAATTGACTTGTTGAAATATTGCAATCACCCTTATCCAAAAACGAAATTTAAATCAACTTTTTAGCAGTAACACACTCACATTTTTCATAAAGCAAACACATTTTTTTCAGGAATCTACTCTCTGAAACCTAAAACTAATTTTAAAAAAATATCTTTCTAGGCATCCACTGTCCCTAATCGTGCAAGAAAATTTCAATTGACTTGTTGAAATATTGCAATCACCCTTATCCAAAAACGAAATTTAAATCAACATTTTTAGCAGTAACACACTCACATTTTTCATAAAACAAACACATTTTTTTCAGGAATCTACTCTCTGGAACCTAAAACTAATTTTAAAAAAACATCTTTCTAGGCATCCACTGTCCCTAATCGTGCAAGAAAATTTCAATTGACTTGTTGAAATATTGCAATCACCCTTATCCAAAAACGAAATTTAAATCAACATTTTAGCAGTAACACACTCACATTTTTCATAAAACAAACACATTTTTTTCAGGAATCTACTCTCTGGAACCTAAAACTAATTTTAAAAAACATCTTTCTAGGCATCCACTGTCCCTAATCGTGCAAGAAAATTTCAATTGACTTGTTGAAATATTGCAATCACCCTTATTCAAAAACGAAATTTTAATCAACTTTTTAGCAGTAACACCCTCACATTTTTCATAAAACAAACACATTTTTTTCAGGAATCTACTCTCTGGAACCTAAAACTAATTTAAAAAAAACATCTTTCTAGGCATCCACTGTCCCTAATCGTGCAAGAAAATTTCAATTGACTTGTTGAAGTATTGCAATCACCCTTACCCAAAAACGAAATTTAAATCAACTTTTTAGCAGTAACACACTCACATTTTTCATAAAACAAACACATTTTTTTCAGGAATCTACTCTCTGGAACCTAAAACTAATTTTAAAAAAACATCTTTCTAGGCATCCACTGTCCCTAATCGTGCAAGAAAATTTCAATTGACTTGTTGAAATATTGCAATCACCCTTATTCAAAAACGAAATTTTAATCAACTTTTTAGCAGTAACACCCTCACATTTTTCATAAAACAAACACATTTTTTTCAGGAATCTACTCTCTGGAACCTAAAACTAATTTAAAAAAAACATCTTTCTATGCATCCACTCTCCCTAATCGTGCAAGAAAATTTCAATTAACTAGTTGAAATAATGCAATCATGCCTATCCTGAAGCTAAATTTAAATAAACTTTTTAGCAGTAACACACTCACATTTTTCATAAAACAAACACATTTTTTTAGGAATCAACTCTCTGGAACCTAAAACAAATATAAAAAAAACATCTTTCTATGCATCCACTCTCCCTAATCATGCAAGAAAATTTCAATTAACTTGTTGAAATGATGCATTCACGCTTATCCTGAAACTAAATTTAAATCAACTTTTTTGCAGTAACACACTCACATTTTTCATGAAACAAATAATTTTTTTTCAGGAATCCACTCTCTGGAACCTATAACGAATTTGTAAAAAACATCTTTCTAGGCATCCACTCTCCCTAATCTTGCAAGAAAATTTCAATTAACTTGTTGAAATATTGCAATCACCTTTATCCAAAAACGATATTTAAATCAACTTTTTTGCAGTAACACACTCACATTTTTCATAAAACAAACACATTTTTTTCAGGAATCTACTCTCTGGAACCTAAAACTAATTTTAAAAAAACATCTTTCTAGGCATCCACTGTCCCTAATCGTGCAAGAAAATTTCAATTGACTTGTTGAAATATTGCGATCACCCTTATCCAAAAACGAAATTTAAATCAACTTTTTAGCAGTAACACACTCACATTTTTCATAAAACAAACACATTTTTTCAGGAATCAACTCTCTGGAACCTAAAACAAATATAAAAAAAACATCTTTCTATGCATCCACTCTCCCTAATCGTGCAAGAAAATTTCAATTAACTAGTTGAAATAATGCAATCATGCCTATCCTGAAGCTAAATTTAAATAAACTTTTTAGCAGTAACACACTCACATTTTTCATAAAACAAACACATTTTTTTCAGGAATCAACTCTCTGGAACCTAAAACAAATATAAAAAAAAGATCTTTCTATGCATCCACTCTCCCTAATCGTGCAAGAAAATTTCAATTAACTTGTTGAAATGATGCATCACGCTTATCCTGAAACTAAATTTAAATCAACTTTTTTGCAGTAACACACTCACATTTTTCATGTAACAAATAATTTTTTTTTCAGGAATCCACTCTCTGGAACCTATAACGAATTTGTAAAAAACATCTTTCTAGGCATCCACTCTCCCTAATCTTGCAAGAAAATTTCAATTAACTTGTTGAAATATTGCAATCACCTTTATCCAAAAACGATATTTAAATCAACTTTTTTGCAGTAACACACTCACATTTTTCATAAAACAAACACATTTTTTTCAGGAATCTACTCTCTGGAACCTAAAACTAATTTTAAAAAAACATCTTTCTAGGCATCCACTGTCCCTAATCGTGCAAGAAAATTTCAATTGACTTGTTAAAATATTGCAATCACCCTTATCCAAAAACGAAATTTAAATCAACATTTTAGCAGTAACACACTCACATTTTTCATAAAACAAACACATTTTTTTCAGGAATCTACTCTCTGGAACCTAAAACTAATTTTAAAAAACATCTTTCTAGGCATCCACTGTCCCTAATCGTGCAAGAAAATTTCAATTGACTTGTTGAAATATTGCAATCACCCTTATTCAAAAACGAAATTTTAATCAACTTTTTAGCAGTAACACCCTCACATTTTTCATAAAACAAACACATTTTTTTCAGGAATCTACTCTCTGGAACCTAAAACTAATTTAAAAAAAACATCTTTCTAGGCATCCACTGTCCCTAATCGTGCAAGAAAATTTCAATTGACTTGTTGAAGTATTGCAATCACCCTTACCCAAAAACGAAATTTAAATCAACTTTTTAGCAGTAACACACTCACATTTTTCATAAAACAAACACATTTTTTTCAGGAATCTACTCTCTGGAACCTAAAACTAATTTAAAAAAAACATCTTTCTAGGCATCCACTGTCCCTAATCGTGCAAGAAAATTTCAATTGACTTGTTGAAATATTGCAATCACCCTTATCCAAAAACGAAATTTAAATCAACTTTTTAGCAGTAACACACTCACATTTTTCATAAAACAAACACATTTTTTCAGGAATCAACTCTCTGGAACCTAAAACAAATATAAAAAAAACATCTTTCTATGCATCCACTCTCCCTAATCGTGCAAGAAAATTTCAATTAACTTGTTGAAATGATGCATTCACGCTTATCCTGAAACTAAATTTAAATCAACTTTTTTGCAGTAACACACTCACATTTTTCATGAAACAAATAATTTTTTTTTCAGGAATCCACTCTCTGGAACCTATAACGAATTTGTAAAAAACATCTTTCTAGGCATCCACTCTCCCTAATCTTGCAAGAAAATTTCAATTAACTTGTTGAAATATTGCAATCACCCTTATCCAAAAACGATATTTAAATCAACTTTTTTGCAGTAACACACTCACATTTTTCATAAAACAAACACATTTTTTTCAGGAATCTACTCTCTGGAACCTAAAACTAATTTTAAAAAAACATCTTTCTAGGCATCCACTGTCCCTAATCGTGCAAGAAAATTTCAATTGACTTGTTGAAATATTGCAATCACCCTTATCCAAAAACGAAATTTAAATCAACTTTTTAGCAGTAACACACTCACATTTTTCATAAAACAAACACATTTTTTTCAGGAATCTACTCTCTGGAACCTAAAACTAATTTTAAAAAAACATCTTTCTAGGCATCCACTGTCCCTAATCGTGCAAGAAAATTTCAATTGACTTGTTGAAATATTGCAATCACCCTTATCCAAAAACGAAATTTAAATCAACTTTTTAGCAGTAACACACTCACATTTTTCATAAAACAAACACATATTTTTCAGGAATCTACTCTCTGAAACCTAAAACTAATTTTAAAAAAATATCTTTCTAGGCATCCACTGTCCCTAATCGTGCAAGAAAATTTCAATTGACTTGTTGAAATATTGCAATCACCCTTATTCAAAAACGAAATTTAAATCAACTTTTTAGCAGTAACACCCTCACATTTTTCATAAAACAAACACATTTTTTTCAGGAATCTACTCTCTGGAACCTAAAACTAATTTTAAAAAAACATCTTTCTAGGCATCCACTGTCCCTAATCGTGCAAGAAAATTTCAATTGACTTGTTGAAATATTGCAATCACCCTTATCCAAAAACGAAATTTAAATCAACTTTTTAGCAGTAACACACTCACATTTTTCATAAAACAAACACATTTTTTTCAGGAATCTACTCTCTGGAACCTAAAACTAATTTTAAAAAAACATCTTTCTAGGCATCCACTGTCCCTAATCGTGCAAGAAAATTTCAATTGACTTGTTGAAATATTGCAATCACCCTTATCCAAAAACGAAATTTAAATCAACTTTTTAGCAGTAACACACTCACATTTTTCATAAAACAAACACATTTTTTTCAGGAATCTACTCTCTGAAACCTAAAACTAATTTTAAAAAAATATCTTTCTAGGCATCCACTGTCCCTAATCGTGCAAGAAAATTTCAATTGACTTGTTGAAATATTGCAATCACCCTTATTCAAAAACGAAATTTAAATCAACTTTTTAGCAGTAACACCCTCACATTTTTCATAAAACAAACACATTTTTTTCAGGAATCTACTCTCTGGAACCTAAAACTAATTTAAAAAAAAATCTTTCTAGGCATCCACTGTCCCTAATCGTGCAAGAAAATTTCAATTGACTTGTTAAAGTATTGCAATCACCCTTATCCAAAAACGAAATTTAAATCAACATTTTTAGCAGTAACACACTCACATTTTTCATAAAACAAACACATTTTTTTCAGGAATCTACTCTCTGGAACCTAAAACTAATTTTAAAAAAACATCTTTCTAGGCATCCACTGTCCCTAATCGTGCAAGAAAATTTCAATTGACTTGTTGAAATATTGCAATCACCCTTATCCAAAAACGAAATTTAAATCAACTTTTTAGCAGTAACACACTCACATTTTTCATAAAACAAACACATTTTTTCAGGAATCAACTCTCTGGAACCTAAAACAAATATAAAAAAAACATCTTTCTATGCATCCACTCTCCCTAATCGTGCAAGAAAATTTCAATTAACTTGTTGAAATGATGCATTCACGCTTATCCTGAAACTAAATTTAAATCAACTTTTTTGCAGTAACACACTCACATTTTTCATGAAACAAATAATTTTTTTTTCAGGAATCCACTCTCTGGAACCTATAACGAATTTGTAAAAAACATCTTTCTAGGCATCCACTCTCCCTAATCTTGCAAGAAAATTTCAATTAACTTGTTGAAATATTGCAATCACCCTTATCCAAAAACAATATTTAAATCAACTTTTTTGCAGTAACACACTCACATTTTTCATAAAACAAACACATTTTTTTCAGGAATCTACTCTCTGGAACCTAAAACTAATTTAAAAAAAAATCTTTCTAGGCATCCACTGTCCCTAATCGTGCAAGAAAATTTCAATTGACTTGTTGAAATATTGCAATCACCCTTATCCAAAAATGAAATTTAAATCAACTTTTTAGCAGCAACACACTCACATTTTTCATAAAACAAACACATTTTTTTCAGGAATCTACTCTCTGGAACCTAAAACTAATTTTAAAAAAACATCTTTCTAGGCATCCACTGTCCCTAATCGTGCAAGAAAATTTCAATTGACTTGTTGAAATATTGCAATCACCCTTATCCAAAAACGAAATTTAAATCAACTTTTTAGCAGTAACACACTCACATTTTTCATAAAACAAACACATTTTTTTCAGGAATCTACTCTCTGGAACCTAAAACTAATTTTAAAAAAACATCTTTCTAGGCATCCACTGTCCCTAATCGTGCAAGAAAATTTCAATTGACTTGTTGAAATATTGCAATCACCCTTATCCAAAAACGAAATTTAAATCAACTTTTTAGCAGTAACACACTCACATTTTTCATAAAGCAAACACATTTTTTTCAGGAATCTACTCTCTGAAACCTAAAACTAATTTTAAAAAAATATCTTTCTAGGCATCCACTGTCCCTAATCGTGCAAGAAAATTTCAATTGACTTGTTGAAATATTGCAATCACCCTTATCCAAAAACGAAATTTAAATCAACATTTTTAGCAGTAACACACTCACATTTTTCATAAAACAAACACATTTTTTTCAGGAATCTACTCTCTGGAACCTAAAACTAATTTTAAAAAAACATCTTTCTAGGCATCCACTGTCCCTAATCGTGCAAGAAAATTTCAATTGACTTGTTGAAATATTGCAATCACCCTTATCCAAAAACGAAATTTAAATCAACATTTTAGCAGTAACACACTCACATTTTTCATAAAACAAACACATTTTTTTCAGGAATCTACTCTCTGGAACCTAAAACTAATTTTAAAAAACATCTTTCTAGGCATCCACTGTCCCTAATCGTGCAAGAAAATTTCAATTGACTTGTTGAAATATTGCAATCACCCGTATTCAAAAACGAAATTTTAATCAACTTTTTAGCAGTAACACCCTCACATTTTTCATAAAACAAACACATTTTTTTCAGGAATCTACTCTCTGGAACCTAAAACTAATTTAAAAAAAACATCTTTCTAGGCATCCACTGTCCCTAATCGTGCAAGAAAATTTCAATTGACTTGTTAAAGTATTGCAATCACCCTTATCCAAAAACGAAATTTAAATCAACATTTTTAGCAGTAACACACTCACATTTTTCATAAAACAAACACATTTTTTTCAGGAATCTACTCTCTGGAACCTAAAACTAATTTTAAAAAAACATCTTTCTAGGCATCCACTGTCCCTAATCGTGCAAGAAAATTTCAATTGACTTGTTGAAATATTGCAATCACCCTTATCCAAAAACGAAATTTAAATCAACTTTTTAGCAGTAACACACTCACATTTTTCATAAAACAAACACATTTTTTCAGGAATCAACTCTCTGGAACCTAAAACAAATATAAAAAAAACATCTTTCTATGCATCCACTCTCCCTAATCGTGCAAGAAAATTTCAATTAACTTGTTGAAATGATGCATTCACGCTTATCCTGAAACTAAATTTAAATCAACTTTTTTGCAGTAACACACTCACATTTTTCATGAAACAAATAATTTTTTTTTCAGGAATCCACTCTCTGGAACCTATAACGAATTTGTAAAAAACATCTTTCTAGGCATCCACTCTCCCTAATCTTGCAAGAAAATTTCAATTAACTTGTTGAAATATTGCAATCACCCTTATCCAAAAACAATATTTAAATCAACTTTTTTGCAGTAACACACTCACATTTTTCATAAAACAAACACATTTTTTTCAGGAATCTACTCTCTGGAACCTAAAACTAATTTAAAAAAAAATCTTTCTAGGCATCCACTGTCCCTAATCGTGCAAGAAAATTTCAATTGACTTGTTGAAATATTGCAATCACCCTTATCCAAAAATGAAATTTAAATCAACTTTTTAGCAGCAACACACTCACATTTTTCATAAAACAAACACATTTTTTTCAGGAATCTACTCTCTGGAACCTAAAACTAATTTTAAAAAAACATCTTTCTAGGCATCCACTGTCCCTAATCGTGCAAGAAAATTTCAATTGACTTGTTGAAATATTGCAATCACCCTTATCCAAAAACGAAATTTAAATCAACTTTTTAGCAGTAACACACTCACATTTTTCATAAAACAAACACATTTTTTTCAGGAATCTACTCTCTGGAACCTAAAACTAATTTTAAAAAAACATCTTTCTAGGCATCCACTGTCCCTAATCGTGCAAGAAAATTTCAATTGACTTGTTGAAATATTGCAATCACCCTTATCCAAAAACGAAATTTAAATCAACTTTTTAGCAGTAACACACTCACATTTTTCATAAAGCAAACACATTTTTTTCAGGAATCTACTCTCTGAAACCTAAAACTAATTTAAAAAAAATATCTTTCTAGGCATCCACTGTCCCTAATCGTGCAAGAAAATTTCAATTGACTTGTTGAAATATTGCAATCACCCTTATCCAAAAACGAAATTTAAATCAACATTTTTAGCAGTAACACACTCACATTTTTCATAAAACAAACACATTTTTTTCAGGAATCTACTCTCTGGAACCTAAAACTAATTTTAAAAAAACATCTTTCTAGGCATCCACTGTCCCTAATCGTGCAAGAAAATTTCAATTGACTTGTTGAAATATTGCAATCACCCTTATCCAAAAACGAAATTTAAATCAACATTTTAGCAGTAACACACTCACATTTTTCATAAAACAAACACATTTTTTTCAGGAATCTACTCTCTGGAACCTAAAACTAATTTTAAAAAACATCTTTCTAGGCATCCACTGTCCCTAATCGTGCAAGAAAATTTCAATTGACTTGTTGAAATATTGCAATCACCCTTATTCAAAAACGAAATTTTAATCAACTTTTTAGCAGTAACACCCTCACATTTTTCATAAAACAAACACATTTTTTTCAGGAATCTACTCTCTGGAACCTAAAACTAATTTAAAAAAAACATCTTTCTAGGCATCCACTGTCCCTAATCGTGCAAGAAAATTTCAATTGACTTGTTGAAGTATTGCAATCACCCTTACCCAAAAACGAAATTTAAATCAACTTTTTAGCAGTAACACACTCACATTTTTCATAAAACAAACACATTTTTTTCAGGAATCTACTCTCTGGAACCTAAAACTAATTTTAAAAAAACATCTTTCTAGGCATCCACTGTCCCTAATCGTGCAAGAAAATTTCAATTGACTTGTTGAAATATTGCAATCACCCTTATCCAAAAACGAAATTTAAATCAACTTTTTAGCAGTAACACACTCACATTTTTCATAAAACAAACACATTTTTTCAGGAATCAACTCTCTGGAACCTAAAACAAATATAAAAAAAACATCTTTCTATGCATCCACTCTCCCTAATCGTGCAAGAAAATTTCAATTAACTTGTTGAAATGATGCATTCACGCTTATCCTGAAACTAAATTTAAATCAACTTTTTTGCAGTAACACACTCACATTTTTCATGAAACAAATAATTTTTTTTTCAGGAATCCACTCTCTGGAACCTATAACGAATTTGTAAAAAACATCTTTCTAGGCATCCACTCTCCCTAATCTTGCAAGAAAATTTCAATTAACTTGTTGAAATATTGCAATCACCCTTATCCAAAAACAATATTTAAATCAACTTTTTTGCAGTAACACACTCACATTTTTCATAAAACAAACACATTTTTTTCAGGAATCTACTCTCTGGAACCTAAAACTAATTTAAAAAAAAATCTTTCTAGGCATCCACTGTCCCTAATCGTGCAAGAAAATTTCAATTGACTTGTTGAAATATTGCAATCACCCTTATCCAAAAATGAAATTTAAATCAACTTTTTAGCAGCAACACACTCACATTTTTCATAAAACAAACACATTTTTTTCAGGAATCTACTCTCTGGAACCTAAAACTAATTTTAAAAAAACATCTTTCTAGGCATCCACTGTCCCTAATCGTGCAAGAAAATTTCAATTGACTTGTTGAAATATTGCAATCACCCTTATCCAAAAACGAAATTTAAATCAACTTTTTAGCAGTAACACACTCACATTTTTCATAAAACAAACACATTTTTTTCAGGAATCTACTCTCTGGAACCTAAAACTAATTTTAAAAAAACATCTTTCTAGGCATCCACTGTCCCTAATCGTGCAAGAAAATTTCAATTGACTTGTTGAAATATTGCAATCACCCTTATCCAAAAACGAAATTTAAATCAACTTTTTAGCAGTAACACACTCACATTTTTCATAAAGCAAACACATTTTTTTCAGGAATCTACGCTCTGAAACCTAAAACTAATTTTAAAAAAATATCTTTCTAGGCATCCACTGTCCCTAATCGTGCAAGAAAATTTCAATTGACTTGTTGAAATATTGCAATCACCCTTATCCAAAAACGAAATTTAAATCAACATTTTTAGCAGTAACACACTCACATTTTTCATAAAACAAACACATTTTTTTCAGGAATCTACTCTCTGGAACCTAAAACTAATTTTAAAAAAACATCTTTCTAGGCATCCACTGTCCCTAATCGTGCAAGAAAATTTCAATTGACTTGTTGAAATATTGCAATCACCCTTATCCAAAAACGAAATTTAAATCAACATTTTAGCAGTAACACACTCACATTTTTCATAAAACAAACACATTTTTTTCAGGAATCTACTCTCTGGAACCTAAAACTAATTTTAAAAAACATCTTTCTAGGCATCCACTGTCCCTAATCGTGCAAGAAAATTTCAATTGACTTGTTGAAATATTGCAATCACCCTTATTCAAAAACGAAATTTTAATCAACTTTTTAGCAGTAACACCCTCACATTTTTCATAAAACAAACACATTTTTTTCAGGAATCTACTCTCTGGAACCTAAAACTAATTTAAAAAAAACATCTTTCTAGGCATCCACTGTCCCTAATCGTGCAAGAAAATTTCAATTGACTTGTTGAAGTATTGCAATCACCCTTACCCAAAAACGAAATTTAAATCAACTTTTTAGCAGTAACACACTCACATTTTTCATAAAACAAACACATTTTTTTCAGGAATCTACTCTCTGGAACCTAAAACTAATTTTAAAAAAACATCTTTCTAGGCATCCACTGTCCCTAATCGTGCAAGAAAATTTCAATTGACTTGTTGAAATATTGCAATCACCCTTATTCAAAAACGAAATTTTAATCAACTTTTTAGCAGTAACACCCTCACATTTTTCATAAAACAAACACATTTTTTTCAGGAATCTACTCTCTGGAACCTAAAACTAATTTAAAAAAAACATCTTTCTATGCATCCACTCTCCCTAATCGTGCAAGAAAATTTCAATTAACTAGTTGAAATAATGCAATCATGCCTATCCTGAAGCTAAATTTAAATAAACTTTTTAGCAGTAACACACTCACATTTTTCATAAAACAAACACATTTTTTTAGGAATCAACTCTCTGGAACCTAAAACAAATATAAAAAAAACATCTTTCTATGCATCCACTCTCCCTAATCATGCAAGAAAATTTCAATTAACTTGTTGAAATGATGCATTCACGCTTATCCTGAAACTAAATTTAAATCAACTTTTTTGCAGTAACACACTCACATTTTTCATGAAACAAATAATTTTTTTTCAGGAATCCACTCTCTGGAACCTATAACGAATTTGTAAAAAACATCTTTCTAGGCATCCACTCTCCCTAATCTTGCAAGAAAATTTCAATTAACTTGTTGAAGTATTGCAATCACCCTTACCCAAAAACGAAATTTAAATCAACTTTTTAGCAGTAACACACTCACATTTTTCATAAAACAAACACATTTTTTTCAGGAATCTACTCTCTGGAACCTAAAACTAATTTTAAAAAAACATCTTTCTAGGCATCCACTGTCCCTAATCGTGCAAGAAAATTTCAATTGACTTGTTGAAATATTGCAATCACCCTTATTCAAAAACGAAATTTTAATCAACTTTTTAGCAGTAACACCCTCACATTTTTCATAAAACAAACACATTTTTTTCAGGAATCTACTCTCTGGAACCTAAAACTAATTTAAAAAAAACATCTTTCTATGCATCCACTCTCCCTAATCGTGCAAGAAAATTTCAATTAACTAGTTGAAATAATGCAATCATGCCTATCCTGAAGCTAAATTTAAATAAACTTTTTAGCAGTAACACACTCACATTTTTCATAAAACAAACACATTTTTTTAGGAATCAACTCTCTGGAACCTAAAACAAATATAAAAAAAACATCTTTCTATGCATCCACTCTCCCTAATCATGCAAGAAAATTTCAATTAACTTGTTGAAATGATGCATTCACGCTTATCCTGAAACTAAATTTAAATCAACTTTTTTGCAGTAACACACTCACATTTTTCATGAAACAAATAATTTTTTTTCAGGAATCCACTCTCTGGAACCTATAACGAATTTGTAAAAAACATCTTTCTAGGCATCCACTCTCCCTAATCTTGCAAGAAAATTTCAATTAACTTGTTGAAATATTGCAATCACCTTTATCCAAAAACGATATTTAAATCAACTTTTTTGCAGTAACACACTCACATTTTTCATAAAACAAACACATTTTTTTCAGGAATCTACTCTCTGGAACCTAAAACTAATTTTAAAAAAACATCTTTCTAGGCATCCACTGTCCCTAATCGTGCAAGAAAATTTCAATTGACTTGTTGAAATATTGCGATCACCCTTATCCAAAAACGAAATTTAAATCAACTTTTTAGCAGTAACACACTCACATTTTTCATAAAACAAACACATTTTTTCAGGAATCAACTCTCTGGAACCTAAAACAAATATAAAAAAAACATCTTTCTATGCATCCACTCTCCCTAATCGTGCAAGAAAATTTCAATTAACTAGTTGAAATAATGCAATCATGCCTATCCTGAAGCTAAATTTAAATAAACTTTTTAGCAGTAACACACTCACATTTTTCATAAAACAAACACATTTTTTTCAGGAATCAACTCTCTGGAACCTAAAACAAATATAAAAAAAAGATCTTTCTATGCATCCACTCTCCCTAATCGTGCAAGAAAATTTCAATTAACTTGTTGAAATGATGCATCACGCTTATCCTGAAACTAAATTTAAATCAACTTTTTTGCAGTAACACACTCACATTTTTCATGTAACAAATAATTTTTTTTTCAGGAATCCACTCTCTGGAACCTATAACGAATTTGTAAAAAACATCTTTCTAGGCATCCACTCTCCCTAATCTTGCAAGAAAATTTCAATTAACTTGTTGAAATATTGCAATCACCTTTATCCAAAAACGATATTTAAATCAACTTTTTTGCAGTAACACACTCACATTTTTCATAAAACAAACACATTTTTTTCAGGAATCTACTCTCTGGAACCTAAAACTAATTTTAAAAAAACATCTTTCTAGGCATCCACTGTCCCTAATCGTGCAAGAAAATTTCAATTGACTTGTTAAAATATTGCAATCACCCTTATCCAAAAACGAAATTTAAATCAACATTTTAGCAGTAACACACTCACATTTTTCATAAAACAAACACATTTTTTTCAGGAATCTACTCTCTGGAACCTAAAACTAATTTTAAAAAACATCTTTCTAGGCATCCACTGTCCCTAATCGTGCAAGAAAATTTCAATTGACTTGTTGAAATATTGCAATCACCCTTATTCAAAAACGAAATTTTAATCAACTTTTTAGCAGTAACACCCTCACATTTTTCATAAAACAAACACATTTTTTTCAGGAATCTACTCTCTGGAACCTAAAACTAATTTAAAAAAAAACATCTTTCTAGGCATCCACTGTCCCTAATCGTGCAAGAAAATTTCAATTGACTTGTTGAAGTATTGCAATCACCCTTACCCAAAAACGAAATTTAAATCAACTTTTTAGCAGTAACACACTCACATTTTTCATAAAACAAACACATTTTTTTCAGGAATCTACTCTCTGGAACCTAAAACTAATTTTAAAAAAACATCTTTCTAGGCATCCACTGTCCCTAATCGTGCAAGAAAATTTCAATTGACTTGTTGAAATATTGCAATCACCCTTATCCAAAAACGAAATTTAAATCAACTTTTTAGCAGTAACACACTCACATTTTTCATAAAACAAACACATTTTTTCAGGAATCAACTCTCTGGAACCTAAAACAAATATAAAAAAAACATCTTTCTATGCATCCACTCTCCCTAATCGTGCAAGAAAATTTCAATTAACTTGTTGAAATGATGCATTCACGCTTATCCTGAAACTAAATTTAAATCAACTTTTTTGCAGTAACACACTCACATTTTTCATGAAACAAATAATTTTTTTTTCAGGAATCCACTCTCTGGAACCTATAACGAATTTGTAAAAAACATCTTTCTAGGCATCCACTCTCCCTAATCTTGCAAGAAAATTTCAATTAACTTGTTGAAATATTGCAATCACCCTTATCCAAAAACGATATTTAAATCAACTTTTTTGCAGTAACACACTCACATTTTTCATAAAACAAACACATTTTTTTCAGGAATCTACTCTCTGGAACCTAAAACTAATTTTAAAAAAACATCTTTCTAGGCATCCACTGTCCCTAATCGTGCAAGAAAATTTCAATTGACTTGTTGAAATATTGCAATCACCCTTATCCAAAAACGAAATTTAAATCAACTTTTTAGCAGTAACACACTCACATTTTTCATAAAACAAACACATTTTTTTCAGGAATCTACTCTCTGGAACCTAAAACTAATTTTAAAAAAACATCTTTCTAGGCATCCACTGTCCCTAATCGTGCAAGAAAATTTCAATTGACTTGTTGAAATATTGCAATCACCCTTATCCAAAAACGAAATTTAAATCAACTTTTTAGCAGTAACACACTCACATTTTTCATAAAACAAACACATATTTTTCAGGAATCTACTCTCTGAAACCTAAAACTAATTTTAAAAAAATATCTTTCTAGGCATCCACTGTCCCTAATCGTGCAAGAAAATTTCAATTGACTTGTTGAAATATTGCAATCACCCTTATTCAAAAACGAAATTTAAATCAACTTTTTAGCAGTAACACCCTCACATTTTTCATAAAACAAACACATTTTTTTCAGGAATCTACTCTCTGGAACCTAAAACTAATTTTAAAAAAACATCTTTCTAGGCATCCACTGTCCCTAATCGTGCAAGAAAATTTCAATTGACTTGTTGAAATATTGCAATCACCCTTATCCAAAAACGAAATTTAAATCAACTTTTTAGCAGTAACACACTCACATTTTTCATAAAACAAACACATTTTTTTCAGGAATCTACTCTCTGGAACCTAAAACTAATTTTAAAAAAACATCTTTCTAGGCATCCACTGTCCCTAATCGTGCAAGAAAATTTCAATTGACTTGTTGAAATATTGCAATCACCCTTATCCAAAAACGAAATTTAAATCAACTTTTTAGCAGTAACACACTCACATTTTTCATAAAACAAACACATTTTTTTCAGGAATCTACTCTCTGAAACCTAAAACTAATTTAAAAAAAATATCTTTCTAGGCATCCACTGTCCCTAATCGTGCAAGAAAATTTCAATTGACTTGTTGAAATATTGCAATCACCCTTATTCAAAAACGAAATTTAAATCAACTTTTTAGCAGTAACACCCTCACATTTTTCATAAAACAAACACATTTTTTTCAGGAATCTACTCTCTGGAACCTAAAACTAATTTAAAAAAAAATCTTTCTAGGCATCCACTGTCCCTAATCGTGCAAGAAAATTTCAATTGACTTGTTAAAGTATTGCAATCACCCTTATCCAAAAACGAAATTTAAATCAACATTTTTAGCAGTAACACACTCACATTTTTCATAAAACAAACACATTTTTTTCAGGAATCTACTCTCTGGAACCTAAAACTAATTTTAAAAAAACATCTTTCTAGGCATCCACTGTCCCTAATCGTGCAAGAAAATTTCAATTGACTTGTTGAAATATTGCAATCACCCTTATCCAAAAACGAAATTTAAATCAACTTTTTAGCAGTAACACACTCACATTTTTCATAAAACAAACACATTTTTTCAGGAATCAACTCTCTGGAACCTAAAACAAATATAAAAAAAACATCTTTCTATGCATCCACTCTCCCTAATCGTGCAAGAAAATTTCAATTAACTTGTTGAAATGATGCATTCACGCTTATCCTGAAACTAAATTTAAATCAACTTTTTTGCAGTAACACACTCACATTTTTCATGAAACAAATAATTTTTTTTTCAGGAATCCACTCTCTGGAACCTATAACGAATTTGTAAAAAACATCTTTCTAGGCATCCACTCTCCCTAATCTTGCAAGAAAATTTCAATTAACTTGTTGAAATATTGCAATCACCCTTATCCAAAAACAATATTTAAATCAACTTTTTTGCAGTAACACACTCACATTTTTCATAAAACAAACACATTTTTTTCAGGAATCTACTCTCTGGAACCTAAAACTAATTTAAAAAAAAATCTTTCTAGGCATCCACTGTCCCTAATCGTGCAAGAAAATTTCAATTGACTTGTTGAAATATTGCAATCACCCTTATCCAAAAATGAAATTTAAATCAACTTTTTAGCAGCAACACACTCACATTTTTCATAAAACAAACACATTTTTTTCAGGAATCTACTCTCTGGAACCTAAAACTAATTTTAAAAAAACATCTTTCTAGGCATCCACTGTCCCTAATCGTGCAAGAAAATTTCAATTGACTTGTTGAAATATTGCAATCACCCTTATCCAAAAACGAAATTTAAATCAACTTTTTAGCAGTAACACACTCACATTTTTCATAAAACAAACACATTTTTTTCAGGAATCTACTCTCTGGAACCTAAAACTAATTTTAAAAAAACATCTTTCTAGGCATCCACTGTCCCTAATCGTGCAAGAAAATTTCAATTGACTTGTTGAAATATTGCAATCACCCTTATCCAAAAACGAAATTTAAATCAACTTTTTAGCAGTAACACACTCACATTTTTCATAAAGCAAACACATTTTTTTCAGGAATCTACTCTCTGAAACCTAAAACTAATTTTAAAAAAATATCTTTCTAGGCATCCACTGTCCCTAATCGTGCAAGAAAATTTCAATTGACTTGTTGAAATATTGCAATCACCCTTATCCAAAAACGAAATTTAAATCAACATTTTTAGCAGTAACACACTCACATTTTTCATAAAACAAACACATTTTTTTCAGGAATCTACTCTCTGGAACCTAAAACTAATTTTAAAAAAACATCTTTCTAGGCATCCACTGTCCCTAATCGTGCAAGAAAATTTCAATTGACTTGTTGAAATATTGCAATCACCCTTATCCAAAAACGAAATTTAAATCAACATTTTAGCAGTAACACACTCACATTTTTCATAAAACAAACACATTTTTTTCAGGAATCTACTCTCTGGAACCTAAAACTAATTTTAAAAAACATCTTTCTAGGCATCCACTGTCCCTAATCGTGCAAGAAAATTTCAATTGACTTGTTGAAATATTGCAATCACCCGTATTCAAAAACGAAATTTTAATCAACTTTTTAGCAGTAACACCCTCACATTTTTCATAAAACAAACACATTTTTTTCAGGAATCTACTCTCTGGAACCTAAAACTAATTTAAAAAAAACATCTTTCTAGGCATCCACTGTCCCTAATCGTGCAAGAAAATTTCAATTGACTTGTTAAAGTATTGCAATCACCCTTATCCAAAAACGAAATTTAAATCAACATTTTTAGCAGTAACACACTCACATTTTTCATAAAACAAACACATTTTTTTCAGGAATCTACTCTCTGGAACCTAAAACTAATTTTAAAAAAACATCTTTCTAGGCATCCACTGTCCCTAATCGTGCAAGAAAATTTCAATTGACTTGTTGAAATATTGCAATCACCCTTATCCAAAAACGAAATTTAAATCAACTTTTTAGCAGTAACACACTCACATTTTTCATAAAACAAACACATTTTTTCAGGAATCAACTCTCTGGAACCTAAAACAAATATAAAAAAAACATCTTTCTATGCATCCACTCTCCCTAATCGTGCAAGAAAATTTCAATTAACTTGTTGAAATGATGCATTCACGCTTATCCTGAAACTAAATTTAAATCAACTTTTTTGCAGTAACACACTCACATTTTTCATGAAACAAATAATTTTTTTTTCAGGAATCCACTCTCTGGAACCTATAACGAATTTGTAAAAAACATCTTTCTAGGCATCCACTCTCCCTAATCTTGCAAGAAAATTTCAATTAACTTGTTGAAATATTGCAATCACCCTTATCCAAAAACAATATTTAAATCAACTTTTTTGCAGTAACACACTCACATTTTTCATAAAACAAACACATTTTTTTCAGGAATCTACTCTCTGGAACCTAAAACTAATTTAAAAAAAAATCTTTCTAGGCATCCACTGTCCCTAATCGTGCAAGAAAATTTCAATTGACTTGTTGAAATATTGCAATCACCCTTATCCAAAAATGAAATTTAAATCAACTTTTTAGCAGCAACACACTCACATTTTTCATAAAACAAACACATTTTTTTCAGGAATCTACTCTCTGGAACCTAAAACTAATTTTAAAAAAACATCTTTCTAGGCATCCACTGTCCCTAATCGTGCAAGAAAATTTCAATTGACTTGTTGAAATATTGCAATCACCCTTATCCAAAAACGAAATTTAAATCAACTTTTTAGCAGTAACACACTCACATTTTTCATAAAACAAACACATTTTTTTCAGGAATCTACTCTCTGGAACCTAAAACTAATTTTAAAAAAACATCTTTCTAGGCATCCACTGTCCCTAATCGTGCAAGAAAATTTCAATTGACTTGTTGAAATATTGCAATCACCCTTATCCAAAAACGAAATTTAAATCAACTTTTTAGCAGTAACACACTCACATTTTTCATAAAGCAAACACATTTTTTTCAGGAATCTACTCTCTGAAACCTAAAACTAATTTTAAAAAAATATCTTTCTAGGCATCCACTGTCCCTAATCGTGCAAGAAAATTTCAATTGACTTGTTGAAATATTGCAATCACCCTTATCCAAAAACGAAATTTAAATCAACATTTTTAGCAGTAACACACTCACATTTTTCATAAAACAAACACATTTTTTTCAGGAATCTACTCTCTGGAACCTAAAACTAATTTTAAAAAAACATCTTTCTAGGCATCCACTGTCCCTAATCGTGCAAGAAAATTTCAATTGACTTGTTGAAATATTGCAATCACCCTTATCCAAAAACGAAATTTAAATCAACATTTTAGCAGTAACACACTCACATTTTTCATAAAACAAACACATTTTTTTCAGGAATCTACTCTCTGGAACCTAAAACTAATTTTAAAAAACATCTTTCTAGGCATCCACTGTCCCTAATCGTGCAAGAAAATTTCAATTGACTTGTTGAAATATTGCAATCACCCTTATTCAAAAACGAAATTTTAATCAACTTTTTAGCAGTAACACCCTCACATTTTTCATAAAACAAACACATTTTTTTCAGGAATCTACTCTCTGGAACCTAAAACTAATTTAAAAAAAACATCTTTCTAGGCATCCACTGTCCCTAATCGTGCAAGAAAATTTCAATTGACTTGTTGAAGTATTGCAATCACCCTTACCCAAAAACGAAATTTAAATCAACTTTTTAGCAGTAACACACTCACATTTTTCATAAAACAAACACATTTTTTTCAGGAATCTACTCTCTGGAACCTAAAACTAATTTTAAAAAAACATCTTTCTAGGCATCCACTGTCCCTAATCGTGCAAGAAAATTTCAATTGACTTGTTGAAATATTGCAATCACCCTTATCCAAAAACGAAATTTAAATCAACTTTTTAGCAGTAACACACTCACATTTTTCATAAAACAAACACATTTTTTCAGGAATCAACTCTCTGGAACCTAAAACAAATATAAAAAAAACATCTTTCTATGCATCCACTCTCCCTAATCGTGCAAGAAAATTTCAATTAACTTGTTGAAATGATGCATTCACGCTTATCCTGAAACTAAATTTAAATCAACTTTTTTGCAGTAACACACTCACATTTTTCATGAAACAAATAATTTTTTTTTCAGGAATCCACTCTCTGGAACCTATAACGAATTTGTAAAAAACATCTTTCTAGGCATCCACTCTCCCTAATCTTGCAAGAAAATTTCAATTAACTTGTTGAAATATTGCAATCACCCTTATCCAAAAACAATATTTAAATCAACTTTTTTGCAGTAACACACTCACATTTTTCATAAAACAAACACATTTTTTTCAGGAATCTACTCTCTGGAACCTAAAACTAATTTAAAAAAAAATCTTTCTAGGCATCCACTGTCCCTAATCGTGCAAGAAAATTTCAATTGACTTGTTGAAATATTGCAATCACCCTTATCCAAAAATGAAATTTAAATCAACTTTTTAGCAGCAACACACTCACATTTTTCATAAAACAAACACATTTTTTTCAGGAATCTACTCTCTGGAACCTAAAACTAATTTTAAAAAAACATCTTTCTAGGCATCCACTGTCCCTAATCGTGCAAGAAAATTTCAATTGACTTGTTGAAATATTGCAATCACCCTTATCCAAAAACGAAATTTAAATCAACTTTTTAGCAGTAACACACTCACATTTTTCATAAAACAAACACATTTTTTTCAGGAATCTACTCTCTGGAACCTAAAACTAATTTTAAAAAAACATCTTTCTAGGCATCCACTGTCCCTAATCGTGCAAGAAAATTTCAATTGACTTGTTGAAATATTGCAATCACCCTTATCCAAAAACGAAATTTAAATCAACTTTTTAGCAGTAACACACTCACATTTTTCATAAAGCAAACACATTTTTTTCAGGAATCTACTCTCTGAAACCTAAAACTAATTTTAAAAAAATATCTTTCTAGGCATCCACTGTCCCTAATCGTGCAAGAAAATTTCAATTGACTTGTTGAAATATTGCAATCACCCTTATCCAAAAACGAAATTTAAATCAAAATTTTTAGCAGTAACACACTCACATTTTTCATAAAACAAACACATTTTTTTCAGGAATCTACTCTCTGGAACCTAAAACTAATTTTAAAAAAACATCTTTCTAGGCATCCACTGTCCCTAATCGTGCAAGAAAATTTCAATTGACTTGTTGAAATATTGCAATCACCCTTATCCAAAAACGAAATTTAAATCAACATTTTAGCAGTAACACACTCACATTTTTCATAAAACAAACACATTTTTTTCAGGAATCTACTCTCTGGAACCTAAAACTAATTTTAAAAAACATCTTTCTAGGCATCCACTGTCCCTAATCGTGCAAGAAAATTTCAATTGACTTGTTGAAATATTGCAATCACCCGTATTCAAAAACGAAATTTTAATCAACTTTTTAGCAGTAACACCCTCACATTTTTCATAAAACAAACACATTTTTTTCAGGAATCTACTCTCTGGAACCTAAAACTAATTTAAAAAAAACATCTTTCTAGGCATCCACTGTCCCTAATCGTGCAAGAAAATTTCAATTGACTTGTTAAAGTATTGCAATCACCCTTATCCAAAAACGAAATTTAAATCAACATTTTTAGCAGTAACACACTCACATTTTTCATAAAACAAACACATTTTTTTCAGGAATCTACTCTCTGGAACCTAAAACTAATTTTAAAAAAACATCTTTCTAGGCATCCACTGTCCCTAATCGTGCAAGAAAATTTCAATTGACTTGTTGAAATATTGCAATCACCCTTATCCAAAAACGAAATTTAAATCAACTTTTTAGCAGTAACACACTCACATTTTTCATAAAACAAACACATTTTTTCAGGAATCAACTCTCTGGAACCTAAAACAAATATAAAAAAAACATCTTTCTATGCATCCACTCTCCCTAATCGTGCAAGAAAATTTCAATTAACTTGTTGAAATGATGCATTCACGCTTATCCTGAAACTAAATTTAAATCAACTTTTTTGCAGTAACACACTCACATTTTTCATGAAACAAATAATTTTTTTTTCAGGAATCCACTCTCTGGAACCTATAACGAATTTGTAAAAAACATCTTTCTAGGCATCCACTCTCCCTAATCTTGCAAGAAAATTTCAATTAACTTGTTGAAATATTGCAATCACCCTTATCCAAAAACAATATTTAAATCAACTTTTTTGCAGTAACACACTCACATTTTTCATAAAACAAACACATTTTTTTCAGGAATCTACTCTCTGGAACCTAAAACTAATTTAAAAAAAAATCTTTCTAGGCATCCACTGTCCCTAATCGTGCAAGAAAATTTCAATTGACTTGTTGAAATATTGCAATCACCCTTATCCAAAAATGAAATTTAAATCAACTTTTTAGCAGCAACACACTCACATTTTTCATAAAACAAACACATTTTTTTCAGGAATCTACTCTCTGGAACCTAAAACTAATTTTAAAAAAACATCTTTCTAGGCATCCACTGTCCCTAATCGTGCAAGAAAATTTCAATTGACTTGTTGAAATATTGCAATCACCCTTATCCAAAAACGAAATTTAAATCAACTTTTTAGCAGTAACACACTCACATTTTTCATAAAACAAACACATTTTTTTCAGGAATCTACTCTCTGGAACCTAAAACTAATTTTAAAAAAACATCTTTCTAGGCATCCACTGTCCCTAATCGTGCAAGAAAATTTCAATTGACTTGTTGAAATATTGCAATCACCCTTATCCAAAAACGAAATTTAAATCAACTTTTTAGCAGTAACACACTCACATTTTTCATAAAGCAAACACATTTTTTTCAGGAATCTACTCTCTGAAACCTAAAACTAATTTTAAAAAAATATCTTTCTAGGCATCCACTGTCCCTAATCGTGCAAGAAAATTTCAATTGACTTGTTGAAATATTGCAATCACCCTTATCCAAAAACGAAATTTAAATCAACATTTTTAGCAGTAACACACTCACATTTTTCATAAAACAAACACATTTTTTTCAGGAATCTACTCTCTGGAACCTAAAACTAATTTTAAAAAAACATCTTTCTAGGCATCCACTGTCCCTAATCGTGCAAGAAAATTTCAATTGACTTGTTGAAATATTGCAATCACCCTTATCCAAAAACGAAATTTAAATCAACATTTTAGCAGTAACACACTCACATTTTTCATAAAACAAACACATTTTTTTCAGGAATCTACTCTCTGGAACCTAAAACTAATTTTAAAAAACATCTTTCTAGGCATCCACTGTCCCTAATCGTGCAAGAAAATTTCAATTGACTTGTTGAAATATTGCAATCACCCTTATTCAAAAACGAAATTTTAATCAACTTTTTAGCAGTAACACCCTCACATTTTTCATAAAACAAACACATTTTTTTCAGGAATCTACTCTCTGGAACCTAAAACTAATTTAAAAAAAACATCTTTCTAGGCATCCACTGTCCCTAATCGTGCAAGAAAATTTCAATTGACTTGTTGAAGTATTGCAATCACCCTTACCCAAAAACGAAATTTAAATCAACTTTTTAGCAGTAACACACTCACATTTTTCATAAAACAAACACATTTTTTTCAGGAATCTACTCTCTGGAACCTAAAACTAATTTTAAAAAAACATCTTTCTAGGCATCCACTGTCCCTAATCGTGCAAGAAAATTTCAATTGACTTGTTGAAATATTGCAATCACCCTTATCCAAAAACGAAATTTAAATCAACTTTTTAGCAGTAACACACTCACATTTTTCATAAAACAAACACATTTTTTCAGGAATCAACTCTCTGGAACCTAAAACAAATATAAAAAAAACATCTTTCTATGCATCCACTCTCCCTAATCGTGCAAGAAAATTTCAATTAACTTGTTGAAATGATGCATTCACGCTTATCCTGAAACTAAATTTAAATCAACTTTTTTGCAGTAACACACTCACATTTTTCATGAAACAAATAATTTTTTTTTCAGGAATCCACTCTCTGGAACCTATAACGAATTTGTAAAAAACATCTTTCTAGGCATCCACTCTCCCTAATCTTGCAAGAAAATTTCAATTAACTTGTTGAAATATTGCAATCACCCTTATCCAAAAACAATATTTAAATCAACTTTTTTGCAGTAACACACTCACATTTTTCATAAAACAAACACATTTTTTTCAGGAATCTACTCTCTGGAACCTAAAACTAATTTAAAAAAAAATCTTTCTAGGCATCCACTGTCCCTAATCGTGCAAGAAAATTTCAATTGACTTGTTGAAATATTGCAATCACCCTTATCCAAAAATGAAATTTAAATCAACTTTTTAGCAGCAACACACTCACATTTTTCATAAAACAAACACATTTTTTTCAGGAATCTACTCTCTGGAACCTAAAACTAATTTTAAAAAAACATCTTTCTAGGCATCCACTGTCCCTAATCGTGCAAGAAAATTTCAATTGACTTGTTGAAATATTGCAATCACCCTTATCCAAAAACGAAATTTAAATCAACTTTTTAGCAGTAACACACTCACATTTTTCATAAAACAAACACATTTTTTTCAGGAATCTACTCTCTGGAACCTAAAACTAATTTTAAAAAAACATCTTTTTAGGCATCCACTGTCCCTAATCGTGCAAGAAAATTTCAATTGACTTGTTGAAATATTGCAATCACCCTTATCCAAAAACGAAATTTAAATCAACTTTTTAGCAGTAACACACTCACATTTTTCATAAAGCAAACACATTTTTTTCAGGAATCTACTCTCTGAAACCTAAAACTAATTTTAAAAAAATATCTTTCTAGGCATCCACTGTCCCTAATCGTGCAAGAAAATTTCAATTGACTTGTTGAAATATTGCAATCACCCTTATCCAAAAACGAAATTTAAATCAACATTTTTAGCAGTAACACACTCACATTTTTCATAAAACAAACACATTTTTTTCAGGAATCTACTCTCTGGAACCTAAAACTAATTTTAAAAAAACATCTTTCTAGGCATCCACTGTCCCTAATCGTGCAAGAAAATTTCAATTGACTTGTTGAAATATTGCAATCACCCTTATCCAAAAACGAAATTTAAATCAACATTTTAGCAGTAACACACTCACATTTTTCATAAAACAAACACATTTTTTTCAGGAATCTACTCTCTGGAACCTAAAACTAATTTTAAAAAACATCTTTCTAGGCATCCACTGTCCCTAATCGTGCAAGAAAATTTCAATTGACTTGTTGAAATATTGCAATCACCCTTATTCAAAAACGAAATTTTAATCAACTTTTTAGCAGTAACACCCTCACATTTTTCATAAAACAAACACATTTTTTTCAGGAATCTACTCTCTGGAACCTAAAACTAATTTAAAAAAAACATCTTTCTAGGCATCCACTGTCCCTAATCGTGCAAGAAAATTTCAATTGACTTGTTGAAGTATTGCAATCACCCTTACCCAAAAACGAAATTTAAATCAACTTTTTAGCAGTAACACACTCACATTTTTCATAAAACAAACACATTTTTTTCAGGAATCTACTCTCTGGAACCTAAAACTAATTTTAAAAAAACATCTTTCTAGGCATCCACTGTCCCTAATCGTGCAAGAAAATTTCAATTGACTTGTTGAAATATTGCAATCACCCTTATTCAAAAACGAAATTTTAATCAACTTTTTAGCAGTAACACCCTCACATTTTTCATAAAACAAACACATTTTTTTCAGGAATCTACTCTCTGGAACCTAAAACTAATTTAAAAAAAACATCTTTCTATGCATCCACTCTCCCTAATCGTGCAAGAAAATTTCAATTAACTAGTTGAAATAATGCAATCATGCCTATCCTGAAGCTAAATTTAAATAAACTTTTTAGCAGTAACACACTCACATTTTTCATAAAACAAACACATTTTTTTAGGAATCAACTCTCTGGAACCTAAAACAAATATAAAAAAAACATCTTTCTATGCATCCACTCTCCCTAATCATGCAAGAAAATTTCAATTAACTTGTTGAAATGATGCATTCACGCTTATCCTGAAACTAAATTTAAATCAACTTTTTTGCAGTAACACACTCACATTTTTCATGAAACAAATAATTTTTTTTCAGGAATCCACTCTCTGGAACCTATAACGAATTTGTAAAAAACATCTTTCTAGGCATCCACTCTCCCTAATCTTGCAAGAAAATTTCAATTAACTTGTTGAAATATTGCAATCACCTTTATCCAAAAACGATATTTAAATCAACTTTTTTGCAGTAACACACTCACATTTTTCATAAAACAAACACATTTTTTTCAGGAATCTACTCTCTGGAACCTAAAACTAATTTTAAAAAAACATCTTTCTAGGCATCCACTGTCCCTAATCGTGCAAGAAAATTTCAATTGACTTGTTGAAATATTGCGATCACCCTTATCCAAAAACGAAATTTAAATCAACTTTTTAGCAGTAACACACTCACATTTTTCATAAAACAAACACATTTTTTCAGGAATCAACTCTCTGGAACCTAAAACAAATATAAAAAAAACATCTTTCTATGCATCCACTCTCCCTAATCGTGCAAGAAAATTTCAATTAACTAGTTGAAATAATGCAATCATGCCTATCCTGAAGCTAAATTTAAATAAACTTTTTAGCAGTAACACACTCACATTTTTCATAAAACAAACACATTTTTTTCAGGAATCAACTCTCTGGAACCTAAAACAAATATAAAAAAAAGATCTTTCTATGCATCCACTCTCCCTAATCGTGCAAGAAAATTTCAATTAACTTGTTGAAATGATGCATCACGCTTATCCTGAAACTAAATTTAAATCAACTTTTTTGCAGTAACACACTCACATTTTTCATGTAACAAATAATTTTTTTTTCAGGAATCCACTCTCTGGAACCTATAACGAATTTGTAAAAAACATCTTTCTAGGCATCCACTCTCCCTAATCTTGCAAGAAAATTTCAATTAACTTGTTGAAATATTGCAATCACCTTTATCCAAAAACGATATTTAAATCAACTTTTTTGCAGTAACACACTCACATTTTTCATAAAACAAACACATTTTTTTCAGGAATCTACTCTCTGGAACCTAAAACTAATTTTAAAAAAACATCTTTCTAGGCATCCACTGTCCCTAATCGTGCAAGAAAATTTCAATTGACTTGTTAAAATATTGCAATCACCCTTATCCAAAAACGAAATTTAAATCAACATTTTAGCAGTAACACACTCACATTTTTCATAAAACAAACACATTTTTTTCAGGAATCTACTCTCTGGAACCTAAAACTAATTTTAAAAAACATCTTTCTAGGCATCCACTGTCCCTAATCGTGCAAGAAAATTTCAATTGACTTGTTGAAATATTGCAATCACCCTTATTCAAAAACGAAATTTTAATCAACTTTTTAGCAGTAACACCCTCACATTTTTCATAAAACAAACACATTTTTTTCAGGAATCTACTCTCTGGAACCTAAAACTAATTTAAAAAAAACATCTTTCTAGGCATCCACTGTCCCTAATCGTGCAAGAAAATTTCAATTGACTTGTTGAAGTATTGCAATCACCCTTACCCAAAAACGAAATTTAAATCAACTTTTTAGCAGTAACACACTCACATTTTTCATAAAACAAACACATTTTTTTCAGGAATCTACTCTCTGGAACCTAAAACTAATTTTAAAAAAACATCTTTCTAGGCATCCACTGTCCCTAATCGTGCAAGAAAATTTCAATTGACTTGTTGAAATATTGCAATCACCCTTATCCAAAAACGAAATTTAAATCAACTTTTTAGCAGTAACACACTCACATTTTTCATAAAACAAACACATTTTTTCAGGAATCAACTCTCTGGAACCTAAAACAAATATAAAAAAAACATCTTTCTATGCATCCACTCTCCCTAATCGTGCAAGAAAATTTCAATTAACTTGTTGAAATGATGCATTCACGCTTATCCTGAAACTAAATTTAAATCAACTTTTTTGCAGTAACACACTCACATTTTTCATGAAACAAATAATTTTTTTTTCAGGAATCCACTCTCTGGAACCTATAACGAATTTGTAAAAAACATCTTTCTAGGCATCCACTCTCCCTAATCTTGCAAGAAAATTTCAATTAACTTGTTGAAATATTGCAATCACCCTTATCCAAAAACGATATTTAAATCAACTTTTTTGCAGTAACACACTCACATTTTTCATAAAACAAACACATTTTTTTCAGGAATCTACTCTCTGGAACCTAAAACTAATTTTAAAAAAACATCTTTCTAGGCATCCACTGTCCCTAATCGTGCAAGAAAATTTCAATTGACTTGTTGAAATATTGCAATCACCCTTATCCAAAAACGAAATTTAAATCAACTTTTTAGCAGTAACACACTCACATTTTTCATAAAACAAACACATTTTTTTCAGGAATCTACTCTCTGGAACCTAAAACTAATTTTAAAAAAACATCTTTCTAGGCATCCACTGTCCCTAATCGTGCAAGAAAATTTCAATTGACTTGTTGAAATATTGCAATCACCCTTATCCAAAAACGAAATTTAAATCAACTTTTTAGCAGTAACACACTCACATTTTTCATAAAACAAACACATATTTTTCAGGAATCTACTCTCTGAAACCTAAAACTAATTTTAAAAAAATATCTTTCTAGGCATCCACTGTCCCTAATCGTGCAAGAAAATTTCAATTGACTTGTTGAAATATTGCAATCACCCTTATTCAAAAACGAAATTTAAATCAACTTTTTAGCAGTAACACCCTCACATTTTTCATAAAACAAACACATTTTTTTCAGGAATCTACTCTCTGGAACCTAAAACTAATTTTAAAAAAACATCTTTCTAGGCATCCACTGTCCCTAATCGTGCAAGAAAATTTCAATTGACTTGTTGAAATATTGCAATCACCCTTATCCAAAAACGAAATTTAAATCAACTTTTTAGCAGTAACACACTCACATTTTTCATAAAACAAACACATTTTTTTCAGGAATCTACTCTCTGGAACCTAAAACTAATTTTAAAAAAACATCTTTCTAGGCATCCACTGTCCCTAATCGTGCAAGAAAATTTCAATTGACTTGTTGAAATATTGCAATCACCCTTATCCAAAAACGAAATTTAAATCAACTTTTTAGCAGTAACACACTCACATTTTTCATAAAACAAACACATTTTTTTCAGGAATCTACTCTCTGAAACCTAAAACTAATTTTAAAAAAATATCTTTCTAGGCATCCACTGTCCCTAATCGTGCAAGAAAATTTCAATTGACTTGTTGAAATATTGCAATCACCCTTATTCAAAAACGAAATTTAAATCAACTTTTTAGCAGTAACACCCTCACATTTTTCATAAAACAAACACATTTTTTTCAGGAATCTACTCTCTGGAACCTAAAACTAATTTAAAAAAAAATCTTTCTAGGCATCCACTGTCCCTAATCGTGCAAGAAAATTTCAATTGACTTGTTAAAGTATTGCAATCACCCTTATCCAAAAACGAAATTTAAATCAACATTTTTAGCAGTAACACACTCACATTTTTCATAAAACAAACACATTTTTTTCAGGAATCTACTCTCTGGAACCTAAAACTAATTTTAAAAAAACATCTTTCTAGGCATCCACTGTCCCTAATCGTGCAAGAAAATTTCAATTGACTTGTTGAAATATTGCAATCACCCTTATCCAAAAACGAAATTTAAATCAACTTTTTAGCAGTAACACACTCACATTTTTCATAAAACAAACACATTTTTTCAGGAATCAACTCTCTGGAACCTAAAACAAATATAAAAAAAACATCTTTCTATGCATCCACTCTCCCTAATCGTGCAAGAAAATTTCAATTAACTTGTTGAAATGATGCATTCACGCTTATCCTGAAACTAAATTTAAATCAACTTTTTTGCAGTAACACACTCACATTTTTCATGAAACAAATAATTTTTTTTTCAGGAATCCACTCTCTGGAACCTATAACGAATTTGTAAAAAACATCTTTCTAGGCATCCACTCTCCCTAATCTTGCAAGAAAATTTCAATTAACTTGTTGAAATATTGCAATCACCCTTATCCAAAAACAATATTTAAATCAACTTTTTTGCAGTAACACACTCACATTTTTCATAAAACAAACACATTTTTTTCAGGAATCTACTCTCTGGAACCTAAAACTAATTTAAAAAAAAATCTTTCTAGGCATCCACTGTCCCTAATCGTGCAAGAAAATTTCAATTGACTTGTTGAAATATTGCAATCACCCTTATCCAAAAATGAAATTTAAATCAACTTTTTAGCAGCAACACACTCACATTTTTCATAAAACAAACACATTTTTTTCAGGAATCTACTCTCTGGAACCTAAAACTAATTTTAAAAAAACATCTTTCTAGGCATCCACTGTCCCTAATCGTGCAAGAAAATTTCAATTGACTTGTTGAAATATTGCAATCACCCTTATCCAAAAACGAAATTTAAATCAACTTTTTAGCAGTAACACACTCACATTTTTCATAAAACAAACACATTTTTTTCAGGAATCTACTCTCTGGAACCTAAAACTAATTTTAAAAAAACATCTTTCTAGGCATCCACTGTCCCTAATCGTGCAAGAAAATTTCAATTGACTTGTTGAAATATTGCAATCACCCTTATCCAAAAACGAAATTTAAATCAACTTTTTAGCAGTAACACACTCACATTTTTCATAAAGCAAACACATTTTTTTCAGGAATCTACTCTCTGAAACCTAAAACTAATTTTAAAAAAATATCTTTCTAGGCATCCACTGTCCCTAATCGTGCAAGAAAATTTCAATTGACTTGTTGAAATATTGCAATCACCCTTATCCAAAAACGAAATTTAAATCAACATTTTTAGCAGTAACACACTCACATTTTTCATAAAACAAACACATTTTTTTCAGGAATCTACTCTCTGGAACCTAAAACTAATTTTAAAAAAACATCTTTCTAGGCATCCACTGTCCCTAATCGTGCAAGAAAATTTCAATTGACTTGTTGAAATATTGCAATCACCCTTATCCAAAAACGAAATTTAAATCAACATTTTAGCAGTAACACACTCACATTTTTCATAAAACAAACACATTTTTTTCAGGAATCTACTCTCTGGAACCTAAAACTAATTTTAAAAAACATCTTTCTAGGCATCCACTGTCCCTAATCGTGCAAGAAAATTTCAATTGACTTGTTGAAATATTGCAATCACCCTTATTCAAAAACGAAATTTTAATCAACTTTTTAGCAGTAACACCCTCACATTTTTCATAAAACAAACACATTTTTTTCAGGAATCTACTCTCTGGAACCTAAAACTAATTTAAAAAAAACATCTTTCTAGGCATCCACTGTCCCTAATCGTGCAAGAAAATTTCAATTGACTTGTTGAAGTATTGCAATCACCCTTACCCAAAAACGAAATTTAAATCAACTTTTTAGCAGTAACACACTCACATTTTTCATAAAACAAACACATTTTTTTCAGGAATCTACTCTCTGGAACCTAAAACTAATTTTAAAAAAACATCTTTCTAGGCATCCACTGTCCCTAATCGTGCAAGAAAATTTCAATTGACTTGTTGAAATATTGCAATCACCCTTATCCAAAAACGAAATTTAAATCAACTTTTTAGCAGTAACACACTCACATTTTTCATAAAACAAACACATTTTTTCAGGAATCAACTCTCTGGAACCTAAAACAAATATAAAAAAAACATCTTTCTATGCATCCACTCTCCCTAATCGTGCAAGAAAATTTCAATTAACTTGTTGAAATGATGCATTCACGCTTATCCTGAAACTAAATTTAAATCAACTTTTTTGCAGTAACACACTCACATTTTTCATGAAACAAATAATTTTTTTTTCAGGAATCCACTCTCTGGAACCTATAACGAATTTGTAAAAAACATCTTTCTAGGCATCCACTCTCCCTAATCTTGCAAGAAAATTTCAATTAACTTGTTGAAATATTGCAATCACCCTTATCCAAAAACAATATTTAAATCAACTTTTTTGCAGTAACACACTCACATTTTTCATAAAACAAACACATTTTTTTCAGGAATCTACTCTCTGGAACCTAAAACTAATTTAAAAAAAAATCTTTCTAGGCATCCACTGTCCCTAATCGTGCAAGAAAATTTCAATTGACTTGTTGAAATATTGCAATCACCCTTATCCAAAAATGAAATTTAAATCAACTTTTTAGCAGCAACACACTCACATTTTTCATAAAACAAACACATTTTTTTCAGGAATCTACTCTCTGGAACCTAAAACTAATTTTAAAAAAACATCTTTCTAGGCATCCACTGTCCCTAATCGTGCAAGAAAATTTCAATTGACTTGTTGAAATATTGCAATCACCCTTATCCAAAAACGAAATTTAAATCAACTTTTTAGCAGTAACACACTCACATTTTTCATAAAACAAACACATTTTTTTCAGGAATCTACTCTCTGGAACCTAAAACTAATTTTAAAAAAACATCTTTCTAGGCATCCACTGTCCCTAATCGTGCAAGAAAATTTCAATTGACTTGTTGAAATATTGCAATCACCCTTATCCAAAAACGAAATTTAAATCAACTTTTTAGCAGTAACACACTCACATTTTTCATAAAGCAAACACATTTTTTTCAGGAATCTACTCTCTGAAACCTAAAACTAATTTTAAAAAAATATCTTTCTAGGCATCCACTGTCCCTAATCGTGCAAGAAAATTTCAATTGACTTGTTGAAATATTGCAATCACCCTTATCCAAAAACGAAATTTAAATCAACATTTTTAGCAGTAACACACTCACATTTTTCATAAAACAAACACATTTTTTTCAGGAATCTACTCTCTGGAACCTAAAACTAATTTTAAAAAAACATCTTTCTAGGCATCCACTGTCCCTAATCGTGCAAGAAAATTTCAATTGACTTGTTGAAATATTGCAATCACCCTTATCCAAAAACGAAATTTAAATCAACATTTTAGCAGTAACACACTCACATTTTTCATAAAACAAACACATTTTTTTCAGGAATCTACTCTCTGGAACCTAAAACTAATTTTAAAAAACATCTTTCTAGGCATCCACTGTCCCTAATCGTGCAAGAAAATTTCAATTGACTTGTTGAAATATTGCAATCACCCTTATTCAAAAACGAAATTTTAATCAACTTTTTAGCAGTAACACCCTCACATTTTTCATAAAACAAACACATTTTTTTCAGGAATCTACTCTCTGGAACCTAAAACTAATTTAAAAAAAACATCTTTCTAGGCATCCACTGTCCCTAATCGTGCAAGAAAATTTCAATTGACTTGTTGAAGTATTGCAATCACCCTTACCCAAAAACGAAATTTAAATCAACTTTTTAGCAGTAACACACTCACATTTTTCATAAAACAAACACATTTTTTTCAGGAATCTACTCTCTGGAACCTAAAACTAATTTTAAAAAAACATCTTTCTAGGCATCCACTGTCCCTAATCGTGCAAGAAAATTTCAATTGACTTGTTGAAATATTGCAATCACCCTTATCCAAAAACGAAATTAAAATCAACTTTTTAGCAGTAACACACTCACATTTTTCATAAAACAAACACATTTTTTCAGGAATCAACTCTCTGGAACCTAAAACAAATATAAAAAAAACATCTTTCTATGCATCCACTCTCCCTAATCGTGCAAGAAAATTTCAATTAACTTGTTGAAATAATGCAATCATGCCTATCCTGAAGCTAAATTTAAATAAACTTTTTAGCAGTAACACACTCACATTTTTCATAAAACAAACACATTTTTTTCAGGAATCAACTCTCTGGAACCTAAAACAAATATAAAAAAAAGATCTTTCTATGCATCCACTCTCCCTAATCGTGCAAGAAAATTTCAATTAACTTGTTGAAATGATGCATCACGCTTATCCTGAAACTAAATTTAAATCAACTTTTTTGCAGTAACACACTCACATTTTTCATGTAACAAATAATTTTTTTTTCAGGAATCCACTCTCTGGAACCTATAACGAATTTGTAAAAAACATCTTTCTAGGCATCCACTCTCCCTAATCTTGCAAGAAAATTTCAATTAACTTGTTGAAATATTGCAATCACCCTTATCCAAAAACGAAATTTAAATCAACATTTTAGCAGTAACACACTCACATTTTTCATAAAACAAACACATTTTTTTCAGGAATCTACTCTCTGGAACCTAAAACTAATTTTAAAAAAACATCTTTCTAGGCATCCACTGTCCCTAATCGTGCAAGAAAATTTCAATTGACTTGTTGAAATATTGCAATCACCCTTATCCAAAAACGAAATTTAAATCAACATTTTAGCAGTAACACACTCACATTTTTCATAAAACAAACACATTTTTTTCAGGAATCTACTCTCTGGAACCTAAAACTAATTTTAAAAAACATCTTTCTAGGCATCCACTGTCCCTAATCGTGCAAGAAAATTTCAATTGACTTGTTGAAATATTGCAATCACCCTTATTCAAAAACAAAATTTTAATCAACTTTTTAGCAGTAACACCCTCACATTTTTCATAAAACAAACACATTTTTCTCAGGAATCTACTCTCTGGAACCTAAAACTAATTTAAAAAAAACATCTTTCTAGGCATCCACTGTCCCTAATCGTGCAAGAAAATTTCAATTGACTTGTTGAAGTATTGCAATCACCCTTACCCAAAAACGAAATTTAAATCAACTTTTTAGCAGTAACACACTCACATTTTTCATAAAACAAACACATTTTTTTCAGGAATCTACTCTCTGGAACCTAAAACTAATTTTAAAAAAACATCTTTCTAGGCATCCACTGTCCCTAATCGTGCAAGAAAATTTCAATTGACTTGTTGAAATATTGCAATCACCCTTATCCAAAAACGAAATTTAAATCAACTTTTTAGCAGTAACACACTCACATTTTTCATAAAACAAACACATTTTTTCAGGAATCAACTCTCTGGAACCTAAAACAAATATAAAAAAAACATCTTTCTATGCATCCACTCTCCCTAATCGTGCAAGAAAATTTCAATTAACTTGTTGAAATGATGCATTCACGCTTATCCTGAAACTAAATTTAAATCAACTTTTTTGCAGTAACACACTCACATTTTTCATGAAACAAATAATTTTTTTTTCAGGAATCCACTCTCTGGAACCTATAACGAATTTGTAAAAAACATCTTTCTAGGCATCCACTCTCCCTAATCTTGCAAGAAAATTTCAATTAACTTGTTGAAATATTGCAATCACCCTTATCCAAAAACGATATTTAAATCAACTTTTTTGCAGTAACACACTCACATTTTTCATAAAACAAACACATTTTTTTCAGGAATCTACTTTCTGGAACCTAAAACTAATTTTAAAAAAAATCTTTCTAGGCATCCACTGTCCCTAATCGTGCAAGAAAATTTCAATTGACTTGTTGAAATATTGCAATCACCCTTATCCAAAAATGAAATTTAAATCAACTTTTTAGCAGTAACACACTCACATTTTTCATAAAACAAACACATTTTTTTCAGGAATCTACTCTCTGGAACTTAAAACTAATTTTAAAAAAACATCTTTCTAGGCATCCACTGTCCCTAATCGTGCAAGAAAATTTCAATTGACTTGTTGAAATATTGCAATCACCCTTATTCAAAAACGAAATTTTAATCAACTTTTTAGCAGTAACACACTCACATTTTTCATAAAACAAACACATTTTTTCAGGAATCAACTCTCTGGAACCTAAAACAAATATAAAAAAACCATCTTTCTATGCATCCACTCTCCCTAATCGTGCAAGAAAATTTCAATTAACTTGTTGAAATGATGCATTCACGCTTATCCTGAAACTAAATTTAAATCCACTTTTTTGCACTAACACACTCACATTTTTCATGAAACAAATAATTTTTTTTTCAGGAATCCACTCTCTGGAACCTATAACGAATTTGTAAAAAACATCTTTCTAGGCATCCACTCTCCCTAATCTTGCAAGAAAATTTCAATTAACTTGTTGAAATATTGCAATCACCCTTATCCAAAAACGATATTTAAATCAACTTTTTTGCAGTAACACACTCACATTTTTCATAAAACAAACACATTTTTTTCAGGAATCTACTCTCTGGAACCTAAAACTAATTTTAAAAAAAGATCTTTCTAGGCATCCACTGTCCCTAATCGTGCAAGAAAATTTCAATTGACTTGTTGAAATATTGCAATCACCCTTATCCAAAAACGAAATTTAAATCAACTTTTTAGCAGTAACACACTCACATTTTTCATAAAACAAACACATTTTTTTCAGGAATCTACTCGCTGAAACCTAAAACTAATTTAAAAAAAATATCTTTCTAGGCATCCACTGTCCCTAATCGTGCAAGAAAATTTCAATTGACTTGTTGAAATATTGCAATCACCCTTATTCAAAAACGAAATTTAAATCAACTTTTTAGCAGTAACACCCTCACATTTTTCATAAAACAAACACATTTTTTTCAGGAATCTACTCTCTGAAACCTAATACTAATTTAAAAAAGAAATCTTTCTATGCATCCACTGTCCCTAATCGTGCAAGAAAATTTCAATTGACTTGTTGAAATATTGCAATCACCCTTATTCAAAAACGAAATTTAAATCAACTTTTTAGCAGTAACACCCTCACATTTTTCATAAAACAAACACATTTTTTTCAGGAATCTACTCTCTGGAACCTAAAACTAATTTTAAAAAAAACATCTTTCTAGGCATCCACTGTCCCTAATCGTGCAAGAAAATTTCAATTGACTTGTTGAAATGATGCATTCACGCCTATCCTGAAACTAAATTAAAATCAACTTTTTAGCAGTAACACACTCACATTTTTCATAAAACAAACACATTTTTTTCAGAAATCTACTCTCTGAAACCTAAAACTAATTTTAAAAAAAACATCTTTCTAGGATCCACTCTCCCTAATCTTCCAAGAAAATTTCAATTAACTTATTGAAATATTGCAATCACCCTTATCCAAAGACGATATTTAAATCAACTTTTTTGCAGTAACACACTCACATTTTTCATAAAACAAACCCATTTTTTTCAGGAATCTACTCTCTGAAACCTAAAACTAATTTAAAAAAAAACATCTTTCTAGGCATCCACTGTCCCTAATCGTGCAAGAAAATTTCGATTGACTTGTTGAAATATTGCAATCACCCTTATCCAAAAACGAAATTTAAATCAACTTTTTATCAGTAACACACTCACATTTTTCATAAAACAAACACATTTTTTCAGGAATCAACTCTCTGGAACCTAAAACAAATATAAAAAAAACATCTTTCTATGCATCCACTCTCCCTAATCGTGCAAGAAAATTTCAATTAACTAGTTGAAATAATGCAATCATGCCTATCCTGAAGCTACATTTAAATAAACTTTTTAGCAGTAACACACTCACATTTTTCATAAAACAAACACATTTTTTTCAGGAATCAACTCTCTGGAACCTAAAACAAATATAAAAAAAAATCTTTCTATGCATCCACTCTCCCTAATCGCGCAAGAAAATTTCAATTAACTTGTTGAAATGATGCATTCACGCTAATCCTGAAACCAGATTTAAATCAACTTTTTTGCAGTAACACACTCACATTTTTCATGAAACAAATAATTTTTTTTTCAGGAATCCACTCTCTGGAACCTATAACGAATTTGTAAAAAACATCTTTCTAGGCATCCACTCTCCCTAATCTTGCAAGAAAATTTCAATTAACTTGTTGAAATATTGCAATCACCCTTATCCAAAAACGATATTTAAATCAACTTTTTTGCAGTAACACACTCACATTTTTCATAAAACAAACACATTTTTTTCAGGAATCTACTCTCTGGAACCTAAAACTAATTTTAAAAAAAAATCTTTCTAGGCATCCACTGTCCCTAATCGTGCAAGAAAATTTCAATTGACTTGTTGAAATATTGCAATAACCCTTATCCAAAAATGAAATTTAAATCAACTTTTTAGCAGTAACACACTCACATTTTTCATAAAACAAACACATTTTTTTCAGGAATCTACTCTCTGGAACCTAAAACTAATTTTAAAAAAACATCTTTCTAGGCATCCACTGTCCCTAATCGTGCAAGAAAATTTCAATTGACTTGTTGAAGTATTGCAATCACCCTTATCCAAAAACGAAATTTAAATCAACTTTTTAGCAGTAACACGCTCACATTTTTCATAAAACAAACACATTTTTTTCAGGAATCTACTCTCTGGAACCTAAAACTAATTTTAAAAAAACATCTTTCTAGGCATCCACTGTCCCTAATCGTGCAAGAAAATTTCAATTGACTTGTTGAAATATTGCAATCACCCTTATCCAAAAACGAAATTTAAATCAACTTTTTAGCAGTAACACACTCACATTTTTCATAAAACAAACACATTTTTTCAGGAATCAACTCTCTGGAACCTAAAACAAATATAAAAAAAACATCTTTCTATGCATCCACTCTCCCTAATCGTGCAAGAAAATTTCAATTAACTAGTTGAAATAATGCAATCATGCCTATCCTGAAGCTAAATTTAAATCAACTTTTTAGCAGTAACACACTCACATTTTTCATAAAACAAACACATTTTTTTAGGAATCAACTCTCTGGAACCTAAAACAAATATAAAAAAAACATCTTTCTATGCATCCACTCTCCCTAATCGTGCAAGAAAATTTCAATTAACTTGTTGAAATGATGCATTCACGCTTATCCTGAAACTAAATTTAAATCAACTTTTTTGCAGTAACACACTCACATTTTTCATGAAACAAATAATTTTTTTTCAGGAATCCACTCTCTGGAACCTATAACGAATTTGTAAAAAACATCTTTCTAGGCATCCACTCTCCCTAATCTTGCAAGAAAATTTCAATTAACTTGTTGAAATATTGCAATCACCTTTATCCAAAAACGATATTTAAATCAACTTTTTTGCAGTAACACACTCACATTTTTCATAAAACAAACACATTTTTTTCAGGAATCTACTCTCTGGAACCTAAAACTAATTTTAAAAAAACATCTTTCTAGGCATCCACTGTCCCTAATCGTGCAAGAAAATTTCAATTGACTTGTTGAAATATTGCGATCACCCTTATCCAAAAACGAAATTTAAATCAACTTTTTAGCAGTAACACACTCACATTTTTCATAAAACAAACACATTTTTTTAGGAATCAACTCTCTGGTACCTAAAACAAATATAAAAAAAACATCTTTCTATGCATCCACTCTCCCTAATCGTGCAAGAAAATTTCAATTAACTTGTTGAAATGATGCATTCACGCTTATCCTGAAACTAAATTTAAATCAACTTTTTTGCAGTAACACACTCACATTTTTCATGAAACAAATAATTTTTTTTTCAGGAATCCACTCTCTGGAACCTATAACGAATTTGTAAAAAACATCTTTCTAGGCATCCACTCTCCCTAATCTTGCAAGAAAATTTCAATTAACTTGTTGAAATATTGCAATCACCCTTATCCAAAAACAATATTTAAATCAACTTTTTTGCAGTAACACACTCACATTTTTCATAAAACAAACACATTTTTTTCAGGAATCTACTCTCTGGAACCTAAAACTAATTTAAAAAAAAATCTTTCTAGGCATCCACTGTCCCTAATCGTGCAAGAAAATTTCAATTGACTTGTTGAAATATTGCAATCACCCTTATCCAAAAATGAAATTTAAATCAACTTTTTAGCAGCAACACACTCACATTTTTCATAAAACAAACACATTTTTTTCAGGAATCTACTCTCTGGAACCTAAAACTAATTTTAAAAAAACATCTTTCTAGGCATCCACTGTCCCTAATCGTGCAAGAAAATTTCAATTGACTTGTTGAAATATTGCAATCACCCTTATCCAAAAACGAAATTTAAATCAACTTTTTAGCAGTAACACACTCACATTTTTCATAAAACAAACACATTTTTTTCAGGAATCTACTCTCTGGAACCTAAAACTAATTTTAAAAAAACATCTTTCTAGGCATCCACTGTCCCTAATCGTGCAAGAAAATTTCAATTGACTTGTTGAAATATTGCAATCACCCTTATTCAAAAACGAAATTTTAATCAACTTTTTAGCAGTAACACCCTCACATTTTTCATAAAACAAACACATTTTTTTCAGGAATCTACTCTCTGGAACCTAAAACTAATTTAAAAAAAACATCTTTCTAGGCATCCACTGTCCCTAATCGTGCAAGAAAATTTCAATTGACTTGTTGAAGTATTGCAATCACCCTTACCCAAAAACGAAATTTAAATCAACTTTTTAGCAGTAACACACTCACATTTTTCATAAAACAAACACATTTTTTTCAGGAATCTACTCTCTGGAACCTAAAACTAATTTTAAAAAAACATCTTTCTAGGCATCCACTGTCCCTAATCGTGCAAGAAAATTTCAATTGACTTGTTGAAATATTGCAATCACCCTTATCCAAAAACGAAATTTAAATCAACTTTTTAGCAGTAACACACTCACATTTTTCATAAAACAAACACATTTTTTCAGGAATCAACTCTCTGGAACCTAAAACAAATATAAAAAAAACATCTTTCTATGCATCCACTCTCCCTAATCGTGCAAGAAAATTTCAATTAACTTGTTGAAATAATGCAATCATGCCTATCCTGAAGCTAAATTTAAATAAACTTTTTAGCAGTAACACACTCACATTTTTCATAAAACAAACACATTTTTTTCAGGAATCAACTCTCTGGAACCTAAAACAAATATAAAAAAAAGATCTTTCTATGCATCCACTCTCCCTAATCGTGCAAGAAAATTTCAATTAACTTGTTGAAATGATGCATCACGCTTATCCTGAAACTAAATTTAAATCAACTTTTTTGCAGTAACACACTCACATTTTTCATGTAACAAATAATTTTTTTTTCAGGAATCCACTCTCTGGAACCTATAACGAATTTGTAAAAAACATCTTTCTAGGCATCCACTCTCCCTAATCTTGCAAGAAAATTTCAATTAACTTGTTGAAATATTGCAATCACCCTTATCCAAAAACGAAATTTAAATCAACATTTTAGCAGTAACACACTCACATTTTTCATAAAACAAACACATTTTTTTCAGGAATCTACTCTCTGGAACCTAAAACTAATTTTAAAAAAACATCTTTCTAGGCATCCACTGTCCCTAATCGTGCAAGAAAATTTCAATTGACTTGTTGAAATATTGCAATCACCCTTATCCAAAAACGAAATTTAAATCAACATTTTAGCAGTAACACACTCACATTTTTCATAAAACAAACACATTTTTTTCAGGAATCTACTCTCTGGAACCTAAAACTAATTTTAAAAAACATCTTTCTAGGCATCCACTGTCCCTAATCGTGCAAGAAAATTTCAATTGACTTGTTGAAATATTGCAATCACCCTTATTCAAAAACAAAATTTTAATCAACTTTTTAGCAGTAACACCCTCACATTTTTCATAAAACAAACACATTTTTTTCAGGAATCTACTCTCTGGAACCTAAAACTAATTTAAAAAAAACATCTTTCTAGGCATCCACTGTCCCTAATCGTGCAAGAAAATTTCAATTGACTTGTTGAAGTATTGCAATCACCCTTACCCAAAAACGAAATTTAAATCAACTTTTTAGCAGTAACACACTCACATTTTTCATAAAACAAACAAATTTTTTTCAGGAATCTACTCTCTGGAACCTAAAACTAATTTTAAAAAAACATCTTTCTAGGCATCCACTGTCCCTAATCGTGCAAGAAAATTTCAATTGACTTGTTGAAATATTGCAATCACCCTTATCCAAAAACGAAATTTAAATCAACTTTTTAGCAGTAACACACTCACATTTTTCATAAAACAAACACATTTTTTCAGGAATCAACTCTCTGGAACCTAAAACAAATATAAAAAAAACATCTTTCTATGCATCCACTCTCCCTAATCGTGCAAGAAAATTTCAATTAACTTGTTGAAATGATGCATTCACGCTTATCCTGAAACTAAATTTAAATCAACTTTTTTGCAGTAACACACTCACATTTTTCATGAAACAAATAATTTTTTTTTCAGGAATCCACTCTCTGGAACCTATAACGAATTTGTAAAAAACATCTTTCTAGGCATCCACTCTCCCTAATCTTGCAAGAAAATTTCAATTAACTTGTTGAAATATTGCAATCACCCTTATCCAAAAACGATATTTAAATCAACTTTTTTGCAGTAACACACTCACATTTTTCATAAAACAAACACATTTTTTTCAGGAATCTACTTTCTGGAACCTAAAACTAATTTTAAAAAAAATCTTTCTAGGCATCCACTGTCCCTAATCGTGCAATAAAATTTCAATTGACTTGTTGAAATATTGCAATCACCCTTATCCAAAAATGAAATTTAAATCAACTATTTAGCAGTAACACACTCACATTTTTCATAAAACAAACACATTTTTTTCAGGAATCTACTCTCTGGAACTTAAAACTAATTTTAAAAAAACATCTTTCTAGGCATCCACTGTCCCTAATCGTGCAAGAAAATTTCAATTGACTTGTTGAAATATTGCAATCACCCTTATTCAAAAACGAAATTTTAATCAACTTTTTAGCAGTAACACACTCACATTTTTCATAAAACAAACACATTTTTTCAGGAATCAACTCTCTGGAACCTAAAACAAATATAAAAAAAACATCTTTCTATGCATCCACTCTCCCTAATCGTGCAAGAAAATTTCAATTAACTAGTTGAAATAATGCAATCATGCCTATCCTGAAGCTACATTTAAATAAACTTTTTAGCAGTAACACACTCACATTTTTCATAAAACAAACACATTTTTTTCAGGAATCAACTCTCTGGAACCTAAAACAAATATAAAAAAAAATCTTTCTATGCATCCACTCTCCCTAATCGCGCAAGAAAATTTCAATTAACTTGTTGAAATGATGCATTCACGCTAATCCTGAAACCAGATTTAAATCAACTTTTTTGCAGTAACACACTCACATTTTTCATGAAACAAATAATTTTTTTTTCAGGAATCCACTCTCTGGAACCTATAACGAATTTGTAAAAAACATCTTTCTAGGCATCCACTCTCCCTAATCTTGCAAGAAAATTTCAATTAACTTGTTGAAATATTGCAATCACCCTTATCCAAAAACGATATTTAAATCAACTTTTTTGCAGTAACACACTCACATTTTTCATAAAACAAACAAATTTTTTTCAGGAATCTACTCTCTGGAACCTAAAACTAATTTAAAAAAAAAATCTTTCTAGGCATCCACTGTCCCTAATCGTGCAAGAAAATTTCAATTGACTTGTTGAAATATTGCAATAACCCTTATCCAAAAATGAAATTTAAATCAACTTTTTAGCAGTAACACACTCACATTTTTCATAAAACAAACACATTTTTTTCAGGAATCTACTCTCTGGAACCTAAAACTAATTTTAAAAAAACATCTTTCTAGGCATCCACTGTCCCTAATCGTGCAAGAAAATTTCAATTGACTTGTTGAAATATTGCAATCACCCTTATTCAAAAACGAAATTTAAATCAACTTTTTAGCAGTAACACCCTCACATTTTTCATAAAACAAACACATTTTTTTCAGGAATCTACTCTCTGGAACCTAAAACTAATTTAAAAAAAAATCTTTCTAGGCATCCACTGTCCCTAATCGTGCAAGAAAATTTCAATTGACTTGTTGAAGTATTGCAATCACCCTTATCCAAAAACGAAATTTAAATCAACTTTTTAGCAGTAACACGCTCACATTTTTCATAAAACAAACACATTTTTTTCAGGAATCTACTCTCTGGAACCTAAAACTAATTTTAAAAAAACATCTTTCTAGGCATCCACTGTCCCTAATCGTGCAAGAAAATTTCAATTGACTTGTTGAAATATTGCAATCACCCTTATCCAAAAACGAAATTTAAATCAACTTTTTAGCAGTAACACACTCACATTTTTCATAAAACAAACACATTTTTTCAGGAATCAACTCTCTGGAACCTAAAACAAATATAAAAAAAACATCTTTCTATGCATCCACTCTCCCTAATCGTGCAAGAAAATTTCAATTAACTAGTTGAAATAATGCAATCATGCCTATCCTGAAGCTAAATTTAAATAAACTTTTTAGCAGTAACACACTCACATTTTTCATAAAACAAACACTTTTTTTAGGAATCAACTCTCTGGAACCTAAAACAAATATAAAAAAAACATCTTTCTATGCATCCACTCTCCCTAATCGTGCAAGAAAATTTCAATTAACTTGTTGAAATGATGCATTCACGCTTATCCTGAAACTAAATTTAAATCAACTTTTTTGCAGTAACACACTCACATTTTTCATGAAACAAATAATTTTTTTTCAGGAATCCACTCTCTGGAACCTATAACGAATTTGTAAAAAACATCTTTCTAGGCATCCACTCTCCCTAATCTTGCAAGAAAATTTCAATTAACTTGTTGAAATATTGCAATCACCTTTATCCAAAAACGATATTTAAATCAACTTTTTTGCAGTAACACACTCACATTTTTCATAAAACAAACACATTTTTTTCAGGAATCTACTCTCTGGAACCTAAAACTAATTTTAAAAAAACATCTTTCTAGGCATCCACTGTCCCTAATCGTGCAAGAAAATTTCAATTGACTTGTTGAAATATTGCGATCACCCTTATCCAAAAACGAAATTTAAATCAACTTTTTAGCAGTAACACACTCACATTTTTCATAAAACAAACACATTTTTTTAGGAATCAACTCTCTGGTACCTAAAACAAATATAAAAAAAACATCTTTCTATGCATCCACTCTCCCTAATCGTGCAAGAAAATTTCAATTAACTTGTTGAAATGATGCATTCACGCTTATCCTGAAACTAAATTTAAATCAACTTTTTTGCAGTAACACACTCACATTTTTCATGAAACAAATAATTTTTTTTTCAGGAATCCACTCTCTGGAACCTATAACGAATTTGTAAAAAACATCTTTCTAGGCATCCACTCTCCCTAATCTTGCAAGAAAATTTCAATTAACTTGTTGAAATATTGCAATCACCCTTATCCAAAAACAATATTTAAATCAACTTTTTTGCAGTAACACACTCACATTTTTCATAAAACAAACACATTTTTTTCAGGAATCTACTCTCTGGAACCTAAAACTAATTTAAAAAAAAATCTTTCTAGGCATCCACTGTCCCTAATCGTGCAAGAAAATTTCAATTGACTTGTTGAAATATTGCAATCACCCTTATCCAAAAATGAAATTTAAATCAACTTTTTAGCAGCAACACACTCACATTTTTCATAAAACAAACACATTTTTTTCAGGAATCTACTCTCTGGAACCTAAAACTAATTTAAAAAAAACATCTTTCTAGGCATCCACTGTCCCTAATCGTGCAAGAAAATTTCAATTGACTTGTTGAAATATTGCAATCACCCTTATCCAAAAACGAAATTTAAATCAACTTTTTAGCAGTAACACACTCACATTTTTCATAAAACAAACACATTTTTTTCAGGAATCTACTCTCTGGAACCTAAAACTAATTTTAAAAAAACATCTTTCTAGGCATCCACTGTCCCTAATCGTGCAAGAAAATTTCAATTGACTTGTTGAAATATTGCAATCACCCTTATCCAAAAACGAAATTTAAATCAACTTTTTAGCAGTAACACACTCACATTTTTCATAAAGCAAACACATTTTTTTCAGGAATCTACTCTCTGAAACCTAAAACTAATTTTAAAAAAATATCTTTCTAGGCATCCACTGTCCCTAATCGTGCAAGAAAATTTCAATTGACTTGTTGAAATATTGCAATCACCCTTATCCAAAAACGAAATTTAAATCAACATTTTTAGCAGTAACACACTCACATTTTTCATAAAACAAACACATTTTTTTCAGGAATCTACTCTCTGGAACCTAAAACTAATTTTAAAAAAACATCTTTCTAGGCATCCACTGTCCCTAATCGTGCAAGAAAATTTCAATTGACTTGTTGAAATATTGCAATCACCCTTATCCAAAAACGAAATTTAAATCAACATTTTAGCGGTAACACACTCACATTTTTCATAAAACAAACACATTTTTTTCAGGAATCTACTCTCTGGAACCTAAAACTAATTTTAAAAAACATCTTTCTAGGCATCCACTGTCCCTAATCGTGCAAGAAAATTTCAATTGACTTGTTGAAATATTGCAATCACCCTTATTCAAAAACGAAATTTTAATCAACTTTTTAGCAGTAACACCCTCACATTTTTCATAAAACAAACACATTTTTTTCAGGAATCTACTCCCTGGAACCTAAAACTAATTTAAAAAAAACATCTTTCTAGGCATCCACTGTCCCTAATCGTGCAAGAAAATTTCAATTGACTTGTTGAAGTATTGCAATCACCCTTACCCAAAAACGAAATTTAAATCAACTTTTTAGCAGTAACACACTCACATTTTTCATAAAACAAACACATTTTTTTCAGGAATCTACTCTCTGGAACCTAAAACTAATTTTAAAAAAACATCTTTCTAGGCATCCACTGTCCCTAATCGTGCAAGAAAATTTCAATTGACTTGTTGAAATATTGCAATCACCCTTATCCAAAAACGAAATTTAAATCAACTTTTTAGCAGTAACACACTCACATTTTTCATAAAACAAACACATTTTTTCAGGAATCAACTCTCTGGAACCTAAAACAAATATAAAAAAAATATCTTTCTATGCATCCACTCTCCCTAATCGTGCAAGAAAATTTCAATTAACTTGTTGAAATAATGCAATCATGCCTATCCTGAAGCTAAATTTAAATAAACTTTTTAGCAGTAACACACTCACATTTTTCATAAAACAAACACATTTTTTTCAGGAATCAACTCTCTGGAACCTAAAACAAATATAAAAAAAGATCTTTCTATGCATCCACTCTCCCTAATCGTGCAAGAAAATTTCAATTAACTTGTTGAAATGATGCATCACGCTTATCCTGAAACTAAATTTAAATCAACTTTTTTGCAGTAACACACTCACATTTTTCATGTAACAAATAATTTTTTTTTCAGGAATCCACTCTCTGGAACCTATAACGAATTTGTAAAAAACATCTTTCTAGGCATCCACTCTCCCTAATCTTGCAAGAAAATTTCAATTAACTTGTTGAAATATTGCAATCACCCTTATCCAAAAACGAAATTTAAATCAACATTTTAGCAGTAACACACTCACATTTTTCATAAAACAAACACATTTTTTTCAGGAATCTACTCTCTGGAACCTAAAACTAATTTTAAAAAAACATCTTTCTAGGCATCCACTGTCCCTAATCGTGCAAGAAAATTTCAATTGACTTGTTGAAATATTGCAATCACCCTTATCCAAAAACGAAATTTAAATCAACATTTTAGCAGTAACACACTCACATTTTTCATAAAACAAACACATTTTTTTCAGGAATCTACTCTCTGGAACCTAAAACTAATTTTAAAAAACATCTTTCTAGGCATCCACTGTCCCTAATCGTGCAAGAAAATTTCAATTGACTTGTTGAAATATTGCAATCACCCTTATTCAAAAACAAAATTTTAATCAACTTTTTAGCAGTAACACCCTCACATTTTTCATAAAACAAACACATTTTTTTCAGGAATCTACTCTCTGGAACCTAAAACTAATTTAAAAAAAACATCTTTCTAGGCATCCACTGTCCCTAATCGTGCAAGAAAATTTCAATTGACTTGTTGAAGTATTGCAATCACCCTTACCCAAAAACGAAATTTAAATCAACTTTTTAGCAGTAACACACTCACATTTTTCATAAAACAAACACAGTTTTTTCAGGAATCTACTCTCTGGAACCTAAAACTAATTTTAAAAAAACATCTTTCTAGGCATCCACTGTCCCTAATCGTGCAAGAAAATTTCAATTGACTTGTTGAAATATTGCAATCACCCTTATCCAAAAACGAAATTTAAATCAACTTTTTAGCAGTAACACACTCACATTTTTCATAAAACAAACACATTTTTTCAGGAATCAACTCTCTGGAACCTAAAACAAATATAAAAAAAACATCTTTCTATGCATCCACTCTCCCTAATCGTGCAAGAAAATTTCAATTAACTTGTTGAAATGATGCATTCACGCTTATCCTGAAACTAAATTTAAATCAACTTTTTTGCAGTAACACACTCACATTTTTCATGAAACAAATAATTTTTTTTTCAGGAATCCACTCTCTGGAACCTATAACGAATTTGTAAAAAACATCTTTCTAGGCATCCACTCTCCCTAATCTTGCAAGAAAATTTCAATTAACTTGTTGAAATATTGCAATCACCCTTATCCAAAAACGATATTTAAATCAACTTTTTTGCAGTAACACACTCACATTTTTCATAAAACAAACACATTTTTTTCAGGAATCTACTTTCTGGAACCTAAAACTAATTTTAAAAAAAATCTTTCTAGGCATCCACTGTCCCTAATCGTGCAAGAAAATTTCAATTGACTTGTTGAAATATTGCAATCACCCTTATCCAAAAATGAAATTTAAATCAACTTTTTAGCAGTAACACACTCACATTTTTCATAAAACAAACACATTTTTTTCAGGAATCTACTCTCTGGAACTTAAAACTAATTTTAAAAAAACATCTTTCTAGGCATCCACTGTCCCTAATCGTGCAAGAAAATTTCAATTGACTTGTTGAAATATTGCAATCACCCTTATTCAAAAACGAAATTTTAATCAACTTTTTAGCAGTAACACACTCACATTTTTCATAAAACAAACACATTTTTTCAGGAATCAACTCTCTGGAACCTAAAACAAATATAAAAAAAACATCTTTCTATGCATCCACTCTCCCTAATCGTGCAAGAAAATTTCAATTAACTTGTTGAAATGATGCATTCACGCTTATCCTGAAACTAAATTTAAATCCACTTTTTTGCACTAACACACTCACATTTTTCATGAAACAAATAATTTTTTTTTCAGGAATCCACTCTCTGGAACCTATAACGAATTTGTAAAAAACATCTTTCTAGGCATCCACTCTCCCTAATCTTGCAAGAAAATTTCAATTAACTTGTTGAAATATTGCAATCACCCTTATCCAAAAACGATATTTAAATCAACTTTTTTGCAGTAACACACTCACATTTTTCATAAAACAAACACATTTTTTTCAGGAATCTACTCTCTGGAACCTAAAACTAATTTTAAAAAAAGATCTTTCTAGGCATCCACTGTCCCTAATCGTGCAAGAAAATTTCAATTGACTTGTTGAAATATTGCAATCACCCTTATCCAAAAATGAAATTTAAATCAACTTTTTAGCAGCAACACACTCACATTTTTCATAAAACAAACACATTTTTTTCAGGAATCTACTCTCTGGAACCTAAAACTAATTTTAAAAAAACATCTTTCTAGGCATCCACTGTCCCTAATCGTGCAAGAAAATTTCAATTGACTTGTTGAAATATTGCAATCACCCTTATTCAAAAACGAAATTTAAATCAACTTTTTAGCAGTAACACCCTCACATTTTTCATAAAACAAACACATTTTTTTCAGGAATCTACTCTCTGAAACCTAATACTAATTTAAAAAAGAAATCTTTCTATGCATCCACTGTCCCTAATCGTGCAAGAAAATTTCAATTGACTTGTTGAAGTATTGCAATCAACCTTATCCAAAAACGAAATTTAAATCAACTTTTTAGCAGTAACACACTCACATTTTTCATAAAACAAACACATTTTTTTCAGGAATCTACTCTCCGGAACCTAAAACTAATTTAAAAAAAACATCTTTCTAGGCATCCACTGTCCCTAATCGTGCAAGAAAATTTCAATTCACTTGTTGAAATATTGCAATCACCCTTATCCAAAAACGAAATTTAAATCAACTTTTTAGCAGTAACACACTCACATTTTTCATAAAACAAACACATTTTTTTCAGGAATCTACTCTCTGAAACCTAAAACTAATTTAAAAAAAATATCTTTCTAGGCATCCACTGTCCCTAATCGTGCAAGAAAATTTCAATTGACTTGTTGAAATATTGCAATCACCCTTATTCAAAAACGAAATTTAAATCAACTTTTTAGCAGTAACACCCTCACATTTTTCATAAAACAAACACATTTTTTTCAGGAATCTACTCTCTGAAACCTAATACTAATTTAAAAAAGAAATCTTTCTATGCATCCACTGTCCCTAATCGTGCAAGAAAATTTCAATTGACTTGTTGAAATATTGCAATCACCCTTATTCAAAAACGAAATTTAAATCAACTTTTTAGCAGTAACACCCTCACATTTTTCATAAAACAAACACATTTTTTTCAGGAATCTACTCTCTGGAACCTAAAACTAATTTTAAAAAAAACATCTTTCTAGGCATCCACTGTCCCTAATCGTGCAAGAAAATTTCAATTGACTTGTTGAAATGATGCATTCACGCCTATCCTGAAACTAAATTAAAATCAACTTTTTAGCAGTAACACACTCACATTTTTCATAAAACAAACACATTTTTTTCAGAAATCTACTCTCTGAAACCTAAAACTAATTTTAAAAAAAACATCTTTCTAGGATCCACTCTCCCTAATCTTCCAAGAAAATTTCAATTAACTTATTGAAATATTGCAATCACCCTTATCCAAAGACGATATTTAAATCAACTTTTTTGCAGTAACACACTCACATTTTTCATAAAACAAACCCATTTTTTTCAGGAATCTACTCTCTGAAACCTAAAACTAATTTAAAAAAAAACATCTTTCTAGGCATCCACTGTCCCTAATTGTGCAAGAAAATTTCGATTGACTTGTTGAAATATTGCAATCACCCTTATCCAAAAACGAAATTTAAATCAACTTTTTATCAGTAACACACTCACATTTTTCATAAAACAAACACATTTTTTCAGGAATCAACTCTCTGGAACCTAAAACAAATATAAAAAAAACATCTTTCTATGCATCCACTCTCCCTAATCGTGCAAGAAAATTTCAATTAACTAGTTGAAATAATGCAATCATGCCTATCCTGAAGCTACATTTAAATAAACTTTTTAGCAGTAACACACTCACATTTTTCATAAAACAAACACATTTTTTTCAGGAATCAACTCTCTGGAACCTAAAACAAATATAAAAAAAAATCTTTCTATGCATCCACTCTCCCTAATCGCGCAAGAAAATTTCAATTAACTTGTTGAAATGATGCATTCACGCTAATCCTGAAACCAGATTTAAATCAACTTTTTTGCAGTAACACACTCACATTTTTCATGAAACAAATAATTTTTTTTTCAGGAATCCACTCTCTGGAACCTATAACGAATTTGTAAAAAACATCTTTCTAGGCATCCACTCTCCCTAATCTTGCAAGAAAATTTCAATTAACTTGTTGAAATATTGCAATCACCCTTATCCAAAAACGATATTTAAATCAACTTTTTTGCAGTAACACACTCACATTTTTCATAAAACAAACACATTTTTTTCAGGAATCTACTCTCTGGAACCTAAAACTAATTTAAAAAAAAGATCTTTCTAGGCATCCACTGTCCCTAATCGTGCAAGAAAATGTCAATTGACTTGTTGAAATATTGCAATCACCCTTATCCAAAAATGAAATTTAAATCAATTTTTAGCAGCAACACACTCACATTTTTCATAAAACAAACACATTTTTTTCAGGAATCTACTCTCTGGAACCTAAAAACTAATTTAAAAAAAAACATCTTTCTAGGCATCCACTGTCCCTAATCGTGCAAGAAAATTTCAATTGACTTGTTGAAATATTGCAATCACCCTAATTCAAAAACGAAATTTAAATCAACTTTTTAGCAGTAACACCCTCACATTTTTCATAAAACAAACACATTTTTTTCAGAATCTACTCTCTGAAACCTAATACTAATTTAAAAAAGAAATCTTTCTATGCATCCACTGTCCCTAATCGTGCAAGAAAATTTCAATTGACTTGTTGAAGTATTGCAATCAACCTTATCCAAAAAATGAAATTTAAATCAACTTTTTAGCAGTAACACACTCACATTTTTCATAAAACAAACACATTTTTTTCAGGAATCTACTCTCCGGAACCTAAAACTAATTTAAAAAAAACATCTTTCTAGGCATCCACTGTCCCTAATCGTGCAAGAAAATTTCAATTCACTTGTTGAAATATTGCAATCACCCTTATCCAAAAACGAAATTTAAATCAACTTTTTAGCAGTAACACACTCACATTTTTCATAAAACAAACACATTTTTTTCAGGAATCTACTCTCTGAAACCTAAAACTAATTTAAAAAAAAATATCTTTCTAGGCATCCACTGTCCCTAATCGTGCAAGAAAATTTCAATTGACTTGTTGAAATATTGCAATCACCCTTATTCAAAAACGAAATTTAAAATCAACTTTTTAGCAGTAACACCCTCACATTTTTCATAAAACAAACACATTTTTTTCAGGAATCTACTCTCTGGAACCTAAAACTAATTAAAAAAAACATCTTTCTAGGCATCCACTGTCCTAATCGTGCAAGAAAATTTCAATTGACTTGTTGAAGTATTGCAATCACCCTTACCCAAAAACGAAATTTAAATCAACTTTTTAGCAGTAACACACTCACATTTTTCATAAAACAAACACATTTTTTTTCAGAATCTACTCTCTGGAACCTAAAACTAATTTTAAAAAAACATCTTTCTAGGCATCCACTGTCCCTAATCGTGCAAGAAATTTCAATTGACTTGTTGAAGTATTGCAATCACCCTTACCCAAAAACGAAATTTAAATCAACTTTTTAGCAGTAACACACTCACATTTTTCATAAAACAAACACATTTTTTTCAGGAATCTACTCTCTGGAACCTAAAACTAATTTAAAAAAACATCTTTCTAGGCATCCACTGTCCCTAATCGTGCAAGAAAATTTCATTGACTTGTTGAAATATTGCAATCACCCTTATCCAAAAACGAAATTTAAATCAACTTTTTAGCAGTAACACACTCACATTTTTCATAAAACAAACACATTTTTTTCAGGAATCAACTCTCTGGAACCTAAAACAAATATAAAAAAAACATCTTTCTATGCATCCACTCTCCCTAATCGTGCAAGAAAATTTCAATTAACTTGTTGAAATGATGCATTCACGCTTATCCTGAAACTAAATTAAATCAACTTTTTTGCAGTAACACACTCACATTTTTCATGAAACAAAATAATTTTTTTTTCAGGAATCCACTCTCTGGAACCTATAACGAATTTGTAAAAAACATCTTTCTAGGCATCCACTCTCCCTAATCTTGCAAGAAAATTTCAATTAACTTGTTGAAATATTGCAATCACCCTTATCCAAAAACGATATTTAAATCAACTTTTTTGCAGTAACACACTCACATTTTTCATAAACAAACACATTTTTTTCAGGAATCTACTCTCTGGAACCTAAAACTAATTTTAAAAAAAAATCTTTCTAGGCATCCACTGTCCCTAATCGTGCAAGAAAATTTCAATTGACTTGTTGAAATATTGCAATCACCCTTATCCAAAAATGAAATTTAAATCAACTTTTTAGCAGCAACACACTCACATTTTTCATAAAACAAACACATTTTTTTTCAGGAATCTACTCTCTGGAACCTAAAACTAATTTTAAAAAAACATCTTTCTAGGCATCCACTGTCCCTAATCGTGCAAGAAAATTTCAATTGACTTGTTGAAATATTGCAATCACCCTTATCCAAAAACGAAATTTAAATCAACTTTTTAGCAGTAACACACTCACATTTTTCATAAAACAAACACATTTTTTTCAGGAATCTACTCTCTGGAACCTAAAACTAATTTTAAAAAAACATCTTCTAGGCATCCACTGTCCCTAATCGTGCAAGAAAATTTCAATTGACTTGTTGAAATATTGCAATCACGCTTATCCAAAAACGAAATTTAAATCAACTTTTTAGCAGTAACACACTCACATTGTTCATAAACAAACACATTTTTTTCAGGAATCTACTCTCTGAAACCTAAAACTAATTTTAAAAAAATATCTTTCTAGGCATCCACTGTCCCTAATCGTGCAAGAAAATTTCAATTGACTTGTTGAATATTGCAATCACCCTTATTCGAAAACGAAATTTAAATCAACTTTTTAGCAGTAACACCCTCACATTTTTCATAAACAAACACATTTTTTTCAGGAATCTACTCTCTGGAACCTAAAACTAATTTTAAAAAAACATCTTTCTAGGCATCCACTGTCCCTAATCGTGCAAGAAAATTTCAATTGACTTGTTGAAATATTGCAATCACCCTTATCCAAAAACGAAATTTAAATCAACTTTTTAGCAGTAACACACTCACATTTTTCATAAAACAAACACATTTTTTTCAGGAATCTACTCTCTGGAACCTAAAACTATTTTAAAAAAACATCTTTCTAGGCATCCACTGTCCCTAATCGTGCAAGAAAATTTCAATTGACTTGTTGAAATATTGCAATCACCCTTATCCAAAAACGAAATTTAAATCAACTTTTTAGCAGTAACACACTCACATTTTTCATAAAACAAACACATTTTTTCAGGAATCTACTCTCTGAAACCTAAAACTAATTTTAAAAAATATCTTTCTAGGCATCCACTGTCCCTAATCGTGCAAGAAAATTTCAATTGACTTGTTGAAATATTGCAATCACCCTTATTCAAAAACGAAATTTAAATCAACTTTTTAGCAGTAACACCCTCACATTTTTCATAAAACAAACACATTTTTTTCAGGAATCTACTCTCTGGAACCTAAAACTAATTTAAAAAAAAATCTTTCTAGGCATCCACTGTCCCTAATCGTGCAAGAAAATTTCAATTGACTTGTTGAAGTATTGCAATCACCCTTATCCAAAAACGAAATTTAAATCAACATTATTAGCAGTAACACACTCACATTTTTCATAAAACAAACACATTTTTTTCAGGAATCTACTCTCTGGAACCTAAAACTAATTTTAAAAAAACATCTTTCTAGGCATCCACTGTCCCTAATCGTGCAAGAAAATTTCAATTGACTTGTTGAAATATTGCAATCACCCTTATCCAAAAACGAAATTTAAATCAACATTTTAGCAGTAACACACTCACATTTTTCATAAAACAAACACATTTTTTTCAGGAATCTACTCTCTGGAACCTAAAACTAATTTTAAAAAACATCTTTCTAGGCATCCACTGTCCCTAATCGTGCAAGAAAATTTCAATTGACTTGTTGAAATATTGCAATCACCCTTATTCAAAAACAAAATTTTAATCAACTTTTTAGCAGTAACACCCTCACATTTTTCATAAAACAAACACATTTTTTTCAGGAATCTACTCTCTGGAACCTAAAACTAATTTAAAAAAAACATCTTTCTAGGCATCCACTGTCCCTAATCGTGCAAGAAAATTTCAATTGACTTGTTGAAGTATTGCAATCACCCTTACCCAAAAACGAAATTTAAATCAACTTTTTAGCAGTAACACACTCACATTTTTCATAAAACAAACACAGTTTTTTCAGGAATCTACTCTCTGGAACCTAAAACTAATTTTAAAAAAACATCTTTCTAGGCATCCACTGTCCCTAATCGTGCAAGAAAATTTCAATTGACTTGTTGAAATATTGCAATCACCCTTATCCAAAAACGAAATTTAAATCAACTTTTTAGCAGTAACACACTCACATTTTTCATAAAACAAACACATTTTTTCAGGAATCAACTCTCTGGAACCTAAAACAAATATAAAAAAAACATCTTTCTATGCATCCACTCTCCCTAATCGTGCAAGAAAATTTCAATTAACTTGTTGAAATGATGCATTCACGCTTATCCTGAAACTAAATTTAAATCAACTTTTTTGCAGTAACACACTCACATTTTTCATGAAACAAATAATTTTTTTTTCAGGAATCCACTCTCTGGAACCTATAACGAATTTGTAAAAAACATCTTTCTAGGCATCCACTCTCCCTAATCTTGCAAGAAAATTTCAATTAACTTGTTGAAATATTGCAATCACCCTTATCCAAAAACGATATTTAAATCAACTTTTTTGCAGTAACACACTCACATTTTTCATAAAACAAACACATTTTTTTCAGGAATCTACTTTCTGGAACCTAAAACTAATTTTAAAAAAAATCTTTCTAGGCATCCACTGTCCCTAATCGTGCAAGAAAATTTCAATTGACTTGTTGAAATATTGCAATCACCCTTATCCAAAAATGAAATTTAAATCAACTTTTTAGCAGTAACACACTCACATTTTTCATAAAACAAACACATTTTTTTCAGGAATCTACTCTCTGGAACTTAAAACTAATTTTAAAAAAACATCTTTCTAGGCATCCACTGTCCCTAATCGTGCAAGAAAATTTCAATTGACTTGTTGAAATATTGCAATCACCCTTATTCAAAAACGAAATTTTAATCAACTTTTTAGCAGTAACACACTCACATTTTTCATAAAACAAACACATTTTTTCAGGAATCAACTCTCTGGAACCTAAAACAAATATAAAAAAAACATCTTTCTATGCATCCACTCTCCCTAATCGTGCAAGAAAATTTCAATTAACTTGTTGAAATGATGCATTCACGCTTATCCTGAAACTAAATTTAAATCCACTTTTTTGCACTAACACACTCACATTTTTCATGAAACAAATAATTTTTTTTTCAGGAATCCACTCTCTGGAACCTATAACGAATTTGTAAAAAACATCTTTCTAGGCATCCACTCTCCCTAATCTTGCAAGAAAATTTCAATTAACTTGTTGAAATATTGCAATCACCCTTATCCAAAAACGATATTTAAATCAACTTTTTTGCAGTAACACACTCACATTTTTCATAAAACAAACACATTTTTTTCAGGAATCTACTCTCTGGAACCTAAAACTAATTTTAAAAAAAGATCTTTCTAGGCATCCACTGTCCCTAATCGTGCAAGAAAATTTCAATTGACTTGTTGAAATATTGCAATCACCCTTATCCAAAAATGAAATTTAAATCAACTTTTTAGCAGCAACACACTCACATTTTTCATAAAACAAACACATTTTTTTCAGGAATCTACTCTCTGGAACCTAAAACTAATTTTAAAAAAACATCTTTCTAGGCATCCACTGTCCCTAATCGTGCAAGAAAATTTCAATTGACTTGTTGAAATATTGCAATCACCCTTATTCAAAAACGAAATTTAAATCAACTTTTTAGCAGTAACACCCTCACATTTTTCATAAAACAAACACATTTTTTTCAGGAATCTACTCTCTGAAACCTAATACTAATTTAAAAAAGAAATCTTTCTATGCATCCACTGTCCCTAATCGTGCAAGAAAATTTCAATTGACTTGTTGAAGTATTGCAATCAACCTTATCCAAAAACGAAATTTAAATCAACTTTTTAGCAGTAACACACTCACATTTTTCATAAAACAAACACATTTTTTTCAGGAATCTACTCTCCGGAACCTAAAACTAATTTAAAAAAAACATCTTTCTAGGCATCCACTGTCCCTAATCGTGCAAGAAAATTTCAATTCACTTGTTGAAATATTGCAATCACCCTTATCCAAAAACGAAATTTAAATCAACTTTTTAGCAGTAACACACTCACATTTTTCATAAAACAAACACATTTTTTTCAGGAATCTACTCTCTGAAACCTAAAACTAATTTAAAAAAAATATCTTTCTAGGCATCCACTGTCCCTAATCGTGCAAGAAAATTTCAATTGACTTGTTGAAATATTGCAATCACCCTTATTCAAAAACGAAATTTAAATCAACTTTTTAGCAGTAACACCCTCACATTTTTCATAAAACAAACACATTTTTTTCAGGAATCTACTCTCTGAAACCTAATACTAATTTAAAAAAGAAATCTTTCTATGCATCCACTGTCCCTAATCGTGCAAGAAAATTTCAATTGACTTGTTGAAATATTGCAATCACCCTTATTCAAAAACGAAATTTAAATCAACTTTTTAGCAGTAACACCCTCACATTTTTCATAAAACAAACACATTTTTTTCAGGAATCTACTCTCTGGAACCTAAAACTAATTTTAAAAAAAACATCTTTCTAGGCATCCACTGTCCCTAATCGTGCAAGAAAATTTCAATTGACTTGTTGAAATGATGCATTCACGCCTATCCTGAAACTAAATTAAAATCAACTTTTTAGCAGTAACACACTCACATTTTTCATAAAACAAACACATTTTTTTCAGAAATCTACTCTCTGAAACCTAAAACTAATTTTAAAAAAAACATCTTTCTAGGATCCACTCTCCCTAATCTTCCAAGAAAATTTCAATTAACTTATTGAAATATTGCAATCACCCTTATCCAAAGACGATATTTAAATCAACTTTTTTGCAGTAACACACTCACATTTTTCATAAAACAAACCCATTTTTTTCAGGAATCTACTCTCTGAAACCTAAAACTAATTTAAAAAAAAACATCTTTCTAGGCATCCACTGTCCCTAATTGTGCAAGAAAATTTCGATTGACTTGTTGAAATATTGCAATCACCCTTATCCAAAAACGAAATTTAAATCAACTTTTTATCAGTAACACACTCACATTTTTCATAAAACAAACACATTTTTTCAGGAATCAACTCTCTGGAACCTAAAACAAATATAAAAAAAACATCTTTCTATGCATCCACTCTCCCTAATCGTGCAAGAAAATTTCAATTAACTAGTTGAAATAATGCAATCATGCCTATCCTGAAGCTACATTTAAATAAACTTTTTAGCAGTAACACACTCACATTTTTCATAAAACAAACACATTTTTTTCAGGAATCAACTCTCTGGAACCTAAAACAAATATAAAAAAAAATCTTTCTATGCATCCACTCTCCCTAATCGCGCAAGAAAATTTCAATTAACTTGTTGAAATGATGCATTCACGCTAATCCTGAAACCAGATTTAAATCAACTTTTTTGCAGTAACACACTCACATTTTTCATGAAACAAATAATTTTTTTTTCAGGAATCCACTCTCTGGAACCTATAACGAATTTGTAAAAAACATCTTTCTAGGCATCCACTCTCCCTAATCTTGCAAGAAAATTTCAATTAACTTGTTGAAATATTGCAATCACCCTTATCCAAAAACGATATTTAAATCAACTTTTTTGCAGTAACACACTCACATTTTTCATAAAACAAACACATTTTTTTCAGGAATCTACTCTCTGGAACCTAAAACTAATTTTAAAAAAAGATCTTTCTAGGCATCCACTGTCCCTAATCGTGCAAGAAAATGTCAATTGACTTGTTGAAATATTGCAATCACCCTTATCCAAAAATGAAATTTAAATCAACTTTTTAGCAGCAACACACTCACATTTTTCATAAAACAAACACATTTTTTTCAGGAATCTACTCTCTGGAACCTAAAACTAATTTAAAAAAAACATCTTTCTAGGCATCCACTGTCCCTAATCGTGCAAGAAAATTTCAATTGACTTGTTGAAATATTGCAATCACCCTAATTCAAAAACGAAATTTAAATCAACTTTTTAGCAGTAACACCCTCACATTTTTCATAAAACAAACACATTTTTTTCAGGAATCTACTCTCTGAAACCTAATACTAATTTAAAAAAGAAATCTTTCTATGCATCCACTGTCCCTAATCGTGCAAGAAAATTTCAATTGACTTGTTGAAGTATTGCAATCAACCTTATCCAAAAAATGAAATTTAAATCAACTTTTTAGCAGTAACACACTCACATTTTTCATAAAACAAACACATTTTTTTCAGGAATCTACTCTCCGGAACCTAAAACTAATTTAAAAAAAACATCTTTCTAGGCATCCACTGTCCCTAATCGTGCAAGAAAATTTCAATTCACTTGTTGAAATATTGCAATCACCCTTATCCAAAAACGAAATTTAAATCAACTTTTTAGCAGTAACACACTCACATTTTTCATAAAACAAACACATTTTTTTCAGGAATCTACTCTCTGAAACCTAAAACTAATTTAAAAAAAATATCTTTCTAGGCATCCACTGTCCCTAATCGTGCAAGAAAATTTCAATTGACTTGTTGAAATATTGCAATCACCCTTATTCAAAAACGAAATTTAAATCAACTTTTTAGCAGTAACACCCTCACATTTTTCATAAAACAAACACATTTTTTTCAGGAATCTACTCTCTGGAACCTAAAACTAATTTAAAAAAAACATCTTTCTAGGCATCCACTGTCCCTAATCGTGCAAGAAAATTTCAATTGACTTGTTGAAGTATTGCAATCACCCTTACCCAAAAACGAAATTTAAATCAACTTTTTAGCAGTAACACACTCACATTTTTCATAAAACAAACACATTTTTTTCAGGAATCTACTCTCTGGAACCTAAAACTAATTTTAAAAAAACATCTTTCTAGGCATCCACTGTCCCTAATCGTGCAAGAAAATTTCAATTGACTTGTTGAAGTATTGCAATCACCCTTACCCAAAAACGAAATTTAAATCAACTTTTTAGCAGTAACACACTCACATTTTTCATAAAACAAACACATTTTTTTCAGGAATCTACTCTCTGGAACCTAAAACTAATTTAAAAAAAACATCTTTCTAGGCATCCACTGTCCCTAATCGTGCAAGAAAATTTCAATTGACTTGTTGAAATATTGCAATCACCCTTATCCAAAAACGAAATTTAAATCAACTTTTTAGCAGTAACACACTCACATTTTTCATAAAACAAACACATTTTTTCAGGAATCAACTCTCTGGAACCTAAAACAAATATAAAAAAAACATCTTTCTATGCATCCACTCTCCCTAATCGTGCAAGAAAATTTCAATTAACTTGTTGAAATGATGCATTCACGCTTATCCTGAAACTAAATTTAAATCAACTTTTTTGCAGTAACACACTCACATTTTTCATGAAACAAATAATTTTTTTTTCAGGAATCCACTCTCTGGAACCTATAACGAATTTGTAAAAAACATCTTTCTAGGCATCCACTCTCCCTAATCTTGCAAGAAAATTTCAATTAACTTGTTGAAATATTGCAATCACCCTTATCCAAAAACGATATTTAAATCAACTTTTTTGCAGTAACACACTCACATTTTTCATAAAACAAACACATTTTTTTCAGGAATCTACTCTCTGGAACCTAAAACTAATTTTAAAAAAAATCTTTCTAGGCATCCACTGTCCCTAATCGTGCAAGAAAATTTCAATTGACTTGTTGAAATATTGCAATCACCCTTATCCAAAAATGAAATTTAAATCAACTTTTTAGCAGCAACACACTCACATTTTTCATAAAACAAACACATTTTTTTCAGGAATCTACTCTCTGGAACCTAAAACTAATTTTAAAAAAACATCTTTCTAGGCATCCACTGTCCCTAATCGTGCAAGAAAATTTCAATTGACTTGTTGAAATATTGCAATCACCCTTATCCAAAAACGAAATTTAAATCAACTTTTTAGCAGTAACACACTCACATTTTTCATAAAACAAACACATTTTTTTCAGGAATCTACTCTCTGGAACCTAAAACTAATTTTAAAAAAACATCTTTCTAGGCATCCACTGTCCCTAATCGTGCAAGAAAATTTCAATTGACTTGTTGAAATATTGCAATCACGCTTATCCAAAAACGAAATTTAAATCAACTTTTTAGCAGTAACACACTCACATTGTTCATAAAACAAACACATTTTTTTCAGGAATCTACTCTCTGAAACCTAAAACTAATTTTAAAAAAATATCTTTCTAGGCATCCACTGTCCCTAATCGTGCAAGAAAATTTCAATTGACTTGTTGAAATATTGCAATCACCCTTATTCGAAAACGAAATTTAAATCAACTTTTTAGCAGTAACACCCTCACATTTTTCATAAAACAAACACATTTTTTTCAGGAATCTACTCTCTGGAACCTAAAACTAATTTTAAAAAAACATCTTTCTAGGCATCCACTGTCCCTAATCGTGCAAGAAAATTTCAATTGACTTGTTGAAATATTGCAATCACCCTTATCCAAAAACGAAATTTAAATCAACTTTTTAGCAGTAACACACTCACATTTTTCATAAAACAAACACATTTTTTTCAGGAATCTACTCTCTGGAACCTAAAACTAATTTTAAAAAAACATCTTTCTAGGCATCCACTGTCCCTAATCGTGCAAGAAAATTTCAATTGACTTGTTGAAATATTGCAATCACCCTTATCCAAAAACGAAATTTAAATCAACTTTTTAGCAGTAACACACTCACATTTTTCATAAAACAAACACATTTTTTTCAGGAATCTACTCTCTGAAACCTAAAACTAATTTTAAAAAAATATCTTTCTAGGCATCCACTGTCCCTAATCGTGCAAGAAAATTTCAATTGACTTGTTGAAATATTGCAATCACCCTTATTCAAAAACGAAATTTAAATCAACTTTTTAGCAGTAACACCCTCACATTTTTCATAAAACAAACACATTTTTTTCAGGAATCTACTCTCTGGAACCTAAAACTAATTTAAAAAAAAATCTTTCTAGGCATCCACTGTCCCTAATCGTGCAAGAAAATTTCAATTGACTTGTTGAAGTATTGCAATCACCCTTATCCAAAAACGAAATTTAAATCAACATTATTAGCAGTAACACACTCACATTTTTCATAAAACAAACACATTTTTTTCAGGAATCTACTCTCTGGAACCTAAAACTAATTTTAAAAAAACATCTTTCTAGGCATCCACTGTCCCTAATCGTGCAAGAAAATTTCAATTGACTTGTTGAAATATTGCAATCACCCTTATCCAAAAACGAAATTTAAATCAACTTTTTAGCAGTAACACACTCACATTTTTCATAAAACAAACACATTTTTTCAGGAATCAACTCTCTGGAACCTAAAACAAATATAAAAAAAACATCTTTCTATGCATCCACTCTCCCTAATCGTGCAAGAAAATTTCAATTAACTTGTTGAAATGATGCATTCACGCTTATCCTGAAACTAAATTTAAATCAACTTTTTTGCAGTAACACACTCACATTTTTCATGAAACAAATAATTTTTTTTTCAGGAATCCACTCTCTGGAACCTATAACGAATTTGTAAAAAACATCTTTCTAGGCATCCACTCTCCCTAATCTTGCAAGAAAATTTCAATTAACTTGTTGAAATATTGCAATCACCCTTATCCAAAAACAATATTTAAATCAACTTTTTTGCAGTAACACACTCACATTTTTCATAAAACAAACACATTTTTTTCAGGAATCTACTCTCTGGAACCTAAAACTAATTTAAAAAAAAATCTTTCTAGGCATCCACTGTCCCTAATCGTGCAAGAAAATTTCAATTGACTTGTTGAAATATTGCAATCACCCTTATCCAAAAATGAAATTTAAATCAACTTTTTAGCAGCAACACTCTCACATTTTTCATAAAACAAACACATTTTTTTCAGGAATCTACTCTCTGGAACCTAAAACTAATTTAAAAAAAACATCTTTCTAGGCATCCACTGTCCCTAATCGTGCAAGAAAATTTCAATTGACTTGTTGAAATATTGCAATCACCCTTATCCAAAAACGAAATTTAAATCAACTTTTTAGCAGTAACACACTCACATTTTTCATAAAACAAACACATTTTTTTCAGGAATCTACTCTCTGGAACCTAAAACTAATTTTAAAAAAACATCTTTCTAGGCATCCACTGTCCCTAATCGTGCAAGAAAATTTCAATTGACTTGTTGAAATATTGCAATCACCCTTATCCAAAAACGAAATTTAAATCAACTTTTTAGCAGTAACACACTCACATTTTTCATAAAGCAAACACATTTTTTTCAGGAATCTACTCTCTGAAACCTAAAACTAATTTTAAAAAAATATCTTTCTAGGCATCCACTGTCCCTAATCGTGCAAGAAAATTTCAATTGACTTGTTGAAATATTGCAATCACCCTTATTCAAAAACGAAATTTAAATCAACTTTTTAGCAGTAACACCCTCACATTTTTCATAAAACAAACACATTTTTTTCAGGAATCTACTCTCTGGAACCTAAAACTAATTTAAAAAAAAATCTTTCTAGGCATCCACTGTCCCTAATCGTGCAAGAAAATTTCAATTGACTTGTTGAAGTATTCCAATCACCCTTATCCAAAAACGAAATTTAAATCAACATTTTTAGCAGTAACACACTCACATTTTTCATAAAACAAACACATTTTTTTCAGGAATCTACTCTCTGGAACCTAAAACTAATTTTAAAAAAACATCTTTCTAGGCATCCACTGTCCCTAATCGTGCAAGAAAATTTCAATTGACTTGTTGAAATATTGCAATCACCCTTATCCAAAAACGAAATTTAAATCAACTTTTTAGCAGTAACACCCTCACATTTTTCATAAAACAAACACATTTTTTTCAGGAATCTACTCTCTGAAACCTAATACTAATTTAAAAAAGAAATCTTTCTATGCATCCACTGTCCCTAATCGTGCAAGAAAATTTCAATTGACTTGTTGAAGTATTGCAATCAACCTTATCCAAAAACGAAATTTAAATCAACTTTTTAGCAGTAACACACTCACATTTTTCATAAAACAAACACATTTTTTTCAGGAATCTACTCTCCGGAACCTAAAACTAATTTAAAAAAAACATCTTTCTAGGCATCCACTGTCCCTAATCGTGCAAGAAAATTTCAATTCACTTGTTGAAATATTGCAATCACCCTTATCCAAAAACGAAATTTAAATCAACTTTTTAGCAGTAACACACTCACATTTTTCATAAAACAAACACATTTTTTTCAGGAATCTACTCTCTGAAACCTAAAACTAATTTAAAAAAAATATCTTTCTAGGCATCCACTGTCCCTAATCGTGCAAGAAAATTTCAATTGACTTGTTGAAATATTGCAATCACCCTTATTCAAAAACGAAATTTAAATCAACTTTTTAGCAGTAACACCCTCACATTTTTCATAAAACAAACACATTTTTTTCAGGAATCTACTCTCTGAAACCTAATACTAATTTAAAAAAGAAATCTTTCTATGCATCCACTGTCCCTAATCGTGCAAGAAAATTTCAATTGACTTGTTGAAATATTGCAATCACCCTTATTCAAAAACGAAATTTAAATCAACTTTTTAGCAGTAACACCCTCACATTTTTCATAAAACAAACACATTTTTTTCAGGAATCTACTCTCTGGAACCTAAAACTAATTTTAAAAAAAACATCTTTCTAGGCATCCACTGTCCCTAATCGTGCAAGAAAATTTCAATTGACTTGTTGAAATGATGCATTCACGCCTATCCTGAAACTAAATTAAAATCAACTTTTTAGCAGTAACACACTCACATTTTTCATAAAACAAACACATTTTTTTCAGAAATCTACTCTCTGAAACCTAAAACTAATTTTAAAAAAAACATCTTTCTAGGATCCACTCTCCCTAATCTTCCAAGAAAATTTCAATTAACTTATTGAAATATTGCAATCACCCTTATCCAAAGACGATATTTAAATCAACTTTTTTGCAGTAACACACTCACATTTTTCATAAAACAAACCCATTTTTTTCAGGAATCTACTCTCTGAAACCTAAAACTAATTTAAAAAAAAACATCTTTCTAGGCATCCACTGTCCCTAATTGTGCAAGAAAATTTCGATTGACTTGTTGAAATATTGCAATCACCCTTATCCAAAAACGAAATTTAAATCAACTTTTTATCAGTAACACACTCACATTTTTCATAAAACAAACACATTTTTTCAGGAATCAACTCTCTGGAACCTAAAACAAATATAAAAAAAACATCTTTCTATGCATCCACTCTCCCTAATCGTGCAAGAAAATTTCAATTAACTAGTTGAAATAATGCAATCATGCCTATCCTGAAGCTACATTTAAATAAACTTTTTAGCAGTAACACACTCACATTTTTCATAAAACAAACACATTTTTTTCAGGAATCAACTCTCTGGAACCTAAAACAAATATAAAAAAAAATCTTTCTATGCATCCACTCTCCCTAATCGCGCAAGAAAATTTCAATTAACTTGTTGAAATGATGCATTCACGCTAATCCTGAAACCAGATTTAAATCAACTTTTTTGCAGTAACACACTCACATTTTTCATGAAACAAATAATTTTTTTTTCAGGAATCCACTCTCTGGAACCTATAACGAATTTGTAAAAAACATCTTTCTAGGCATCCACTCTCCCTAATCTTGCAAGAAAATTTCAATTAACTTGTTGAAATATTGCAATCACCCTTATCCAAAAACGATATTTAAATCAACTTTTTTGCAGTAACACACTCACATTTTTCATAAAACAAACACATTTTTTTCAGGAATCTACTCTCTGGAACCTAAAACTAATTTTAAAAAAAGATCTTTCTAGGCATCCACTGTCCCTAATCGTGCAAGAAAATGTCAATTGACTTGTTGAAATATTGCAATCACCCTTATCCAAAAATGAAATTTAAATCAACTTTTTAGCAGCAACACACTCACATTTTTCATAAAACAAACACATTTTTTTCAGGAATCTACTCTCTGGAACCTAAAACTAATTTAAAAAAAACATCTTTCTAGGCATCCACTGTCCCTAATCGTGCAAGAAAATTTCAATTGACTTGTTGAAATATTGCAATCACCCTAATTCAAAAACGAAATTTAAATCAACTTTTTAGCAGTAACACCCTCACATTTTTCATAAAACAAACACATTTTTTTCAGGAATCTACTCTCTGAAACCTAATACTAATTTAAAAAAGAAATCTTTCTATGCATCCACTGTCCCTAATCGTGCAAGAAAATTTCAATTGACTTGTTGAAGTATTGCAATCAACCTTATCCAAAAAATGAAATTTAAATCAACTTTTTAGCAGTAACACACTCACATTTTTCATAAAACAAACACATTTTTTTCAGGAATCTACTCTCCGGAACCTAAAACTAATTTAAAAAAAACATCTTTCTAGGCATCCACTGTCCCTAATCGTGCAAGAAAATTTCAATTCACTTGTTGAAATATTGCAATCACCCTTATCCAAAAACGAAATTTAAATCAACTTTTTAGCAGTAACACACTCACATTTTTCATAAAACAAACACATTTTTTTCAGGAATCTACTCTCTGAAACCTAAAACTAATTTAAAAAAAATATCTTTCTAGGCATCCACTGTCCCTAATCGTGCAAGAAAATTTCAATTGACTTGTTGAAATATTGCAATCACCCTTATTCAAAAACGAAATTTAAATCAACTTTTTAGCAGTAACACCCTCACATTTTTCATAAAACAAACACATTTTTTTCAGGAATCTACTCTCTGGAACCTAAAACTAATTTAAAAAAAACATCTTTCTAGGCATCCACTGTCCCTAATCGTGCAAGAAAATTTCAATTGACTTGTTGAAGTATTGCAATCACCCTTACCCAAAAACGAAATTTAAATCAACTTTTTAGCAGTAACACACTCACATTTTTCATAAAACAAACACATTTTTTTCAGGAATCTACTCTCTGGAACCTAAAACTAATTTTAAAAAAACATCTTTCTAGGCATCCACTGTCCCTAATCGTGCAAGAAAATTTCAATTGACTTGTTGAAGTATTGCAATCACCCTTACCCAAAAACGAAATTTAAATCAACTTTTTAGCAGTAACACACTCACATTTTTCATAAAACAAACACATTTTTTTCAGGAATCTACTCTCTGGAACCTAAAACTAATTTAAAAAAAACATCTTTCTAGGCATCCACTGTCCCTAATCGTGCAAGAAAATTTCAATTGACTTGTTGAAATATTGCAATCACCCTTATCCAAAAACGAAATTTAAATCAACTTTTTAGCAGTAACACACTCACATTTTTCATAAAACAAACACATTTTTTCAGGAATCAACTCTCTGGAACCTAAAACAAATATAAAAAAAACATCTTTCTATGCATCCACTCTCCCTAATCGTGCAAGAAAATTTCAATTAACTTGTTGAAATGATGCATTCACGCTTATCCTGAAACTAAATTTAAATCAACTTTTTTGCAGTAACACACTCACATTTTTCATGAAACAAATAATTTTTTTTTCAGGAATCCACTCTCTGGAACCTATAACGAATTTGTAAAAAACATCTTTCTAGGCATCCACTCTCCCTAATCTTGCAAGAAAATTTCAATTAACTTGTTGAAATATTGCAATCACCCTTATCCAAAAACGATATTTAAATCAACTTTTTTGCAGTAACACACTCACATTTTTCATAAAACAAACACATTTTTTTCAGGAATCTACTCTCTGGAACCTAAAACTAATTTTAAAAAAAATCTTTCTAGGCATCCACTGTCCCTAATCGTGCAAGAAAATTTCAATTGACTTGTTGAAATATTGCAATCACCCTTATCCAAAAATGAAATTTAAATCAACTTTTTAGCAGCAACACACTCACATTTTTCATAAAACAAACACATTTTTTTCAGGAATCTACTCTCTGGAACCTAAAACTAATTTTAAAAAAACATCTTTCTAGGCATCCACTGTCCCTAATCGTGCAAGAAAATTTCAATTGACTTGTTGAAATATTGCAATCACCCTTATCCAAAAACGAAATTTAAATCAACTTTTTAGCAGTAACACACTCACATTTTTCATAAAACAAACACATTTTTTTCAGGAATCTACTCTCTGGAACCTAAAACTAATTTTAAAAAAACATCTTTCTAGGCATCCACTGTCCCTAATCGTGCAAGAAAATTTCAATTGACTTGTTGAAATATTGCAATCACGCTTATCCAAAAACGAAATTTAAATCAACTTTTTAGCAGTAACACACTCACATTGTTCATAAAACAAACACATTTTTTTCAGGAATCTACTCTCTGAAACCTAAAACTAATTTTAAAAAAATATCTTTCTAGGCATCCACTGTCCCTAATCGTGCAAGAAAATTTCAATTGACTTGTTGAAATATTGCAATCACCCTTATTCGAAAACGAAATTTAAATCAACTTTTTAGCAGTAACACCCTCACATTTTTCATAAAACAAACACATTTTTTTCAGGAATCTACTCTCTGGAACCTAAAACTAATTTTAAAAAAACATCTTTCTAGGCATCCACTGTCCCTAATCGTGCAAGAAAATTTCAATTGACTTGTTGAAATATTGCAATCACCCTTATCCAAAAACGAAATTTAAATCAACTTTTTAGCAGTAACACACTCACATTTTTCATAAAACAAACACATTTTTTTCAGGAATCTACTCTCTGGAACCTAAAACTAATTTTAAAAAAACATCTTTCTAGGCATCCACTGTCCCTAATCGTGCAAGAAAATTTCAATTGACTTGTTGAAATATTGCAATCACCCTTATCCAAAAACGAAATTTAAATCAACTTTTTAGCAGTAACACACTCACATTTTTCATAAAACAAACACATTTTTTTCAGGAATCTACTCTCTGAAACCTAAAACTAATTTTAAAAAAATATCTTTCTAGGCATCCACTGTCCCTAATCGTGCAAGAAAATTTCAATTGACTTGTTGAAATATTGCAATCACCCTTATTCAAAAACGAAATTTAAATCAACTTTTTAGCAGTAACACCCTCACATTTTTCATAAAACAAACACATTTTTTTCAGGAATCTACTCTCTGGAACCTAAAACTAATTTAAAAAAAAATCTTTCTAGGCATCCACTGTCCCTAATCGTGCAAGAAAATTTCAATTGACTTGTTGAAGTATTGCAATCACCCTTATCCAAAAACGAAATTTAAATCAACATTATTAGCAGTAACACACTCACATTTTTCATAAAACAAACACATTTTTTTCAGGAATCTACTCTCTGGAACCTAAAACTAATTTTAAAAAAACATCTTTCTAGGCATCCACTGTCCCTAATCGTGCAAGAAAATTTCAATTGACTTGTTGAAATATTGCAATCACCCTTATCCAAAAACGAAATTTAAATCAACTTTTTAGCAGTAACACACTCACATTTTTCATAAAACAAACACATTTTTTCAGGAATCAACTCTCTGGAACCTAAAACAAATATAAAAAAAACATCTTTCTATGCATCCACTCTCCCTAATCGTGCAAGAAAATTTCAATTAACTTGTTGAAATGATGCATTCACGCTTATCCTGAAACTAAATTTAAATCAACTTTTTTGCAGTAACACACTCACATTTTTCATGAAACAAATAATTTTTTTTTCAGGAATCCACTCTCTGGAACCTATAACGAATTTGTAAAAAACATCTTTCTAGGCATCCACTCTCCCTAATCTTGCAAGAAAATTTCAATTAACTTGTTGAAATATTGCAATCACCCTTATCCAAAAACAATATTTAAATCAACTTTTTTGCAGTAACACACTCACATTTTTCATAAAACAAACACATTTTTTTCAGGAATCTACTCTCTGGAACCTAAAACTAATTTAAAAAAAAATCTTTCTAGGCATCCACTGTCCCTAATCGTGCAAGAAAATTTCAATTGACTTGTTGAAATATTGCAATCACCCTTATCCAAAAATGAAATTTAAATCAACTTTTTAGCAGCAACACTCTCACATTTTTCATAAAACAAACACATTTTTTTCAGGAATCTACTCTCTGGAACCTAAAACTAATTTAAAAAAAACATCTTTCTAGGCATCCACTGTCCCTAATCGTGCAAGAAAATTTCAATTGACTTGTTGAAATATTGCAATCACCCTTATCCAAAAACGAAATTTAAATCAACTTTTTAGCAGTAACACACTCACATTTTTCATAAAACAAACACATTTTTTTCAGGAATCTACTCTCTGGAACCTAAAACTAATTTTAAAAAAACATCTTTCTAGGCATCCACTGTCCCTAATCGTGCAAGAAAATTTCAATTGACTTGTTGAAATATTGCAATCACCCTTATCCAAAAACGAAATTTAAATCAACTTTTTAGCAGTAACACACTCACATTTTTCATAAAGCAAACACATTTTTTTCAGGAATCTACTCTCTGAAACCTAAAACTAATTTTAAAAAAATATCTTTCTAGGCATCCACTGTCCCTAATCGTGCAAGAAAATTTCAATTGACTTGTTGAAATATTGCAATCACCCTTATTCAAAAACGAAATTTAAATCAACTTTTTAGCAGTAACACCCTCACATTTTTCATAAAACAAACACATTTTTTTCAGGAATCTACTCTCTGGAACCTAAAACTAATTTAAAAAAAAATCTTTCTAGGCATCCACTGTCCCTAATCGTGCAAGAAAATTTCAATTGACTTGTTGAAGTATTCCAATCACCCTTATCCAAAAACGAAATTTAAATCAACATTTTTAGCAGTAACACACTCACATTTTTCATAAAACAAACACATTTTTTTCAGGAATCTACTCTCTGGAACCTAAAACTAATTTTAAAAAAACATCTTTCTAGGCATCCACTGTCCCTAATCGTGCAAGAAAATTTCAATTGACTTGTTGAAATATTGCAATCACCCTTATCCAAAAACGAAATTTAAATCAACATTTTAGCAGTAACACACTCACATTTTTCATAAAACAAACACATTTTTTTCAGGAATCTACTCTCTGGAACCTAAAACTAATTTTAAAAAACATCTTTCTAGGCATCCACTCTCCCTAATCGTGCAAGAAAATTTCAATTGACTTGTTGAAATATTGCAATCACCCTTATTCAAAAACGAAATTTTAATCAACTTTTTAGCAGTAACACCCTCACATTTTTCATGAAACAAACACATTTTTTTCAGGAATCTACTCTCTGGAACCTAAAACTAATTTAAAAAAAACATCTTTCTAGGCATCCACTGTCCCTAATCGTGCAAGAAAATTTCAATTGACTTGTTGAAGTATTGCAATCACCCTTACCCAAAAACGAAATTTAAATCAACTTTTTAGCAGTAACACACTCACATTTTTCATAAAACAAACACATTTTTTTCAGGAATCTACTCTCTGGAACCTAAAACTAATTTTAAAAAAACATCTTTCTAGGCATCCACTGTCCCTAATCGTGCAAGAAAATTTCAATTGACTTGTTGAAATATTGCAATCACCCTTATCCAAAAACGAAATTTAAATCAACTTTTTAGCAGTAACACACTCACATTTTTCATAAAACAAACACATTTTTTCAGGAATCAACTCTCTGGAACCTAAAACAAATATAAAAAAAACATCTTTCTATGCATCCACTCTCCCTAATCGTGCAAGAAAATTTCAATTAACTTGTTGAAATAATGCAATCATGCCTATCCTGAAGCTAAATTTAAATAAACTTTTTAGCAGTAACACACTCACATTTTTCATAAAACAAACACATTTTTTTCAGGAATCAACTCTCTGGAACCTAAAACAAATATAAAAAAAAGATCTTTCTATGCATCCACTCTCCCTAATCGTGCAAGAAAATTTCAATTAACTTGTTGAAATGATGCATCACGCTTATCCTGAAACTAAATTTAAATCAACTTTTTTGCAGTAACACACTCACATTTTTCATGTAACAAATAATTTTTTTTTCAGGAATCCACTCTCTGGAACCTATAACGAATTTGTAAAAAACATCTTTCTAGGCATCCACTCTCCCTAATCTTGCAAGAAAATTTCAATTAACTTGTTGAAATATTGCAATCACCTTTATCCAAAAACAATATTTAAATCAACTTTTTTGCAGTAACACACTCACATTTTTCATAAAACAAACACATTTTTTTCAGGAATCTACTCTCTGGAACCTAAAACTAATTTTAAAAAAACATCTTTCTAGGCATCCACTGTCCCTAATCGTGCAAGAAAATTTCAATTGACTTGTTGAAATATTGCAATCACCCTTATCCAAAAACGAAATTTAAATCAACATTTTAGCAGTAACACACTCACATTTTTCATAAAACAAACACATTTTTTTCAGGAATCTACTCTCTGGAACCTAAAACTAATTTTAAAAAACATCTTTCTAGGCATCCACTGTCCCTAATCGTGCAAGAAAATTTCAATTGACTTGTTGAAATATTGCAATCACCCTTATTCAAAAACAAAATTTTAATCAACTTTTTAGCAGTAACACCCTCACATTTTTCATAAAACAAACACATTTTTTTCAGGAATCTACTCTCTGGAACCTAAAACTAATTTAAAAAAAACATCTTTCTAGGCATCCACTGTCCCTAATCGTGCAAGAAAATTTCAATTGACTTGTTGAAGTATTGCAATCACCCTTACCCAAAAACGAAATTTAAATCAACTTTTTAGCAGTAACACACTCACATTTTTCATAAAACAAACACATTTTTTTCAGGAATCTACTCTCTGGAACCTAAAACTAATTTTAAAAAAACATCTTTCTAGGCATCCACTGTCCCTAATCGTGCAAGAAAATTTCAATTGACTTGTTGAAATATTGCAATCACCCTTATCCAAAAACGAAATTTAAATCAACTTTTTAGCAGTAACACACTCACATTTTTCATAAAACAAACACATTTTTTCAGGAATCAACTCTGTGGGACCTAAAACAAATATAAAAAAAACATCTTTCTATGCATCCACTCTCCCTAATCGTGCAAGAAAATTTCAATTAACTTGTTGAAATGATGCATTCACGCTTATCCTGAAACTAAATTTAAATCAACTTTTTTGCAGTAACACACTCACATTTTTCATGAAACAAATAATTTTTTTTTCAGGAATCCACTCTCTGGAACCTATAACGAATTTGTAAAAAACATCTTTCTAGGCATCCACTCTCCCTAATCTTGCAAGAAAATTTCAATTAACTTGTTGAAATATTGCAATCACCCTTATCCAAAAACGATATTTAAATCAACTTTTTTGCAGTAACACACTCACATTTTTCATAAAACAAACACATTTTTTTCAGGAATCTACTCTCTGGAACCTAAAACTAATTTTAAAAAAAATCTTTCTAGGCATCCACTGTCCCTAATCGTGCAAGAAAATTTCAATTGACTTGTTGAAATATTGCAATCACCCTTATCCAAAAATGAAATTTAAGTTAACTTTTTAGCAGCAACACACTCACATTTTTCATAAAACAAACACATTTTTTTCAGGAATCTACTCTCTGGAACCTAAAACTAATTTTAAAAAAACATCTTTCTAGGCATCCACTGTCCCTAATCGTGCAAGAAAATTTCAATTGACTTGTTGAAATATTGCAATCACCCTTATCCAAAAACGAAATTTAAATCAACTTTTTAGCAGTAACACACTCACATTTTTCATAAAACAAACACATTTTTTTCAGGAATCTACTCTCTGGAACCTAAAACTAATTTTAAAAAAACATCTTTCTAGGCATCCACTGTCCCTAATCGTGCAAGAAAATTTCAATTGACTTGTTGAAATATTGCAATCACCCTTATCCAAAAACGAAATTTAAATCAACTTTTTAGCAGTAACACACTCACATTTTTCATAAAACAAACACATTTTTTTCAGGAATCTACTCTCTGAAACCTAAAACTAATTTTAAAAAAATATCTTTCTAGGCATCCACTGTCCCTAATCGTGCAAGAAAATTTCAATTGACTTGTTGAAATATTGCAATCACCCTTATTCAAAAACGAAATTTAAATCAACTTTTTAGCAGTAACACCCTCACATTTTTCATAAAACAAACACATTTTTTTCAGGAATCTACTCTCTGGAACCTAAAACTAATTTTAAAAAAACATCTTTCTAGGCATCCACTGTCCCTAATCGTGCAAGAAAATTTCAATTGACTTGTTGAAATATTGCAATCACCCTTATCCAAAAACGAAATTTAAATCAACTTTTTAGCAGTAACACACTCACATTTTTCATAAAACAAACAAATTTTTTTCAGGAATCTACTCTCTGGAACCTAAAACTAATTTTAAAAAAACATCTTTCTAGGCATCCACTGTCCCTAATCGTGCAAGAAAATTTCAATTGACTTGTTGAAATATTGCAATCACCCTTATCCAAAAACGAAATTTAAATCAACTTTTTAGCAGTAACACACTCACATTTTTCATAAAACAAACACATTTTTTTCAGGAATCTACTCTCTGAAACCTAAAACTAATTTTAAAAAAATATCTTTCTAGGCATCCACTGTCCCTAATCGTGCAAGAACATTTCAATTGACTTGTTGAAATATTGCAATCACCCTTATTCAAAAACGAAATTTAAATCAACTTTTTAGCAGTAACACCCTCACATTTTTCATAAAACAAACACATTTTTTACAGGAATCTACTCTCTGGAACCTAAAACTAATTTAAAAAAAAAATCTTTCTAGGCATCCACTGTCCCTAATCGTGCAAGAAAATTTCAATTGACTTGTTGAAGTATTGCAATCACCCTTATCCAAAAACGAAATTTAAATCAACATTTTTAGCAGTAACACACTCACATTTTTCATAAAACAAACACATTTTTTTCAGGAATCTACTCTCTAGAACCTAAAACTAATTTAAAAAAAACATCTTTCTAGGCATCCACTGTCCCTAATCGTGCAAGAAAATTTCAATTGACTTGTTGAAATATTGCAATCACCCTTATCCAAAAACGAAATTTAAATCAACTTTTTAGCAGTAACACACTCACATTTTTCATAAAACAAACACATTTTTTCAGGAATCAACTCTCTGGAACCTAAAACAAATATAAAAAAAACATCTTTCTATGCATCCACTCTCCCTAATCGTGCAAGAAAATTTCAATTAACTTGTTGAAATGATGCATTCACGCTTATCCTGAAACTAAATTTAAATCAACTTTTTTGCAGTAACACACTCACATTTTTCATGAAACAAATAATTTTTTTTTCAGGAATCCACTCTCTGGAACCTATAACGAATTTGTAAAAAACATCTTTCTAGGCATCCACTCTCCCTAATCTTGCAAGAAAATTTCAATTAACTTGTTGAAATATTGCAATCACCCTTATCCAAAAACAATATTTAAATCAACTTTTTTGCAGTAACACACTCACATTTTTCATAAAACAAACACATTTTTTTCAGGAATCTACTCTCTGGAACCTAAAACTAATTTTAAAAAAAATCTTTCTAGGCATCCACTGTCCCTAATCGTGCAAGAAAATTTCAATTGACTTGTTGAAATATTGCAATCACCCTTATCCAAAAATGAAATTTAAATCAACTTTTTAGCAGCAACACACTCACATTTTTCATAAAACAAACACATTTTTTTCAGGAATCTACTCTCTGGAACCTAAAACTAATTTAAAAAAAACATCTTTCTAGGCATCCACTGTCCCTAATCGTGCAAGAAAATTTCAATTGACTTGTTGAAATATTGCAATCACCCTTATCCAAAAACGAAATTTAAATCAACTTTTTAGCAGTAACACACTCACATTTTTCATAAAGCAAACACATTTTTTTCAGGAATCTACTCTCTGAAACCTAAAACTAATTTTAAAAAATATCTTTCTAGGCATCCACTGTCCCTAATCGTGCAAGAAAATTTCAATTGAATTGTTGAAATATTGCAATCACCCTTATTCAAAAACGAAATTTAAATCAACTTTTTAGCAGTAACACCCTCACATTTTTCATAAAACAAACACATTTTTTTCAGGAATCTACTCTCTGGAACCTAAAACTAATTTAAAAAAAAATCTTTCTAGGCATCCACTGTCCCTAATCGTGCAAGAAAATTTCAATTAACTTGTTGAAATGATGCATTCACGCTTATCCTGAAACTAAATTTAAATCAACTTTTTTGCAGTAACACACTCACATTTTTCATGAAACAAATAATTTTTTTTTCAGGAATCCACTCTCTGGAACCTATAACGAATTTGTAAAAAACATCTTTCTAGGCATCCACTCTCCCTAATCTTGCAAGAAAATTTCAATTAACTTGTTGAAATATTGCAATCACCCTTATCCAAAAACGATATTTAAATCAACTTTTTTGCAGTAACACACTCACATTTTTCATAAAACAAACACATTTTTTTCAGGAATCTACTCTCTGGAACCTAAAACTAATTTTAAAAAAACATCTTTCTAGGCATCCACTGTCCCTAATCGTGCAAGAAAATTTCAATTGACTTGTTGAAATATTGCAATCACCCTTATCCAAAAACGAAATTTAAATCAACATTTTAGCAGTAACACACTCACATTTTTCATAAAACAAACACATTTTTTTCAGGAATCTACTCTCTGGAACCTAAAACTAATTTTAAAAAACATCTTTCTAGGCATCCACTGTCCCTAATCGTGCAAGAAAATTTCAATTGACTTGTTGAAATATTGCAATCACCCTTATTCAAAAACAAAATTTTAATCAACTTTTTAGCAGTAACACCCTCACATTTTTCATAAAACAAACACATTTTTTTCAGGAATCTACTCTCTGGAACCTAAAACTAATTTAAAAAAAACATCTTTCTAGGCATCCACTGTCCCTAATCGTGCAAGAAAATTTCAATTGACTTGTTGAAGTATTGCAATCACCCTTACCCAAAAACGAAATTTAAATCAACTTTTTAGCAGTAACACACTCACATTTTTCATAAAACAAACACATTTTTTTCAGGAATCTACTCTCTGGAACCTAAAACTAATTTTAAAAAAACATCTTTCTAGGCATCCACTGTCCCTAATCGTGCAAGAAAATTTCAATTGACTTGTTGAAATATTGCAATCACCCTTATCCAAAAACGAAATTTAAATCAACTTTTTAGCAGTAACACACTCACATTTTTCATAAAACAAACACATTTTTTTCAGGAATCTACTCTCTGAAACCTAAAACTAATTTTAAAAAAATATCTTTCTAGGCATCCACTGTCCCTAATCGTGCAAGAAAATTTCAATTGACTTGTTGAAATATTGCAATCACCCTTATTCAAAAACGAAATTTAAATCAACTTTTTAGCAGTAACACCCTCACATTTTTCATAAAACAAACACATTTTTTACAGGAATCTACTCTCTGGAACCTAAAACTAATTTAAAAAAAAAATCTTTCTAGGCATCCACTGTCCCTAATCGTGCAAGAAAATTTCAATTGACTTGTTGAAGTATTGCAATCACCCTTATCCAAAAACGAAATTTAAATCAACATTTTTAGCAGTAACACACTCACATTTTTCATAAAACAAACACATTTTTTTCAGGAATCTACTCTCTGGAACCTAAAACTAATTTAAAAAAAACATCTTTCTAGGCATCCACTGTCCCTAATCGTGCAAGAAAATTTCAATTGACTTGTTGAAATATTGCAATCACCCTTATCCAAAAACGAAATTTAAATCAACTTTTTAGCAGTAACACACTCACATTTTTCATAAAACAAACACATTTTTTCAGGAATCAACTCTCTGGAACCTAAAACAAATATAAAAAAAACATCTTTCTATGCATCCACTCTCCCTAATCGTGCAAGAAAATTTCAATTAACTTGTTGAAATGATGCATTCACGCTTATCCTGAAACTAAATTTAAATCAACTTTTTTGCAGTAACACACTCACATTTTTCATGAAACAAATAATTTTTTTTTCAGGAATCCACTCTCTGGAACCTATAACGAATTTGTAAAAAACATCTTTCTAGGCATCCACTCTCCCTAATCTTGCAAGAAAATTTCAATTAACTTGTTGAAATATTGCAATCACCCTTATCCAAAAACAATATTTAAATCAACTTTTTTGCAGTAACACACTCACATTTTTCATAAAACAAACACATTTTTTTCAGGAATCTACTCTCTGGAACCTAAAACTAATTTTAAAAAAAATCTTTCTAGGCATCCACTGTCCCTAATCGTGCAAGAAAATTTCAATTGACTTGTTGAAATATTGCAATCACCCTTATCCAAAAATGAAATTTAAATCAACTTTTTAGCAGCAACACACTCACATTTTTCATAAAACAAACACATTTTTTTCAGGAATCTACTCTCTGGAACCTAAAACTAATTTTAAAAAAACATCTTTCTAGGCATCCACTGTCCCTAATCGTGCAAGAAAATTTCAATTGACTTGTTGAAATATTGCAATCACCCTTATCCAAAAACGAAATTTAAATCAACTTTTTAGCAGTAACACACTCACATTTTTCATAAAGCAAACACATTTTTTTCAGGAATCTACTCTCTGAAACCTAAAACTAATTTTAAAAAATATCTTTCTAGGCATCCACTGTCCCTAATCGTGCAAGAAAATTTCAATTGAATTGTTGAAATATTGCAATCACCCTTATTCAAAAACGAAATTTAAATCAACTTTTTAGCAGTAACACCCTCACATTTTTCATAAAACAAACACATTTTTTTCAGGAATCTACTCTCTGGAACCTAAAACTAATTTAAAAAAAAATCTTTCTAGGCATCCACTGTCCCTAATCGTGCAAGAAAATTTCAATTAACTTGTTGAAATGATGCATTCACGCTTATCCTGAAACTAAATTTAAATCAACTTTTTTGCAGTAACACACTCACATTTTTCATGAAACAAATAATTTTTTTTTCAGGAATCCACTCTCTGGAACCTATAACGAATTTGTAAAAAACATCTTTCTAGGCATCCACTCTCCCTAATCTTGCAAGAAAATTTCAATTAACTTGTTGAAATATTGCAATCACCCTTATCCAAAAACGATATTTAAATCAACTTTTTTGCAGTAACACACTCACATTTTTCATAAAACAAACACATTTTTTTCAGGAATCTACTCTCTGGAACCTAAAACCAATTTTAAAAAAACATCTTTCTAGGCATCCACTGTCCCTAATCGTGCAAGAAAATTTCAATTGACTTGTTGAAATATTGCAATCACCCTTATCCAAAAACGAAATTTAAATCAACATTTTAGCAGTAACACACTCACATTTTTCATAAAACAAACACATTTTTTTCAGGAATCTACTCTCTGGAACCTAAAACTAATTTTAAAAAACATCTTTCTAGGCATCCACTGTCCCTAATCGTGCAAGAAAATTTCAATTGACTTGTTGAAATATTGCAATCACCCTTATTCAAAAACAAAATTTTAATCAACTTTTTAGCAGTAACACCCTCACATTTTTCATAAAACAAACACATTTTTTTCAGGAATCTACTCTCTGGAACCTAAAACTAATTTAAAAAAAACATCTTTCTAGGCATCCACTGTCCCTAATCGTGCAAGAAAATTTCAATTGACTTGTTGAAGTATTGCAATCACCCTTACCCAAAAACGAAATTTAAATCAACTTTTTAGCAGTAACACACTCACATTTTTCATAAAACAAACACATTTTTTTCAGGAATCTACTCTCTGGAACCTAAAACTAATTTTAAAAAAACATCTTTCTAGGCATCCACTGTCCCTAATCGTGCAAGAAAATTTCAATTGACTTGTTGAAATATTGCAATCACCCTTATCCAAAAACGAAATTTAAATCAACTTTTTAGCAGTAACACACTCACATTTTTCATAAAACAAACACATTTTTTCAGGAATCAACTCTGTGGGACCTAAAACAAATATAAAAAAAACATCTTTCTATGCATCCACTCTCCCTAATCGTGCAAGAAAATTTCAATTAACTTGTTGAAATGATGCATTCACGCTTATCCTGAAACTAAATTTAAATCAACTTTTTTGCAGTAACACACTCACATTTTTCATGAAACAAATAATTTTTTTTTCAGGAATCCACTCTCTGGAACCTATAACGAATTTGTAAAAAACATCTTTCTAGGCATCCACTCTCCCTAATCTTGCAAGAAAATTTCAATTAACTTGTTGAAATATTGCAATCACCCTTATCCAAAAACGATATTTAAATCAACTTTTTTGCAGTAACACACTCACATTTTTCATAAAACAAACACATTTTTTTCAGGAATCTACTCTCTGGAACCTAAAACTAATTTTTAAAAAAATCTTTCTAGGCATCCACTGTCCCTAATCGTGCAAGAAAATTTCAATTGACTTGTTGAAATATTGCAATCACCCTTATCCAAAAACGAAATTTAAATCAACTTTTTAGCAGTAACACACTCACATTTTTCATAAAACAAACACATTTTTTTCAGGAATCTACTCTCTGGAACCTAAAACTAATTTTAAAAAAACATCTTTCTAGGCATCCACTGTCCCTAATCGTGCAAGAAAATTTCAATTGACTTGTTGAAATATTGCAATCACCCTTATCCAAAAACGAAATTTAAATCAACTTTTTAGCAGTAACACACTCACATTTTTCATAAAACAAACACATTTTTTTCAGGAATCTACTCTCTGAAACCTAAAACTAATTTTAAAAAAATATCTTTCTAGGCATCCACTGTCCCTAATCGTGCAAGAAAATTTCAATTGACTTGTTGAAATATTGCAATCACCCTTATTCAAAAACGAAATTTAAATCAACTTTTTAGCAGTAACACCCTCACATTTTTCATAAAACAAACACATTTTTTTCAGGAATCTACTCTCTGGAACCTAAAACTAATTTTAAAAAAACATCTTTCTAGGCATCCACTGTCCCTAATCGTGCAAGAAAATTTCAATTGACTTGTTGAAATATTGCAATCACCCTTATCCAAAAACGAAATTTAAATCAACTTTTTAGCAGTAACACACTCACATTTTTCATAAAACAAACACATTTTTTTCAGGAATCTACTCTCTGGAACCTAAAACTAATTTTAAAAAAACATCTTTCTAGGCATCCACTGTCCCTAATCGTGCAAGAAAATTTCAATTGACTTGTTGAAATATTGCAATCACCCTTATCCAAAAACGAAATTTAAATCAACTTTTTAGCAGTAACACACTCACATTTTTCATAAAACAAACACATTTTTTTCAGGAATCTACTCTCTGAAACCTAAAACTAATTTTAAAAAAATATCTTTCTAGGCATCCACTGTCCCTAATCGTGCAAGAAAATTTCAATTGACTTGTTGAAATATTGCAATCACCCTTATTCAAAAACGAAATTTAAATCAACTTTTTAGCAGTAACACCCTCACATTTTTCATAAAACAAACACATTTTTTACAGGAATCTACTCTCTGGAACCTAAAACTAATTTAAAAAAAAAATCTTTCTAGGCATCCACTGTCCCTAATCGTGCAAGAAAATTTCAATTGACTTGTTGAAGTATTGCAATCACCCTTATCCAAAAACGAAATTTAAATCAACATTTTTAGCAGTAACACACTCACATTTTTCATAAAACAAACACATTTTTTTCAGGAATCTACTCTCTGGAACCTAAAACTAATTTAAAAAAAACATCTTTCTAGGCATCCACTGTCCCTAATCGTGCAAAAAAATTTCAATTGACTTGTTGAAATATTGCAATCACCCTTATCCAAAAACGAAATTTAAATCAACTTTTTAGCAGTAACACACTCACATTTTTCATAAAACAAACACATTTTTTCAGGAATCAACTCTCTGGAACCTAAAACAAATATAAAAAAACATCTTTCTATGCATCCACTCTCCCTAATCGTGCAAGAAAATTTCAATTAACTTGTTGAAATGATGCATTAACGCTTATCCTGAAACTAAATTTAAATCAACTTTTTTGCAGTAACACACTCACATTTTTCATGAAACAAATAATTTTTTTTTTCAGGAATCCACTCTCTGGAACCTATAACGAATTTGTAAAAAACATCTTTCTAGGCATCCACTCTCCCTAATCTTGCAAGAAAATTTCAATTAACTTGTTGAAATATTGCAATCACCCTTATCCAAAAACAATATTTAAATCAACTTTTTTGCAGTAACACACTCACATTTTTCATAAAACAAACACATTTTTTTCAGGAATCTACTCTCTGGAACCTAAAACTAATTTTAAAAAAAATCTTTCTAGGCATCCACTGTCCCTAATCGTGCAAGAAAATTTCAATTGACTTGTTGAAATATTGCAATCACCCTTATCCAAAAATGAAATTTAAATCAACTTTTTAGCAGCAACACACTCACATTTTTCATAAAACAAACACATTTTTTTCAGGAATCTACTCTCTGGAACCTAAAACTAATTTTAAAAAAACATCTTTCTAGGCATCCACTGTCCCTAATCGTGCAAGAAAATTTCAATTGACTTGTTGAAATATTGCAATCACCCTTATCCAAAAACGAAATTTAAATCAACTTTTTAGCAGTAACACACTCACATTTTTCATAAAGCAAACACATTTTTTTCAGGAATCTACTCTCTGAAACCTAAAACTAATTTTAAAAAATATCTTTCTAGGCATCCACTGTCCCTAATCGTGCAAGAAAATTTCAATTGAATTGTTGAAATATTGCAATCACCCTTATTCAAAAACGAAATTTAAATCAACTTTTTAGCAGTAACACCCTCACATTTTTCATAAAACAAACACATTTTTTTCAGGAATCTACTCTCTGGAACCTAAAACTAATTTAAAAAAAAATCTTTCTAGGCATCCACTGTCCCTAATCGTGCAAGAAAATTTCAATTAACTTGTTGAAATGATGCATTCACGCTTATCCTGAAACTAAATTTAAATCAACTTTTTTGCAGTAACACACTCACATTTTTCATGAAACAAATAATTTTTTTTTCAGGAATCCACTCTCTGGAACCTCTAACGAATTTGTAAAAAACATCTTTCTAGGCATCCACTCTCCCTAATCTTGCAAGAAAATTTCAATTAACTTGTTGAAATATTGCAATCACCCTTATCCAAAAACGATATTTAAATCAACTTTTTTGCAGTAACACACTCACATTTTTCATAAAACAAACACATTTTTTTCAGGAATCTACTCTCTGGAACCTAAAACTAATTTTAAAAAAAATCTTTCTAGGCATCCACTGTCCCTAATCGTGCAAGAAAATTTCAATTGACTTGTTGAAATATTGCAATCACCCTTATCCAAAAATGAAATTTAAGTTAACTTTTTAGCAGCAACACACTCACATTTTTCATAAAACAAACACATTTTTTTCAGGAATCTACTCTCTGGAACCTAAAACTAATTTTAAAAAAACATCTTTCTAGGCATCCACTGTCCCTAATCGTGCAAGAAAATTTCAATTGACTTGTTGAAATATTGCAATCACCCTTATCCAAAAACGAAATTTAAATCAACTTTTTAGCAGTAACACACTCACATTTTTCATAAAACAAACACATTTTTTTCAGGAATCTACTCTCTGGAACCTAAAACTAATTTTAAAAAAACATCTTTCTAGGCATCCACTGTCCCTAATCGTGCAAGAAAATTTCAATTGACTTGTTGAAATATTGCAATCACCCTTATCCAAAAACGAAATTTAAATCAACTTTTTAGCAGTAACACACTCACATTTTTCATAAAACAAACACATTTTTTTCAGGAATCTACTCTCTGAAACCTAAAACTAATTTTAAAAAAATATCTTTCTAGGCATCCACTGTCCCTAATCGTGCAAGAAAATTTCAATTGACTTGTTGAAATATTGCAATCACCCTTATTCAAAAACGAAATTTAAATCAACTTTTTAGCAGTAACACCCTCACATTTTTCATAAAACAAACACATTTTTTTCAGGAATCTACTCTCTGGAACCTAAAACTAATTTTAAAAAAACATCTTTCTAGGCATCCACTGTCCCTAATCGTGCAAGAAAATTTCAATTGACTTGTTGAAATATTGCAATCACCCTTATCCAAAAACGAAATTTAAATCAACTTTTTAGCAGTAACACACTCACATTTTTCATAAAACAAACACATTTTTTTCAGGAATCTACTCTCTGGAACCTAAAACTAATTTTAAAAAAACATCTTTCTAGGCATCCACTGTCCCTAATCGTGCAAGAAAATTTCAATTGACTTGTTGAAATATTGCAATCACCCTTATCCAAAAACGAAATTTAAATCAACTTTTTAGCAGTAACACACTCACATTTTTCATAAAACAAACACATTTTTTTCAGGAATCTACTCTCTGAAACCTAAAACTAATTTAAAAAAAATATCTTTCTAGGCATCCACTGTCCCTAATCGTGCAAGAAAATTTCAATTGACTTGTTGAAATATTGCAATCACCCTTATTCAAAAACGAAATTTAAATCAACTTTTTAGCAGTAACACCCTCACATTTTTCATAAAACAAACACATTTTTTACAGGAATCTACTCTCTAGAACCTAAAACTAATTTAAAAAAAAAATCTTTCTAGGCATCCACTGTCCCTAATCGTGCAAGAAAATTTCAATTGACTTGTTGAAGTATTGCAATCACCCTTATCCAAAAACGAAATTTAAATCAACATTTTTAGCAGTAACACACTCACATTTTTCATAAAACAAACACATTTTTTTCAGGAATCTACTCTCTGGAACCTAAAACTAATTTAAAAAAACATCTTTCTAGGCATCCACTGTCCCTAATCGTGCAAGAAAATTTCAATTGACTTGTTGAAATATTGCAATCACCCTTATCCAAAAACGAAATTTAAATCAACTTTTTAGCAGTAACACACTCACATTTTTCATAAAACAAACACATTTTTTCAGGAATCAACTCTCTGGAACCTAAAACAAATATAAAAAAAACATCTTTCTATGCATCCACTCTCCCTAATCGTGCAAGAAAATTTCAATTAACTTGTTGAAATGATGCATTCACGCTTATCCTGAAACTAAATTTAAATCAACTTTTTTGCAGTAACACACTCACATTTTTCATGAAACAAATAATTTTTTTTTCAGGAATCCACTCTCTGGAACCTATAACGAATTTGTAAAAAACATCTTTCTAGGCATCCACTCTCCCTAATCTTGCAAGAAAATTTCAATTAACTTGTTGAAATATTGCAATCACCCTTATCCAAAAACAATATTTAAATCAACTTTTTTGCAGTAACACACTCACATTTTTCATAAAACAAACACATTTTTTTCAGGAATCTACTCTCTGGAACCTAAAACTAATTTAAAAAAAAATCTTTCTAGGCATCCACTGTCCCTAATCGTGCAAGAAAATTTCAATTGACTTGTTGAAATATTGCAATCACCCTTATCCAAAAATGAAATTTAAATCAACTTTTTAGCAGCAACACACTCACATTTTTCATAAAACAAACACATTTTTTTCAGGAATCTACTCTCTGGAACCTAAAACTAATTTTAAAAAAACATCTTTCTAGGCATCCACTGTCCCTAATCGTGCAAGAAAATTTCAATTGACTTGTTGAAATATTGCAATCACCCTTATCCAAAAACGAAATTTAAATCAACTTTTTAGCAGTAACACACTCACATTTTTCATAAAACAAACAAATTTTTTTCAGGAATCTACTCTCTGGAACCTAAAACTAATTTTAAAAAAACATCTTTCTAGGCATCCACTGTCCCTAATCGTGCAAGAAAATTTCAATTGACTTGTTGAAATATTGCAATCACCCTTATCCAAAAACGAAATTTAAATCAACTTTTTAGCAGTAACACACTCACATTTTTCATAAAGCAAACACATTTTTTTCAGGAATCTACTCTCTGAAACCTAAAACTAATTTTAAAAAATATCTTTCTAGGCATCCACTGTCCCTAATCGTGCAAGAAAATTTCAATTGAATTGTTGAAATATTGCAATCACCCTTATTCAAAAACGAAATTTAAATCAACTTTTTAGCAGTAACACCCTCACATTTTTCATAAAACAAACACATTTTTTTCAGGAATCTACTCTCTGGAACCTAAAACTAATTTAAAAAAAAATCTTTCTAGGCATCCACTGTCCCTAATCGTGCAAGAAAATTTCAATTGACTTGTTGAAGTATTGCAATCACCCTTATCCGAAAACGAAATTTAAATCAACATTTTTAGCAGTAACACACTCACATTTTTCATAAAACAAACACATTTTTTTCAGGAATCTACTCTCTGGAACCTAAAACTAATTTTAAAAAAACATCTTTCTAGGCATCCACTGTCCCTAATCGTGCAAGAAAATTTCAATTGACTTGTTGAAATGATGCATTCACGCCTATCCTGAAACTAAATTAAAATCAACTTTTTAGCAGTAACACACTCACATTTTTCATAAAACAAACACATTTTTTTCAGAAATCTACTCTCTGAAACCTAAAACTAATTTTAAAAAAAACATCTTTCTAGGATCCACTCTCCCTAATCTTCCAAGAAAATTTCAATTAACTTATTGAAATATTGCAATCACCCTTATCCAAAGACGATATTTAAATCAACTTTTTTGCAGTAACACACTCACATTTTTCATAAAACAAACCCATTTTTTTCAGGAATCTACTCTCTGAAACCTAAAACTAATTTAAAAAAAAACATCTTTCTAGGCATCCACTGTCCCTAATTGTGCAAGAAAATTTCGATTGACTTGTTGAAATATTGCAATCACCCTTATCCAAAAACGAAATTTAAATCAACTTTTTATCAGTAACACACTCACATTTTTCATAAAACAAACACATTTTTTCAGGAATCAACTCTCTGGAACCTAAAACAAATATAAAAAAAACATCTTTCTATGCATCCACTCTCCCTAATCGTGCAAGAAAATTTCAATTAACTAGTTGAAATAATGCAATCATGCCTATCCTGAAGCTACATTTAAATAAACTTTTTAGCAGTAACACACTCACATTTTTCATAAAACAAACACATTTTTTTCAGGAATCAACTCTCTGGAACCTAAAACAAATATAAAAAAAAATCTTTCTATGCATCCACTCTCCCTAATCGCGCAAGAAAATTTCAATTAACTTGTTGAAATGATGCATTCACGCTAATCCTGAAACCAGATTTAAATCAACTTTTTTGCAGTAACACACTCACATTTTTCATGAAACAAATAATTTTTTTTTCAGGAATCCACTCTCTGGAACCTATAACGAATTTGTAAAAAACATCTTTCTAGGCATCCACTCTCCCTAATCTTGCAAGAAAATTTCAATTAACTTGTTGAAATATTGCAATCACCCTTATCCAAAAACGATATTTAAATCAACTTTTTTGCAGTAACACACTCACATTTTTCATAAAACAAACACATTTTTTTCAGGAATCTACTCTCTGGAACCTAAAACTAATTTTAAAAAAAGATCTTTCTAGGCATCCACTGTCCCTAATCGTGCAAGAAAATTTCAATTGACTTGTTGAAATATTGCAATCACCCTTATCCAAAAATGAAATTTAAATCAACTTTTTAGCAGCAACACACTCACATTTTTCATAAAACAAACACATTTTTTTCAGGAATCTACTCTCTGGAACCTAAAACTAATTTTAAAAAAACATCTTTCTAGGCATCCACTGTCCCTAATCGTGCAAGAAAATTTCAATTGACTTGTTGAAATATTGCAATCACCCTTATTCAAAAACGAAATTTAAATCAACTTTTTAGCAGTAACACCCTCACATTTTTCATAAAACAAACACATTTTTTTCAGGAATCTACTCTCTGAAACCTAATACTAATTTAAAAAAGAAATCTTTCTATGCATCCACTGTCCCTAATCGTGCAAGAAAATTTCAATTGACTTGTTGAAGTATTGCAACCAACCTTATCCAAAAACGAAATTTAAATCAACTTTTTAGCAGTAACACACTCACATTTTTCATAAAACAAACACATTTTTTTCAGGAATCTACTCTCCGGAACCTAAAACTAATTTAAAAAAAACATCTTTCTAGGCATCCACTGTCCCTAATCGTGCAAGAAAATTTCAATTCACTTGTTGAAATATTGCAATCACCCTTATCCAAAAACGAAATTTAAATCAACTTTTTAGCAGTAACACACTCACATTTTTCATAAAACAAACACATTTTTTTCAGGAATCTACTCTCTGAAACCTAAAACTAATTTAAAAAAAATATCTTTCTAGGCATCCACTGTCCCTAATCGTGCAAGAAAATTTCAATTGACTTGTTGAAATATTGCAATCACCCTTATTCAAAAACGAAATTTAAATCAACTTTTTAGCAGTAACACCCTCACATTTTTCATAAAACAAACACATTTTTTTCAGGAATCTACTCTCTGGAACCTAAAACTAATTTAAAAAAAACATCTTTCTAGGCATCCACTGTCCCTAATCGTGCAAGAAAATTTCAATTGACTTGTTGAAGTATTGCAATCACCCTTACCCAAAAACGAAATTTAAATCAACTTTTTAGCAGTAACACACTCACATTTTTCATAAAACAAACACATTTTTTTCAGGAATCTACTCTCTGGAACCTAAAACTAATTTTAAAAAAACATCTTTCTAGGCATCCACTGTCCCTAATCGTGCAAGAAAATTTCAATTGACTTGTTGAAGTATTGCAATCACCCTTACCCAAAAACGAAATTTAAATCAACTTTTTAGCAGTAACACACTCACATTTTTCATAAAACAAACACATTTTTTTCAGGAATCTACTCTCTGGAACCTAAAACTAATTTTAAAAAAACATCTTTCTAGGCATCCACTGTCCCTAATCGTGCAAGAAAATTTCAATTGACTTGTTGAAATATTGCAATCACCCTTATCCAAAAACGAAATTTAAATCAACTTTTTAGCAGTAACACACTCACATTTTTCATAAAACAAACACATTTTTTCAGGAATCAACTCTCTGGAACCTAAAACAAATATAAAAAAAACATCTTTCTATGCATCCACTCTCCCTAATCGTGCAAGAAAATTTCAATTAACTTGTTGAAATGATGCATTCACGCTTATCCTGAAACTAAATTTAAATCAACTTTTTTGCAGTAACACACTCACATTTTTCATGAAACAAATAATTTTTTTTTCAGGAATCCACTCTCTGGAACCTATAACGAATTTGTAAAAAACATCTTTCTAGGCATCCACTCTCCCTAATCTTGCAAGAAAATTTCAATTAACTTGTTGAAATATTGCAATCACCCTTATCCAAAAACGATATTTAAATCAACTTTTTTGCAGTAACACACTCACATTTTTCATAAAACAAACACATTTTTTTCAGGAATCTACTCTCTGGAACCTAAAACTAATTTTAAAAAAAATCTTTCTAGGCATCCACTGTCCCTAATCGTGCAAGAAAATTTCAATTGACTTGTTGAAATATTGCAATCACCCTTATCCAAAAATGAAATTTAAATCAACTTTTTAGCAGCAACACACTCACATTTTTCATAAAACAAACACATTTTTTTCAGGAATCTACTCTCTGGAACCTAAAACTAATTTTAAAAAAACATCTTTCTAGGCATCCACTGTCCCTAATCGTGCAAGAAAATTTCAATTGACTTGTTGAAATATTGCAATCACCCTTATCCAAAAACGAAATTTAAATCAACTTTTTAGCAGTAACACACTCACATTTTTCATAAAACAAACACATTTTTTTCAGGAATCTACTCTCTGGAACCTAAAACTAGTTTTAAAAAAACATCTTTCTAGGCATCCACTGTCCCTAATCGTGCAAGAAAATTTCAATTGACTTGTTGAAATATTGCAATCACGCTTATCCAAAAACGAAATTTAAATCAACTTTTTAGCAGTAACACACTCACATTTTTCATAAAACAAACACATTTTTTTCAGGAATCTACTCTCTGGAACCTAAAACTAATTTTAAAAAAACATCTTTCTAGGCATCCACTGTCCCTAATCGTGCAAGAAAATTTCAATTGACTTGTTGAAATATTGCAATCACCCTTATCCAAAAACGAAATTTAAATCAACTTTTTAGCAGTAACACACTCACATTTTTCATAAAACAAACACATTTTTTCAGGAATCAACTCTCTGGAACCTAAAACAAATATAAAAAAAACATCTTTCTATGCATCCACTCTCCCTAATCGTGCAAGAAAATTTCAATTAACTTGTTGAAATGATGCATTCACGCTTATCCTGAAACTAAATTTAAATCAACTTTTTTGCAGTAACACACTCACATTTTTCATGAAACAAATAATTTTTTTTTCAGGAATCCACTCTCTGGAACCTATAACGAATTTGTAAAAAACATCTTTCTAGGCATCCACTCTCCCTAATCTTGCAAGAAAATTTCAATTAACTTGTTGAAATATTGCAATCACCCTTATCCAAAAACAATATTTAAATCAACTTTTTTGCAGTAACACACTCACATTTTTCATAAAACAAACACATTTTTTTCAGGAATCTACTCTCTGGAACCTAAAACTAATTTAAAAAAAAATCTTTCTAGGCATCCACTGTCCCTAATCGTGCAAGAAAATTTCAATTGACTTGTTGAAATATTGCAATCACCCTTATCCAAAAATGAAATTTAAATCAACTTTTTAGCAGCAACACTCTCACATTTTTCATAAAACAAACACATTTTTTTCAGGAATCTACTCTCTGGAACCTAAAACTAATTTTAAAAAAACATCTTTCTAGGCATCCACTGTCCCTAATCGTGCAAGAAAATTTCAATTGACTTGTTGAAATATTGCAATCACCCTTATCCAAAAACGAAATTTAAATCAACTTTTTAGCAGTAACACACTCACATTTTTCATAAAACAAACACATTTTTTTCAGGAATCTACTCTCTGGAACCTAAAACTAATTTTAAAAAAACATCTTTCTAGGCATCCACTGTCCCTAATCGTGCAAGAAAATTTCAATTGACTTGTTGAAATATTGCAATCACCCTTATCCAAAAACGAAATTTAAATCAACTTTTTAGCAGTAACACACTCACATTTTTCATAAAGCAAACACATTTTTTTCAGGAATCTACTCTCTGAAACCTAAAACTAATTTTAAAAAAATATCTTTCTAGGCATCCACTGTCCCTAATCGTGCAAGAAAATTTCAATTGACTTGTTGAAATATTGCAATCACCCTTATTCAAAAACGAAATTTAAATCAACTTTTTAGCAGTAACACCCTCACATTTTTCATAAAACAAACACATTTTTTTCAGGAATCTACTCTCTGGAACCTAAAACTAATTTAAAAAAAAATCTTTCTAGGCATCCACTGTCCCTAATCGTGCAAGAAAATTTCAATTGACTTGTTGAAGTATTGCAATCACCCTTATCCAAAAACGAAATTTAAATCAACATTTTTAGCAGTAACACACTCACATTTTTCATAAAACAAACACATTTTTTTCAGGAATCTACTCTATGGAACCTAAAACTAATTTTAAAAAAACATCTTTCTAGGCATCCACTGTCCCTAATCGTGCAAGAAAATTTCAATTGACTTGTTGAAATATTGCAATCACCCTTATCCAAAAACGAAATTTAAATCAACATTTTAGCAGTAACACACTCACAATTTTCATAAAACAAACACATTTTTTTCAGGAATCTACTCTCTGGAACCTAAAACTAATTTTAAAAAACATCTTTCTAGGCATCCACTGTCCCTAATCGTGCAAGAAAATTTCAATTGACTTGTTGAAATATTGCAATCACCCTTATTCAAAAACGAAATTTTAATCAACTTTTTAGCAGTAACACCCTCACATTTTTCATGAAACAAACACATTTTTTTCAGGAATCTACTCTCTGGAACCTAAAACTAATTTAAAAAAAACATCTTTCTAGGCATCCACTGTCCCTAATCGTGCAAGAAAATTTCAATTGACTTGTTGAAGTATTGCAATCACCCTTACCCAAAAACGAAATTTAAATCAACTTTTTAGCAGTAACACACTCACATTTTTCATAAAACAAACACATTTTTTTCAGGAATCTACTCTCTGGAACCTAAAACTAATTTTAAAAAAACATCTTTCTAGGCATCCACTGTCCCTAATCGTGCAAGAAAATTTCAATTGACTTGTTGAAATATTGCAATCACCCTTATCCAAAAACGAAATTTAAATCAACTTTTTAGCAGTAACACACTCACATTTTTCATAAAACAAACACATTTTTTCAGGAATCAACTCTCTGGAACCTAAAACAAATATAAAAAAAACATCTTTCTATGCATCCACTCTCCCTAATCGTGCAAGAAAATTTCAATTAACTTGTTGAAATAATGCAATCATGCCTATCCTGAAGCTAAATTTAAATAAACTTTTTAGCAGTAACACACTCACATTTTTCATAAAACAAACACATTTTTTTCAGGAATCAACTCTCTGGAACCTAAAACAAATATAAAAAAAAGATCTTTCTATGCATCCACTCTCCCTAATCGTGCAAGAAAATTTCAATTAACTTGTTGAAATGATGCATCACGCTTATCCTGAAACTAAATTTAAATCAACTTTTTTGCAGTAACACACTCACATTTTTCATGTAACAAATAATTTTTTTTTCAGGAATCCACTCTCTGGAACCTATAACGAATTTGTAAAAAACATCTTTCTAGGCATCCACTCTCCCTAATCTTGCAAGAAAATTTCAATTAACTTGTTGAAATATTGCAATCACCTTTATCCAAAAACAATATTTAAATCAACTTTTTTGCAGTAACACACTCACATTTTTCATAAAACAAACACATTTTTTTCAGGAATCTACTCTCTGGAACCTAAAACTAATTTTAAAAAAACATCTTTCTAGGCATCCACTGTCCCTAATCGTGCAAGAAAATTTCAATTGACTTGTTGAAATATTGCAATCACCCTTATCCAAAAACGAAATTTAAATCAACATTTTAGCAGTAACACACTCACATTTTTCATAAAACAAACACATTTTTTTCAGGAATCTACTCTCTGGAACCTAAAACTAATTTTAAAAAACATCTTTCTAGGCATCCACTGTCCCTAATCGTGCAAGAAAATTTCAATTGACTTGTTGAAATATTGCAATCACCCTTATTCAAAAACAAAATTTTAATCAACTTTTTAGCAGTAACACACTCACATTTTTCATAAAACAAACACATTTTTTTCAGGAATCTACTCTCTGGAACCTAAAACTAATTTAAAAAAAACATCTTTCTAGGCATCCACTGTCCCTAATCGTGCAAGAAAATTTCAATTGACTTGTTGAAGTATTGCAATCACCCTTACCCAAAAACGAAATTTAAATCAACTTTTTAGCAGTAACACACTCACATTTTTCATAAAACAAACACATTTTTTTCAGGAATCTACTCTCTGGAACCTAAAACTAATTTTAAAAAAACATCTTTCTAGGCATCCACTGTCCCTAATCGTGCAAGAAAATTTCAATTGACTTGTTGAAATATTGCAATCACCCTTATCCAAAAACGAAATTTAAATCAACTTTTTAGCAGTAACACACTCACATTTTTCATAAAACAAACACATTTTTTCAGGAATCAACTCTGTGGGACCTAAAACAAATATAAAAAAAACATCTTTCTATGCATCCACTCTCCCTAATCGTGCAAGAAAATTTCAATTAACTTGTTGAAATGATGCATTCACGCTTATCCTGAAACTAAATTTAAATCAACTTTTTTGCAGTAACACACTCACATTTTTCATGAAACAAATAATTTTTTTTTCAGGAATCCACTCTCTGGAACCTATAACGAATTTGTAAAAAACATCTTTCTAGGCATCCACTCTCCCTAATCTTGCAAGAAAATTTCAATTAACTTGTTGAAATATTGCAATCACCCTTATCCAAAAACGATATTTAAATCAACTTTTTTGCAGTAACACACTCACATTTTTCATAAAACAAACACATTTTTTTCAGGAATCTACTCTCTGGAACCTAAAACTAATTTAAAAAAAAATCTTTCTAGGCATCCACTGTCCCTAATCGTGCAAGAAAATTTCAATTGACTTGTTGAAATATTGCAATCACCCTTATCCAAAAATGAAATTTAAGTTAACTTTTTAGCAGCAACACACTCACATTTTTCATAAAACAAACACATTTTTTTCAGGAATCTACTCTCTGAAACCTAAAACTAATTTTAAAAAATATCTTTCTAGGCATCCACTGTCCCTAATCGTGCAAGAAAATTTCAATTGAATTGTTGAAATATTGCAATCACCCTTATTCAAAAACGAAATTTAAATCAACTTTTTAGCAGTAACACCCTCACAATTTTCATAAAACAAACACATTTTTTTCAGGAATCTACTCTCTGGAACCTAAAACTAATTTAAAAAAAAATCTTTCTAGGCATCCACTGTCCCTAATCGTGCAAGAAAATTTCAATTGACTTGTTGAAGTATTGCAATCACCCTTATCCGAAAACGAAATTTAAATCAACATTTTTAGCAGTAACACACTCACATTTTTCATAAAACAAACACATTTTTTTCAGGAATCTACTCTCTGGAACCTAAAACTAATTTTAAAAAAACATCTTTCTAGGCATCCACTGTCCCTAATCGTGCAAGAAAATTTCAATTGACTTGTTGAAATGATGCATTCACGCCTATCCTGAAACTAAATTAAAATCAACTTTTTAGCAGTAACACACTCACATTTTTCATAAAACAAACACATTTTTTTCAGAAATCTACTCTCTGAAACCTAAAACTAATTTTAAAAAAAACATCTTTCTAGGATCCACTCTCCCTAATCTTCCAAGAAAATTTCAATTAACTTATTGAAATATTGCAATCACCCTTATCCAAAGACGATATTTAAATCAACTTTTTTGCAGTAACACACTCACATTTTTCATAAAACAAACCCATTTTTTTCAGGAATCTACTCTCTGAAACCTAAAACTAATTTAAAAAAAAACATCTTTCTAGGCATCCACTGTCCCTAATTGTGCAAGAAAATTTCGATTGACTTGTTGAAATATTGCAATCACCCTTATCCAAAAACGAAATTTAAATCAACTTTTTATCAGTAACACACTCACATTTTTCATAAAACAAACACATTTTTTCAGGAATCAACTCTCTGGAACCTAAAACAAATATAAAAAAAACATCTTTCTATGCATCCACTCTCCCTAATCGTGCAAGAAAATTTCAATTAACTAGTTGAAATAATGCAATCATGCCTATCCTGAAGCTACATTTAAATAAACTTTTTAGCAGTAACACACTCACATTTTTCATAAAACAAACACATTTTTTTCAGGAATCAACTCTCTGGAACCTAAAACAAATATAAAAAAAAATCTTTCTATGCATCCACTCTCCCTAATCGCGCAAGAAAATTTCAATTAACTTGTTGAAATGATGCATTCACGCTAATCCTGAAACCAGATTTAAATCAACTTTTTTGCAGTAACACACTCACATTTTTCATGAAACAAATAATTTTTTTTTCAGGAATCCACTCTCTGGAACCTATAACGAATTTGTAAAAAACATCTTTCTAGGCATCCACTCTCCCTAATCTTGCAAGAAAATTTCAATTAACTTGTTGAAATATTGCAATCACCCTTATCCAAAAACGATATTTAAATCAACTTTTTTGCAGTAACACACTCACATTTTTCATAAAACAAACACATTTTTTTCAGGAATCTACTCTCTGGAACCTAAAACTAATTTTAAAAAAGATCTTTCTAGGCATCCACTGTCCCTAATCGTGCAAGAAAATTTCAATTGACTTGTTGAAATATTGCAATCACCCTTATCCAAAAATGAAATTTAAATCAACTTTTTAGCAGCAACACACTCACATTTTTCATAAAACAAACACATTTTTTTCAGGAATCTACTCTCTGGAACCTAAAACTAATTTTAAAAAAACATCTTTCTAGGCATCCACTGTCCCTAATCGTGCAAGAAAATTTCAATTGACTTGTTGAAATATTCCAATCACCCTTATTCAAAAACGAAATTTAAATCAACTTTTTAGCAGTAACACCCTCACATTTTTCATAAAACAAACACATTTTTTTCAGGAATCTACTCTCTGAAACCTAATACTAATTTAAAAAAGAAATCTTTCTATGCATCCACTGTCCCTAATCGTGCAAGAAAATTTCAATTGACTTGTTGAAGTATTGCAATCAACCTTATCCAAAAACGAAATTTAAATCAACTTTTTAGCAGTAACACACTCACATTTTTCATAAAACAAACACATTTTTTTCAGGAATCTACTCTCCGGAACCTAAAACTAATTTAAAAAAAACATCTTTCTAGGCATCCACTGTCCCTAATCGTGCAAGAAAATTTCAATTCACTTGTTGAAATATTGCAATCACCCTTATCCAAAAACGAAATTTAAATCAACTTTTTAGCAGTAACACACTCACATTTTTCATAAAACAAACACATTTTTTTCAGGAATCTACTCTCTGAAACCTAAAACTAATTTAAAAAAAATATCTTTCTAGGCATCCACTGTCCCTAATCGTGCAAGAAAATTTCAATTGACTTGTTGAAATATTGCAATCACCCTTATTCAAAAACGAAATTTAAATCAACTTTTTAGCAGTAACACCCTCACATTTTTCATAAAACAAACACATTTTTTTCAGGAATCTACTCTCTGGAACCTAAAACTAATTTAAAAAAAACATCTTTCTAGGCATCCACTGTCCCTAATCGTGCAAGAAAATTTCAATTGACTTGTTGAAGTATTGCAATCACCCTTACCCAAAAACGAAATTTAAATCAACTTTTTAGCAGTAACACACTCACATTTTTCATAAAACAAACACATTTTTTTCAGGAATCTACTCTCTGGAACCTAAAACTAATTTTAAAAAAACATCTTTCTAGGCATCCACTGTCCCTAATCGTGCAAGAAAATTTCAATTGACTTGTTGAAGTATTGCAATCACCCTTACCCAAAAACGAAATTTAAATCAACTTTTTAGCAGTAACACACTCACATTTTTCATAAAACAAACACATTTTTTTCAGGAATCTACTCTCTGGAACCTAAAACTAATTTTAAAAAAACATCTTTCTAGGCATCCACTGTCCCTAATCGTGCAAGAAAATTTCAATTGACTTGTTGAAATATTGCAATCACCCTTATCCAAAAACGAAATTTAAATCAACTTTTTAGCAGTAACACACTCACATTTTTCATAAAACAAACAAATTTTTTCAGGAATCAACTCTCTGGAACCTAAAACAAATATAAAAAAAACATCTTTCTATGCATCCACTCTCCCTAATCGTGCAAGAAAATTTCAATTAACTTGTTGAAATGATGCATTCACGCTTATCCTGAAACTAAATTTAAATCAACTTTTTTGCAGTAACACACTCACATTTTTCATGAAACAAATAATTTTTTTTTCAGGAATCCACTCTCTGGAACCTATAACGAATTTGTAAAAAACATCTTTCTAGGCATCCACTCTCCCTAATCTTGCAAGAAAATTTCAATTAACTTGTTGAAATATTGCAATCACCCTTATCCAAAAACGATATTTAAATCAACTTTTTTGCAGTAACACACTCACATTTTTCATAAAACAAACACATTTTTTTCAGGAATCTACTCTCTGGAACCTAAAACTAATTTTAAAAAAAATCTTTCTAGGCATCCACTGTCCCTAATCGTGCAAGAAAATTTCAATTGACTTGTTGAAATATTGCAATCACCCTTATCCAAAAATGAAATTTAAATCAACTTTTTAGCAGCAACACACTCACATTTTTCATAAAACAAACACATTTTTTTCAGGAATCTACTCTCTGGAACCTAAAACTAATTTTAAAAAAACATCTTTCTAGGCATCCACTGTCCCTAATCGTGCAAGAAAATTTCAATTGACTTGTTGAAATATTGCAATCACCCTTATCCAAAAACGAAATTTAAATCAACTTTTTAGCAGTAACACACTCACATTTTTCATAAAACAAACACATTTTTTTCAGGAATCTACTCTCTGGAACCTAAAACTAATTTTAAAAAAACATCTTTCTAGGCATCCACTGTCCCTAATCGTGCAAGAAAATTTCAATTGACTTGTTGAAATATTGCAATCACGCTTATCCAAAAACGAAATTTAAATCAACTTTTTAGCAGTAACACACTCACATTTTTCATAAAACAAACACATTTTTTTCAGGAATCTACTCTCTGAAACCTAAAACTAATTTTAAAAAAATATCTTTCTAGGCATCCACTGTCCCTAATCGTGCAAGAAAATTTCAATTGACTTGTTGAAATATTGCAATCACCCTTATTCGAAAACGAAATTTAAATCAACTTTTTAGCAGTAACACCCTCACATTTTTCATAAAACAAACACATTTTTTTCAGGAATCTACTCTCTGGAACCTAAAACTAATTTAAAAAAAACATCTTTCTAGGCATCCACTGTCCCTAATCGTGCAAGAAAATTTCAATTGACTTGTTGAAATATTGCAATCACCCTTATCCAAAAACGAAATTTAAATCAACTTTTTAGCAGTAACACACTCACATTTTTCATAAAACAAACACATTTTTTTCAGGAATCTACTCTCTGGAACCTAAAACTAATTTTAAAAAAACATCTTTCTAGGCATCCACTGTCCCTAATCGTGCAAGAAAATTTCAATTGACTTGTTGAAATATTGCAATCACCCTTATCCAAAAACGAAATTTAAATCAACTTTTTAGCAGTAACACACTCACATTTTTCATAAAACAAACACATTTTTTTCAGGAATCTACTCTCTGAAACCTAAAACTAATTTTAAAAAAATATCTTTCTAGGCATCCACTGTCCCTAATCGTGCAAGAAAATTTCAATTGACTTGTTGAAATATTGCAATCACCCTTATTCAAAAACGAAATTTAAATCAACTTTTTAGCAGTAACACCCTCACATTTTTCATAAAACAAACACATTTTTTTCAGGAATCTACTCTCTGGAACCTAAAACTAATTTAAAAAAAAATCTTTCTAGGCATCCACTGTCCCTAATCGTGCAAGAAAATTTCAATTGACTTGTTGAAGTATTGCAATCACCCTTATCCAAAAACGAAATTTAAATCAACATTTTTAGCAGTAACACACTCACATTTTTCATAAAACAAACACATTTTTTTCAGGAATCTACTCTCTGGAACCTAAAACTAATTTTAAAAAAACATCTTTCTAGGCATCCACTGTCCCTAATCGTGCAAGAAAATTTCAATTGACTTGTTGAAATATTGCAATCACCCTTATCCAAAAACGAAATTTAAATCAACTTTTTAGCAGTAACACACTCACATTTTTCATAAAACAAACACATTTTTTCAGGAATCAACTCTCTGGAACCTAAAACAAATATAAAAAAAACATCTTTCTATGCATCCACTCTCCCTAATCGTGCAAGAAAATTTCAATTAACTTGTTGAAATGATGCATTCACGCTTATCCTGAAACTAAATTTAAATCAACTTTTTTGCAGTAACACACTCACATTTTTCATGAAACAAATAATTTTTTTTTCAGGAATCCACTCTCTGGAACCTATAACGAATTTGTAAAAAACATCTTTCTAGGCATCCACTCTCCCTAATCTTGCAAGAAAATTTCAATTAACTTGTTGAAATATTGCAATCACCCTTATCCAAAAACAATATTTAAATCAACTTTTTTGCAGTAACACACTCACATTTTTCATAAAACAAACACATTTTTTTCAGGAATCTACTCTCTGGAACCTAAAACTAATTTAAAAAAAAATCTTTCTAGGCATCCACTGTCCCTAATCGTGCAAGAAAATTTCAATTGACTTGTTGAAATATTGCAATCACCCTTATCCAAAAATGAAATTTAAATCAACTTTTTAGCAGCAACACTCTCACATTTTTCATAAAACAAACACATTTTTTTCAGGAATCTACTCTCTGGAACCTAAAACTAATTTTAAAAAAACATCTTTCTAGGCATCCACTGTCCCTAATCGTGCAAGAAAATTTCAATTGACTTGTTGAAATATTGCAATCACCCTTATCCAAAAACGAAATTTAAATCAACTTTTTAGCAGTAACACACTCACATTTTTCATAAAACAAACACATTTTTTTCAGGAATCTACTCTCTGGAACCTAAAACTAATTTTAAAAAAACATCTTTCTAGGCATCCACTGTCCCTAATCGTGCAAGAAAATTTCAATTGACTTGTTGAAATATTGCAATCACCCTTATCCAAAAACGAAATTTAAATCAACTTTTTAGCAGTAACACACTCACATTTTTCATAAAGCAAACACATTTTTTTCAGGAATCTACTCTCTGAAACCTAAAACTAATTTAAAAAAAATATCTTTCTAGGCATCCACTGTCCCTAATCGTGCAAGAAAATTTCAATTGACTTGTTGAAATATTGCAATCACCCTTATTCAAAAACGAAATTTAAATCAACTTTTTAGCAGTAACACCCTCACATTTTTCATAAAACAAACACATTTTTTTCAGGAATCTACTCTCTGGAACCTAAAACTAATTTAAAAAAAAATCTTTCTAGGCATCCACTGTCCCTAATCGTGCAAGAAAATTTCAATTGACTTGTTGAAGTATTGCAATCACCCTTATCCAAAAACGAAATTTAAATCAACATTTTTAGCAGTAACACACTCACATTTTTCATAAAACAAACACATTTTTTTCAGGAATCTACTCTCTGGAACCTAAAACTAATTTTAAAAAAACATCTTTCTAGGCATCCACTGTCCCTAATCGTGCAAGAAAATTTCAATTGACTTGTTGAAATATTGCAATCACCCTTATCCAAAAACGAAATTTAAATCAACATTTTAGCAGTAACACACTCACATTTTTCATAAAACAAACACATTTTTTTCAGGAATCTACTCTCTGGAACCTAAAACTAATTTTAAAAAACATCTTTCTAGGCATCCACTGTCCCTAATCGTGCAAGAAAATTTCAATTGACTTGTTGAAATATTGCAATCACCCTTATTCAAAAACGAAATTTTAATCAACTTTTTAGCAGTAACACCCTCACATTTTTCATGAAACAAACACATTTTTTTCAGGAATCTACTCTCTGGAACCTAAAACTAATTTAAAAAAACATCTTTCTAGGCATCCACTGTCCCTAATCGTGCAAGAAAATTTCAATTGACTTGTTGAAGTATTGCAATCACCCTTACCCAAAAACGAAATTTAAATCAACTTTTTAGCAGTAACACACTCACATTTTTCATAAAACAAACACATTTTTTTCAGGAATCTACTCTCTGGAACCTAAAACTAATTTTAAAAAAACATCTTTCTAGGCATCCACTGTCCCTAATCGTGCAAGAAAATTTCAATTGACTTGTTGAAATATTGCAATCACCCTTATCCAAAAACGAAATTTAAATCAACTTTTTAGCAGTAACACACTCACATTTTTCATAAAACAAACACATTTTTTCAGGAATCAACTCTCTGGAACCTAAAACAAATATAAAAAAAACATCTTTCTATGCATCCACTCTCCCTAATCGTGCAAGAAAATTTCAATTAACTTGTTGAAATAATGCAATCATGCCTATCCTGAAGCTAAATTTAAATAAACTTTTTAGCAGTAACACACTCACATTTTTCATAAAACAAACACATTTTTTTCAGGAATCAACTCTCTGGAACCTAAAACAAATATAAAAAAAAGATCTTTCTATGCATCCACTCTCCCTAATCGTGCAAGAAAATTTCAATTAACTTGTTGAAATGATGCATCACGCTTATCCTGAAACTAAATTTAAATCAACTTTTTTGCAGTAACACACTCACATTTTTCATGTAACAAATAATTTTTTTTTCAGGAATCCACTCTCTGGAACCTATAACGAATTTGTAAAAAACATCTTTCTAGGCATCCACTCTCCCTAATCTTGCAAGAAAATTTCAATTAACTTGTTGAAATATTGCAATCACCTTTATCCAAAAACAATATTTAAATCAACTTTTTTGCAGTAACACACTCACATTTTTCATAAAACAAACACATTTTTTTCAGGAATCTACTCTCTGGAACCTAAAACTAATTTTAAAAAAACATCTTTCTAGGCATCCACTGTCCCTAATCGTGCAAGAAAATTTCAATTGACTTGTTGAAATATTGCAATCACCCTTATCCAAAAACGAAATTTAAATCAACATTTTAGCAGTAACACACTCACATTTTTCATAAAACAAACACATTTTTTTCAGGAATCTACTCTCTGGAACCTAAAACTAATTTTAAAAAACATCTTTCTAGGCATCCACTGTCCCTAATCGTGCAAGAAAATTTCAATTGACTTGTTGAAATATTGCAATCACCCTTATTCAAAAACAAAATTTTAATCAACTTTTTAGCAGTAACACACTCACATTTTTCATAAAACAAACACATTTTTTTCAGGAATCTACTCTCTGGAACCTAAAACTAATTTAAAAAAAACATCTTTCTAGGCATCCACTGTCCCTAATCGTGCAAGAAAATTTCAATTGACTTGTTGAAGTATTGCAATCACCCTTACCCAAAAACGAAATTTAAATCAACTTTTTAGCAGTAACACACTCACATTTTTCATAAAACAAACACATTTTTTTCAGGAATCTACTCTCTGGAACCTAAAACTAATTTTAAAAAAACATCTTTCTAGGCATCCACTGTCCCTAATCGTGCAAGAAAATTTCAATTGACTTGTTGAAATATTGCAATCACCCTTATCCAAAAACGAAATTTAAATCAACTTTTTAGCAGTAACACACTCACATTTTTCATAAAACAAACACATTTTTTCAGGAATCAACTCTGTGGGACCTAAAACAAATATAAAAAAAACATCTTTCTATGCATCCACTCTCCCTAATCGTGCAAGAAAATTTCAATTAACTTGTTGAAATGATGCATTCACGCTTATCCTGAAACTAAATTTAAATCAACTTTTTTGCAGTAACACACTCACATTTTTCATGAAACAAATAATTTTTTTTTCAGGAATCCACTCTCTGGAACCTATAACGAATTTGTAAAAAACATCTTTCTAGGCATCCACTCTCCCTAATCTTGCAAGAAAATTTCAATTAACTTGTTGAAATATTGCAATCACCCTTATCCAAAAACGATATTTAAATCAACTTTTTTGCAGTAACACACTCACATTTTTCATAAAACAAACACATTTTTTTCAGGAATCTACTCTCTGGAACCTAAAACTAATTTTAAAAAAAATCTTTCTAGGCATCCACTGTCCCTAATCGTGCAAGAAAATTTCAATTGACTTGTTGAAATATTGCAATCACCCTTATCCAAAAATGAAATTTAAGTTAACTTTTTAGCAGCAACACACTCACATTTTTCATAAAACAAACACATTTTTTTCAGGAATCTACTCTCTGGAACCTAAAACTAATTTTAAAAAAACATCTTTCTAGGCATCCACTGTCCCTAATCGTGCAAGAAAATTTCAATTGACTTGTTGAAATATTGCAATCACCCTTATCCAAAAACGAAATTTAAATCAACTTTTTAGCAGTAACACACTCACATTTTTCATAAAACAAACACATTTTTTTCAGGAATCTACTCTCTGGAACCTAAAACTAATTTTAAAAAAACATCTTTCTAGGCATCCACTGTCCCTAATCGTGCAAGAAAATTTCAATTGACTTGTTGAAATATTGCAATCACCCTTATCCAAAAACGAAATTTAAATCAACTTTTTAGCAGTAACACACTCACATTTTTCATAAAACAAACACATTTTTTTCAGGAATCTACTCTCTGAAACCTAAAACTAATTTTAAAAAAATATCTTTCTAGGCATCCACTGTCCCTAATCGTGCAAGAAAATTTCAATTGACTTGTTGAAATATTGCAATCACCCTTATTCAAAAACGAAATTTAAATCAACTTTTTAGCAGTAACACCCTCACATTTTTCATAAAACAAACACATTTTTTTCAGGAATCTACTCTCTGGAACCTAAAACTAATTTTAAAAAAACATCTTTCTAGGCATCCACTGTCCCTAATCGTGCAAGAAAATTTCAATTGACTTGTTGAAATATTGCAATCACCCTTATCCAAAAACGAAATTTAAATCAACTTTTTAGCAGTAACACACTCACATTTTTCATAAAACAAACACATTTTTTTCAGGAATCTACTCTCTGGAACCTAAAACTAATTTTAAAAAAACATCTTTCTAGGCATCCACTGTCCCTAATCGTGCAAGAAAATTTCAATTGACTTGTTGAAATATTGCAATCACCCTTATCCAAAAACGAAATTTAAATCAACTTTTTAGCAGTAACACACTCACATTTTTCATAAAACAAACACATTTTTTTCAGGAATCTACTCTCTGAAACCTAAAACTAATTTTAAAAAAATATCTTTCTAGGCATCCACTGTCCCTAATCGTGCAAGAAAATTTCAATTGACTTGTTGAAATATTGCAATCACCCTTATTCAAAAACGAAATTTAAATCAACTTTTTAGCAGTAACACCCTCACATTTTTCATAAAACAAACACATTTTTTACAGGAATCTACTCTCTGGAACCTAAAACTAATTTAAAAAAAAAATCTTTCTAGGCATCCACTGTCCCTAATCGTGCAAGAAAATTTCAATTGACTTGTTGAAGTATTGCAATCACCCTTATCCAAAAACGAAATTTAAATCAACATTTTTAGCAGTAACACACTCACATTTTTCATAAAACAAACACATTTTTTTCAGGAATCTACTCTCTGGAACCTAAAACTAATTTAAAAAAAACATCTTTCTAGGCATCCACTGTCCCTAATCGTGCAAGAAAATTTCAATTGACTTGTTGAAATATTGCAATCACCCTTATCCAAAAACGAAATTTAAATCAACTTTTTAGCAGTAACACACTCACATTTTTCATAAAACAAACACATTTTTTCAGGAATCAACTCTCTGGAACCTAAAACAAATATAAAAAAAACATCTTTCTATGCATCCACTCTCCCTAATCGTGCAAGAAAATTTCAATTAACTTGTTGAAATGATGCATTCACGCTTATCCTGAAACTAAATTTAAATCAACTTTTTTGCAGTAACACACTCACATTTTTCATGAAACAAATAATTTTTTTTTCAGGAATCCACTCTCTGGAACCTATAACGAATTTGTAAAAAACATCTTTCTAGGCATCCACTCTCCCTAATCTTGCAAGAAAATTTCAATTAACTTGTTGAAATATTGCAATCACCCTTATCCAAAAACAATATTTAAATCAACTTTTTTGCAGTAACACACTCACATTTTTCATAAAACAAACACATTTTTTTCAGGAATCTACTCTCTGGAACCTAAAACTAATTTTAAAAAAAATCTTTCTAGGCATCCACTGTCCCTAATCGTGCAAGAAAATTTCAATTGACTTGTTGAAATATTGCAATCACCCTTATCCAAAAATGAAATTTAAATCAACTTTTTAGCAGCAACACACTCACATTTTTCATAAAACAAACACATTTTTTTCAGGAATCTACTCTCTGGAACCTAAAACTAATTTTAAAAAAACATCTTTCTAGGCATCCACTGTCCCTAATCGTGCAAGAAAATTTCAATTGACTTGTTGAAATATTGCAATCACCCTTATCCAAAAACGAAATTTAAATCAACTTTTTAGCAGTAACACACTCACATTTTTCATAAAGCAAACACATTTTTTTCAGGAATCTACTCTCTGAAACCTAAAACTAATTTTAAAAAATATCTTTCTAGGCATCCACTGTCCCTAATCGTGCAAGAAAATTTCAATTGAATTGTTGAAATATTGCAATCACCCTTATTCAAAAACGAAATTTAAATCAACTTTTTAGCAGTAACACCCTCACATTTTTCATAAAACAAACACATTTTTTTCAGGAATCTACTCTCTGGAACCTAAAACTAATTTAAAAAAAAATCTTTCTAGGCATCCACTGTCCCTAATCGTGCAAGAAAATTTCAATTCACTTGTTGAAATGATGCATTCACGCTTATCCTGAAACTAAATTTAAATCAACTTTTTTGCAGTAACACACTCACATTTTTCATGAAACAAATAATTTTTTTTTCAGGAATCCACTCTCTGGAACCTATAACGAATTTGTAAAAAACATCTTTCTAGGCATCCACTCTCCCTAATCTTGCAAGAAAATTTCAATTAACTTGTTGAAATATTGCAATCACCCTTATCCAAAAACGATATTTAAATCAACTTTTTTGCAGTAACACACTCACATTTTTCATAAAACAAACACATTTTTTTCAGGAATCTACTCTCTGGAACCTAAAACTAATTTTAAAAAAACATCTTTCTAGGCATCCACTGTCCCTAATCGTGCAAGAAAATTTCAATTGACTTGTTGAAATATTGCAATCACCCTTATCCAAAAACGAAATTTAAATCAACATTTTAGCAGTAACACACTCACATTTTTCATAAAACAAACACATTTTTTTCAGGAATCTACTCTCTGGAACCTAAAACTAATTTTAAAAAACATCTTTCTAGGCATCCACTGTCCCTAATCGTGCAAGAAAATTTCAATTGACTTGTTGAAATATTGCAATCACCCTTATTCAAAAACAAAATTTTAATCAACTTTTTAGCAGTAACACCCTCACATTTTTCATAAAACAAACACATTTTTTTCAGGAATCTACTCTCTGGAACCTAAAACTAATTTAAAAAAAACATCTTTCTAGGCATCCACTGTCCCTAATCGTGCAAGAAAATTTCAATTGACTTGTTGAAGTATTGCAATCACCCTTACCCAAAAACGAAATTTAAATCAACTTTTTAGCAGTAACACACTCACATTTTTCATAAAACAAACACATTTTTTTCAGGAATCTACTCTCTGGAACCTAAAACTAATTTTAAAAAAACATCTTTCTAGGCATCCACTGTCCCTAATCGTGCAAGAAAATTTCAATTGACTTGTTGAAATATTGCAATCACCCTTATCCAAAAACGAAATTTAAATCAACTTTTTAGCAGTAACACACTCACATTTTTCATAAAACAAACACCTTTTTTTCAGGAATCTACTCTCTGGAACCTAAAACTAATTTTAAAAAAACATCTTTCTAGGCATCCACTGTCCCTAATCGTGCAAGAAAATTTCAATTGACTTGTTGAAATATTGCAATCACCCTTATCCAAAAACGAAATTTAAATCAACTTTTTAGCAGTAACACACTCACATTTTTCATAAAACAAACACATTTTTTTCAGGAATCTACTCTCTGAAACCTAAAACTAATTTTAAAAAAATATCTTTTTAGGCATCCACTGTCCCTAATCGTGCAAGAAAATTTCAATTGACTTGTTGAAGTATTGCAATCACCCTTATCCAAAAACGAAATTTAAATCAACATTTTTAGCAGTAACACACTCACATTTTTCATAAAACAAACACATTTTTTTCAGGAATCTACTCTCTGGAACCTAAAACTAATTTAAAAAAAACATCTTTCTAGGCATCCACTGTCCCTAATCGTGCAAGAAAATTTCAATTGACTTGTTGAAATATTGCAATCACCCTTATCCAAAAACGAAATTTAAATCAACTTTTTAGCAGTAACACACTCACATTTTTCATAAAACAAACACATTTTTTCAGGAATCAACTCTCTGGAACCTAAAACAAATATAAAAAAAACATCTTTCTATGCATCCACTCTCCCTAATCGTGCAAGAAAATTTCAATTAACTTGTTGAAATGATGCATTCACGCTTATCCTGAAACTAAATTTAAATCAACTTTTTAGCAGTAACACACTCACATTTTTCATGAAACAAATAATTTTTTTTTCAGGAATCCACTCTCTGGAACCTATAACGAATTTGTAAAAAACATCTTTCTAGGCATCCACTCTCCCTAATCTTGCAAGAAAATTTCAATTAACTTGTTGAAATATTGCAATCACCCTTATCCAAAAACAATATTTAAATCAACTTTTTTGCAGTAACACACTCACATTTTTCATAAAACAAACACATTTTTTTCAGGAATCTACTCTCTGGAACCTAAAACTAATTTTAAAAAAAATCTTTCTAGGCATCCACTGTCCCTAATCGTGCAAGAAAATTTCAATTGACTTGTTGAAATATTGCAATCACCCTTATCCAAAAATGAAATTTAAATCAACTTTTTAGCAGCAACACACTCACATTTTTCATAAAACAAACACATTTTTTTCAGGAATCTACTCTCTGGAACCTAAAACTAATTTTAAAAAAACATCTTTCTAGGCATCCACTGTCCCTAATCGTGCAAGAAAATTTCAATTGACTTGTTGAAATATTGCAATCACCCTTATCCAAAAACGAAATTTAAATCAACTTTTTAGCAGTAACACACTCGCATTTTTCATAAAGCAAACACATTTTTTTCAGGAATCTACTCTCTGAAACCTAAAACTAATTTTAAAAAATATCTTTCTAGGCATCCACTGTCCCTAATCGTGCAAGAAAATTTCAATTGAATTGTTGAAATATTGCAATCACCCTTATTCAAAAACGAAATTTAAATCAACTTTTTAGCAGTAACACCCTCACATTTTTCATAAAACAAACACATTTTTTTCAGGAATCTACTCTCTGGAACCTAAAACTAATTTAAAAAAAAATCTTTCTAGGCATCCACTGTCCCTAATCGTGCAAGAAAATTTCAATTAACTTGTTGAAATGATGCATTCACGCTTATCCTGAAACTAAATTTAAATCAACTTTTTTGCAGTAACACACTCACATTTTTCATGAAACAAATAATTTTTTTTTCAGGAATCCACTCTCTGGAACCTATAACGAATTTGTAAAAAACATCTTTCTAGGCATCCACTCTCCCTAATCTTGCAAGAAAATTTCAATTAACTTGTTGAAATATTGCAATCACCCTTATCCAAAAACGATATTTAAATCAACTTTTTTGCAGTAACACACTCACATTTTTCATAAAACAAACACATTTTTTTCAGGAATCTACTCTCTGGAACCTAAAACTAATTTTAAAAAAACATCTTTCTAGGCATCCACTGTCCCTAATCGTGCAAGAAAATTTCAATTGACTTGTTGAAATATTGCAATCACCCTTATCCAAAAACGAAATTTAAATCAACATTTTAGCAGTAACACACTCACATTTTTCATAAAACAAACACATTTTTTTCAGGAATCTACTCTCTGGAACCTAAAACTAATTTTAAAAAACATCTTTCTAGGCATCCACTGTCCCTAATCGTGCAAGAAAATTTCAATTGACTTGTTGAAATATTGCAATCACCCTTATTCAAAAACAAAATTTTAATCAACTTTTTAGCAGTAACACCCTCACATTTTTCATAAAACAAACACATTTTTTTCAGGAATCTACTCTCTGGAACCTAAAACTAATTTAAAGAAAACATCTTTCTAGGCATCCACTGTCCGTAATCGTGCAAGAAAATTTCAATTGACTTGTTGAAGTATTGCAATCACCCTTACCCAAAAACGAAATTTAAATCAACTTTTTAGCAGTAACACACTCACATTTTTCATAAAACAAACACATTTTTTTCAGGAATCTACTCTCTGGAACCTAAAACTAATTTTAAAAAAACATCTTTCTAGGCATCCACTGTCCCTAATCGTGCAAGAAAATTTCAATTGACTTGTTGAAATATTGCAATCACCCTTATCCAAAAACGAAATTTAAATCAACATTTTAGCAGTAACACACTCACATTTTTCATAAAACAAACACATTTTTTTCAGGAATCTACTCTCTGGAACCTAAAACTAATTTTAAAAAACATCTTTCTAGGCATCCACTGTCCCTAATCGTGCAAGAAAATTTCAATTGACTTGTTGAAATATTGCAATCACCCTTATTCAAAAACAAAATTTTAATCAACTTTTTAGCAGTAACACACTCACATTTTTCATAAAACAAACACATTTTTTTCAGGAATCTACTCTCTGGAACCTAAAACTAATTTAAAAAAAACATCTTTCTAGGCATCCACTGTCCCTAATCGTGCAAGAAAATTTCAATTGACTTGTTGAAGTATTGCAATCACCCTTACCCAAAAACGAAATTTAAATCAACTTTTTAGCAGTAACACACTCACATTTTTCATAAAACAAACACATTTTTTTCAGGAATCTACTCTCTGGAACCTAAAACTAATTTTAAAAAAACATCTTTCTAGGCATCCACTGTCCCTAATCGTGCAAGAAAATTTCAATTGACTTGTTGAAATATTGCAATCACCCTTATCCAAAAACGAAATTTAAATCAACTTTTTAGCAGTAACACACTCACATTTTTCATAAAACAAACACATTTTTTCAGGAATCAACTCTGTGGGACCTAAAACAAATATAAAAAAAACATCTTTCTATGCATCCACTCTCCCTAATCGTGCAAGAAAATTTCAATTAACTTGTTGAAATGATGCATTCACGCTTATCCTGAAACTAAATTTAAATCAACTTTTTTGCAGTAACACACTCACATTTTTCATGAAACAAATAATTTTTTTTTCAGGAATCCACTCTCTGGAACCTATAACGAATTTGTAAAAAACATCTTTCTAGGCATCCACTCTCCCTAATCTTGCAAGAAAATTTCAATTAACTTGTTGAAATATTGCAATCACCCTTATCCAAAAACGATATTTAAATCAACTTTTTTGCAGTAACACACTCACATTTTTCATAAAACAAACACATTTTTTTCAGGAATCTACTCTCTGGAACCTAAAACTAATTTTAAAAAAAATCTTTCTAGGCATCCACTGTCCCTAATCGTGCAAGAAAATTTCAATTGACTTGTTGAAATATTGCAATCACCCTTATCCAAAAATGAAATTTAAGTTAACTTTTTAGCAGCAACACACTCACATTTTTCATAAAACAAACACATTTTTTTCAGGAATCTACTCTCTGGAACCTAAAACTAATTTTAAAAAAACATCTTTCTAGGCATCCACTGTCCCTAATCGTGCAAGAAAATTTCAATTGACTTGTTGAAATATTGCAATCACCCTTATCCAAAAACGAAATTTAAATCAACTTTTTAGCAGTAACACACTCACATTTTTCATAAAACAAACACATTTTTTTCAGGAATCTACTCTCTGGAACCTAAAACTAATTTTAAAAAAACATCTTTCTAGGCATCCACTGTCCCTAATCGTGCAAGAAAATTTCAATTGACTTGTTGAAATATTGCAATCACCCTTATCCAAAAACGAAATTTAAATCAACTTTTTAGCAGTAACACACTCACATTTTTCATAAAACAAACACATTTTTTTCAGGAATCTACTCTCTGAAACCTAAAACTAATTTTAAAAAAATATCTTTCTAGGCATCCACTGTCCCTAATCGTGCAAGAAAATTTCAATTGACTTGTTGAAATATTGCAATCACCCTTATTCAAAAACGAAATTTAAATCAACTTTTTAGCAGTAACACCCTCACATTTTTCATAAAACAAACACATTTTTTTCAGGAATCTACTCTCTGGAACCTAAAACTAATTTTAAAAAAACATCTTTCTAGGCATCCACTGTCCCTAATCGTGCAAGAAAATTTCAATTGACTTGTTGAAATATTGCAATCACCCTTATCCAAAAACGAAATTTAAATCAACTTTTTAGCAGTAACACACTCACATTTTTCATAAAACAAACACATTTTTTTCAGGAATCTACTCTCTGGAACCTAAAACTAATTTTAAAAAAACATCTTTCTAGGCATCCACTGTCCCTAATCGTGCAAGAAAATTTCAATTGACTTGTTGAAATATTGCAATCACCCTTATCCAAAAACGAAATTTAAATCAACTTTTTAGCAGTAACACACTCACATTTTTCATAAAACAAACACATTTTTTTCAGGAATCTACTCTCTGAAACCTAAAACTAATTTTAAAAAAATATCTTTCTAGGCATCCACTGTCCCTAATCGTGCAAGAAAATTTCAATTGACTTGTTGAAATATTGCAATCACCCTTATTCAAAAACGAAATTTAAATCAACTTTTTAGCAGTAACACCCTCACATTTTTCATAAAACAAACACATTTTTTACAGGAATCTACTCTCTGGAACCTAAAACTAATTTAAAAAAAAAATCTTTCTAGGCATCCACTGTCCCTAATCGTGCAAGAAAATTTCAATTGACTTGTTGAAGTATTGCAATCACCCTTATCCAAAAACGAAATTTAAATCAACATTTTTAGCAGTAACACACTCACATTTTTCATAAAACAAACACATTTTTTTCAGGAATCTACTCTCTGGAACCTAAAACTAATTTAAAAAAAACATCTTTCTAGGCATCCACTGTCCCTAATCGTGCAAGAAAATTTCAATTGACTTGTTGAAATATTGCAATCACCCTTATCCAAAAACGAAATTTAAATCAACTTTTTAGCAGTAACACACTCACATTTTTCATAAAACAAACACATTTTTTCAGGAATCAACTCTCTGGAACCTAAAACAAATATAAAAAAAACATCTTTCTATGCATCCACTCTCCCTAATCGTGCAAGAAAATTTCAATTAACTTGTTGAAATGATGCATTCACGCTTATCCTGAAACTAAATTTAAATCAACTTTTTTGCAGTAACACACTCACATTTTTCATGAAACAAATAATTTTTTTTTCAGGAATCCACTCTCTGGAACCTATAACGAATTTGTAAAAAACATCTTTCTAGGCATCCACTCTCCCTAATCTTGCAAGAAAATTTCAATTAACTTGTTGAAATATTGCAATCACCCTTATCCAAAAACAATATTTAAATCAACTTTTTTGCAGTAACACACTCACATTTTTCATAAAACAAACACATTTTTTTCAGGAATCTACTCTCTGGAACCTAAAACTAATTTTAAAAAAAATCTTTCTAGGCATCCACTGTCCCTAATCGTGCAAGAAAATTTCAATTGACTTGTTGAAATATTGCAATCACCCTTATCCAAAAATGAAATTTAAATCAACTTTTTAGCAGCAACACACTCACATTTTTCATAAAACAAACACATTTTTTTCAGGAATCTACTCTCTGGAACCTAAAACTAATTTTAAAAAAACATCTTTCTAGGCATCCACTGTCCCTAATCGTGCAAGAAAATTTCAATTGACTTGTTGAAATATTGCAATCACCCTTATCCAAAAACGAAATTTAAATCAACTTTTTAGCAGTAACACACTCACATTTTTCATAAAGCAAACACATTTTTTTCAGGAATCTACTCTCTGAAACCTAAAACTAATTTTAAAAAATATCTTTCTAGGCATCCACTGTCCCTAATCGTGCAAGAAAATTTCAATTGAATTGTTGAAATATTGCAATCACCCTTATTCAAAAACGAAATTTAAATCAACTTTTTAGCAGTAACACCCTCACATTTTTCATAAAACAAACACATTTTTTTCAGGAATCTACTCTCTGGAACCTAAAACTAATTTAAAAAAAAATCTTTCTAGGCATCCACTGTCCCTAATCGTGCAAGAAAATTTCAATTCACTTGTTGAAATGATGCATTCACGCTTATCCTGAAACTAAATTTAAATCAACTTTTTTGCAGTAACACACTCACATTTTTCATGAAACAAATAATTTTTTTTTCAGGAATCCACTCTCTGGAACCTATAACGAATTTGTAAAAAACATCTTTCTAGGCATCCACTCTCCCTAATCTTGCAAGAAAATTTCAATTAACTTGTTGAAATATTGCAATCACCCTTATCCAAAAACGATATTTAAATCAACTTTTTTGCAGTAACACACTCACATTTTTCATAAAACAAACACATTTTTTTCAGGAATCTACTCTCTGGAACCTAAAACTAATTTTAAAAAAACATCTTTCTAGGCATCCACTGTCCCTAATCGTGCAAGAAAATTTCAATTGACTTGTTGAAATATTGCAATCACCCTTATCCAAAAACGAAATTTAAATCAACATTTTAGCAGTAACACACTCACATTTTTCATAAAACAAACACATTTTTTTCAGGAATCTACTCTCTGGAACCTAAAACTAATTTTAAAAAACATCTTTCTAGGCATCCACTGTCCCTAATCGTGCAAGAAAATTTCAATTGACTTGTTGAAATATTGCAATCACCCTTATTCAAAAACAAAATTTTAATCAACTTTTTAGCAGTAACACCCTCACATTTTTCATAAAACAAACACATTTTTTTCAGGAATCTACTCTCTGGAACCTAAAACTAATTTAAAAAAAACATCTTTCTAGGCATCCACTGTCCCTAATCGTGCAAGAAAATTTCAATTGACTTGTTGAAGTATTGCAATCACCCTTACCCAAAAACGAAATTTAAATCAACTTTTTAGCAGTAACACACTCACATTTTTCATAAAACAAACACATTTTTTTCAGGAATCTACTCTCTGGAACCTAAAACTAATTTTAAAAAAACATCTTTCTAGGCATCCACTGTCCCTAATCGTGCAAGAAAATTTCAATTGACTTGTTGAAATATTGCAATCACCCTTATCCAAAAACGAAATTTAAATCAACTTTTTAGCAGTAACACACTCACATTTTTCATAAAACAAACACCTTTTTTTCAGGAATCTACTCTCTGGAACCTAAAACTAATTTTAAAAAAACATCTTTCTAGGCATCCACTGTCCCTAATCGTGCAAGAAAATTTCAATTGACTTGTTGAAATATTGCAATCACCCTTATCCAAAAACGAAATTTAAATCAACTTTTTAGCAGTAACACACTCACATTTTTCATAAAACAAACACATTTTTTTCAGGAATCTACTCTCTGAAACCTAAAACTAATTTTAAAAAAATATCTTTTTAGGCATCCACTGTCCCTAATCGTGCAAGAAAATTTCAATTGACTTGTTGAAGTATTGCAATCACCCTTATCCAAAAACGAAATTTAAATCAACATTTTTAGCAGTAACACACTCACATTTTTCATAAAACAAACACATTTTTTTCAGGAATCTACTCTCTGGAACCTAAAACTAATTTAAAAAAAACATCTTTCTAGGCATCCACTGTCCCTAATCGTGCAAGAAAATTTCAATTGACTTGTTGAAATATTGCAATCACCCTTATCCAAAAACGAAATTTAAATCAACTTTTTAGCAGTAACACACTCACATTTTTCATAAAACAAACACATTTTTTCAGGAATCAACTCTCTGGAACCTAAAACAAATATAAAAAAAACATCTTTCTATGCATCCACTCTCCCTAATCGTGCAAGAAAATTTCAATTAACTTGTTGAAATGATGCATTCACGCTTATCCTGAAACTAAATTTAAATCAACTTTTTAGCAGTAACACACTCACATTTTTCATGAAACAAATAATTTTTTTTTCAGGAATCCACTCTCTGGAACCTATAACGAATTTGTAAAAAACATCTTTCTAGGCATCCACTCTCCCTAATCTTGCAAGAAAATTTCAATTAACTTGTTGAAATATTGCAATCACCCTTATCCAAAAACAATATTTAAATCAACTTTTTTGCAGTAACACACTCACATTTTTCATAAAACAAACACATTTTTTTCAGGAATCTACTCTCTGGAACCTAAAACTAATTTTAAAAAAAATCTTTCTAGGCATCCACTGTCCCTAATCGTGCAAGAAAATTTCAATTGACTTGTTGAAATATTGCAATCACCCTTATCCAAAAATGAAATTTAAATCAACTTTTTAGCAGCAACACACTCACATTTTTCATAAAACAAACACATTTTTTTCAGGAATCTACTCTCTGGAACCTAAAACTAATTTTAAAAAAACATCTTTCTAGGCATCCACTGTCCCTAATCGTGCAAGAAAATTTCAATTGACTTGTTGAAATATTGCAATCACCCTTATCCAAAAACGAAATTTAAATCAACTTTTTAGCAGTAACACACTCGCATTTTTCATAAAGCAAACACATTTTTTTCAGGAATCTACTCTCTGAAACCTAAAACTAATTTTAAAAAATATCTTTCTAGGCATCCACTGTCCCTAATCGTGCAAGAAAATTTCAATTGAATTGTTGAAATATTGCAATCACCCTTATTCAAAAACGAAATTTAAATCAACTTTTTAGCAGTAACACCCTCACATTTTTCATAAAACAAACACATTTTTTTCAGGAATCTACTCTCTGGAACCTAAAACTAATTTAAAAAAAAATCTTTCTAGGCATCCACTGTCCCTAATCGTGCAAGAAAATTTCAATTAACTTGTTGAAATGATGCATTCACGCTTATCCTGAAACTAAATTTAAATCAACTTTTTTGCAGTAACACACTCACATTTTTCATGAAACAAATAATTTTTTTTTCAGGAATCCACTCTCTGGAACCTATAACGAATTTGTAAAAAACATCTTTCTAGGCATCCACTCTCCCTAATCTTGCAAGAAAATTTCAATTAACTTGTTGAAATATTGCAATCACCCTTATCCAAAAACGATATTTAAATCAACTTTTTTGCAGTAACACACTCACATTTTTCATAAAACAAACACATTTTTTTCAGGAATCTACTCTCTGGAACCTAAAACTAATTTTAAAAAAACATCTTTCTAGGCATCCACTGTCCCTAATCGTGCAAGAAAATTTCAATTGACTTGTTGAAATATTGCAATCACCCTTATCCAAAAACGAAATTTAAATCAACATTTTAGCAGTAACACACTCACATTTTTCATAAAACAAACACATTTTTTTCAGGAATCTACTCTCTGGAACCTAAAACTAATTTTAAAAAACATCTTTCTAGGCATCCACTGTCCCTAATCGTGCAAGAAAATTTCAATTGACTTGTTGAAATATTGCAATCACCCTTATTCAAAAACAAAATTTTAATCAACTTTTTAGCAGTAACACCCTCACATTTTTCATAAAACAAACACATTTTTTTCAGGAATCTACTCTCTGGAACCTAAAACTAATTTAAAGAAAACATCTTTCTAGGCATCCACTGTCCGTAATCGTGCAAGAAAATTTCAATTGACTTGTTGAAGTATTGCAATCACCCTTACCCAAAAACGAAATTTAAATCAACTTTTTAGCAGTAACACACTCACATTTTTCATAAAACAAACACATTTTTTTCAGGAATCTACTCTCTGGAACCTAAAACTAATTTTAAAAAAACATCTTTCTAGGCATCCACTGTCCCTAATCGTGCAAGAAAATTTCAATTGACTTGTTGAAATATTGCAATCACCCTTATCCAAAAACGAAATTTAAATCAACTTTTTAGCAGTAACACACTCACATTTTTCATAAAACAAACACATTTTTTCAGGAATCAACTCTGTGGGACCTAAAACAAATATAAAAAAAACATCTTTCTATGCATCCACTCTCCCTAATCGTGCAAGAAAATTTCAATTAACTTGTTGAAATGATGCATTCACGCTTATCCTGAAACTAAATTTAAATCAACTTTTTTGCAGTAACACACTCACATTTTTCATGAAACAAATAATTTTTTTTTCAGGAATCCACTCTCTGGAACCTATAACGAATTTGTAAAAAACATCTTTCTAGGCATCCACTCTCCCTAATCTTGCAAGAAAATTTCAATTAACTTGTTGAAATATTGCAATCACCCTTATCCAAAAACGATATTTAAATCAACTTTTTTGCAGTAACACACTCACATTTTTCATAAAACAAACACATTTTTTTCAGGAATCTACTCTCTGGAACCTAAAACTAATTTTAAAAAAAATCTTTCTAGGCATCCACTGTCCCTAATCGTGCAAGAAAATTTCAATTGACTTGTTGAAATATTGCAATCACCCTTATCCAAAAATGAAATTTAAGTTAACTTTTTAGCAGCAACACACTCACATTTTTCATAAAACAAACACATTTTTTTCAGGAATCTACTCTCTGGAACCTAAAACTAATTTTAAAAAAACATCTTTCTAGGCATCCACTGTCCCTAATCGTGCAAGAAAATTTCAATTGACTTGTTGAAATATTGCAATCACCCTTATCCAAAAACGAAATTTAAATCAACTTTTTAGCAGTAACACACTCACATTTTTCATAAAACAAACACATTTTTTTCAGGAATCTACTCTCTGGAACCTAAAACTAATTTTAAAAAAACATCTTTCTAGGCATCCACTGTCCCTAATCGTGCAAGAAAATTTCAATTGACTTGTTGAAATATTGCAATCACCCTTATCCAAAAACGAAATTTAAATCAACTTTTTAGCAGTAACACACTCACATTTTTCATAAAACAAACACATTTTTTTCAGGAATCTACTCTCTGAAACCTAAAACTAATTTTAAAAAAATATCTTTCTAGGCATCCACTGTCCCTAATCGTGCAAGAAAATTTCAATTGACTTGTTGAAATATTGCAATCACCCTTATTCAAAAACGAAATTTAAATCAACTTTTTAGCAGTAACACCCTCACATTTTTCATAAAACAAACACATTTTTTTCAGGAATCTACTCTCTGGAACCTAAAACTAATTTAAAAAAAAATCTTTCTAGGCATCCACTGTCCCTAATCGTGCAAGAAAATTTCAATTGACTTGTTGAAGTATTGCAATCACCCTTATCCAAAAACGAAATTTAAATCAACATTTTTAGCAGTAACACACTCACATTTTTCATAAAACAAACACATTTTTTTCAGGAATCTACTCTCTGGAACCTAAAACTAATTTTAAAAAAACATCTTTCTAGGCATCCACTGTCCCTAATCGTGCAAGAAAATTTCAATTGACTTGTTGAAATATTGCAATCACCCTTATCCAAAAACGAAATTTAAATCAACTTTTTAGCAGTAACACACTCACATTTTTCATAAAACAAACACATTTTTTCAGGAATCAACTCTCTGGAACCTAAAACAAATATAAAAAAAACATCTTTCTATGCATCCACTCTCCCTAATCGTGCAAGAAAATTTCAATTAACTTGTTGAAATGATGCATTCACGCTTATCCTGAAACTAAATTTAAATCAACTTTTTTGCAGTAACACACTCACATTTTTCATGAAACAAATAATTTTTTTTTCAGGAATCCACTCTCTGGAACCTATAACGAATTTGTAAAAAACATCTTTCTAGGCATCCACTCTCCCTAATCTTGCAAGAAAATTTCAATTAACTTGTTGAAATATTGCAATCACCCTTATCCAAAAACAATATTTAAATCAACTTTTTTGCAGTAACACACTCACATTTTTCATAAAACAAACACATTTTTTTCAGGAATCTACTCTCTGGAACCTAAAACTAATTTAAAAAAAAATCTTTCTAGGCATCCACTGTCCCTAATCGTGCAAGAAAATTTCAATTGACTTGTTGAAATATTGCAATCACCCTTATCCAAAAATGAAATTTAAATCAACTTTTTAGCAGCAACACTCTCACATTTTTCATAAAACAAACACATTTTTTTCAGGAATCTACTCTCTGGAACCTAAAACTAATTTTAAAAAAACATCTTTCTAGGCATCCACTGTCCCTAATCGTGCAAGAAAATTTCAATTGACTTGTTGAAATATTGCAATCACCCTTATCCAAAAACGAAATTTAAATCAACTTTTTAGCAGTAACACACTCACATTTTTCATAAAACAAACACATTTTTTTCAGGAATCTACTCTCTGGAACCTAAAACTAATTTTAAAAAAACATCTTTCTAGGCATCCACTGTCCCTAATCGTGCAAGAAAATTTCAATTGACTTGTTGAAATATTGCAATCACCCTTATCCAAAAACGAAATTTAAATCAACTTTTTAGCAGTAACACACTCACATTTTTCATAAAGCAAACACATTTTTTTCAGGAATCTACTCTCTGAAACCTAAAACTAATTTAAAAAAAATATCTTTCTAGGCATCCACTGTCCCTAATCGTGCAAGAAAATTTCAATTGACTTGTTGAAATATTGCAATCACCCTTATTCAAAAACGAAATTTAAATCAACTTTTTAGCAGTAACACCCTCACATTTTTCATAAAACAAACACATTTTTTTCAGGAATCTACTCTCTGGAACCTAAAACTAATTTAAAAAAAAATCTTTCTAGGCATCCACTGTCCCTAATCGTGCAAGAAAATTTCAATTGACTTGTTGAAGTATTGCAATCACCCTTATCCAAAAACGAAATTTAAATCAACATTTTTAGCAGTAACACACTCACATTTTTCATAAAACAAACACATTTTTTTCAGGAATCTACTCTCTGGAACCTAAAACTAATTTTAAAAAAACATCTTTCTAGGCATCCACTGTCCCTAATCGTGCAAGAAAATTTCAATTGACTTGTTGAAATATTGCAATCACCCTTATCCAAAAACGAAATTTAAATCAACATTTTAGCAGTAACACACTCACATTTTTCATAAAACAAACACATTTTTTTCAGGAATCTACTCTCTGGAACCTAAAACTAATTTTAAAAAACATCTTTCTAGGCATCCACTGTCCCTAATCGTGCAAGAAAATTTCAATTGACTTGTTGAAATATTGCAATCACCCTTATTCAAAAACGAAATTTTAATCAACTTTTTAGCAGTAACACCCTCACATTTTTCATGAAACAAACACATTTTTTTCAGGAATCTACTCTCTGGAACCTAAAACTAATTTAAAAAAACATCTTTCTAGGCATCCACTGTCCCTAATCGTGCAAGAAAATTTCAATTGACTTGTTGAAGTATTGCAATCACCCTTACCCAAAAACGAAATTTAAATCAACTTTTTAGCAGTAACACACTCACATTTTTCATAAAACAAACACATTTTTTTCAGGAATCTACTCTCTGGAACCTAAAACTAATTTTAAAAAAACATCTTTCTAGGCATCCACTGTCCCTAATCGTGCAAGAAAATTTCAATTGACTTGTTGAAATATTGCAATCACCCTTATCCAAAAACGAAATTTAAATCAACTTTTTAGCAGTAACACACTCACATTTTTCATAAAACAAACACATTTTTTCAGGAATCAACTCTCTGGAACCTAAAACAAATATAAAAAAAACATCTTTCTATGCATCCACTCTCCCTAATCGTGCAAGAAAATTTCAATTAACTTGTTGAAATAATGCAATCATGCCTATCCTGAAGCTAAATTTAAATAAACTTTTTAGCAGTAACACACTCACATTTTTCATAAAACAAACACATTTTTTTCAGGAATCAACTCTCTGGAACCTAAAACAAATATAAAAAAAAGATCTTTCTATGCATCCACTCTCCCTAATCGTGCAAGAAAATAACCTTGTTGAAATGATGCATCACGCTTATCCTGAAACTAAATTTAAATCAACTTTTTTGCAGTAACACACTCACATTTTTTCATGTAACAAATAATTTTTTTTTTCAGGAATCCACTCTCTGGAACCTATAACGAATTTGTAAAAAACATCTTTCTAGGCATCCACTCTCCCTAATCTTGCAAGAAAATTTCAATTAACTTGTTGAAATATTGCAATCACCTTTATCCAAAAACAATATTTAAATCAACTTTTTTGCAGTAACACACTCACATTTTTCATAAAACAAACACATTTTTTTCAGGAATCTACTCTCTGGAACCTAAAACTAATTTTAAAAAAACATCTTTCTAGGCATCCACTGTCCCTAATCGTGCAAGAAAATTTCAATTGACTTGTTGAAATATTGGCAATCACCCCTTATCCAAAAACGAAAATTTAAATCAACATTTTAGCAGTAACACACTCACATTTTTCATAAAACAAACACATTTTTTTCAGGAATCTACTCTCTGGAACCTAAAACTAATTTTAAAAAACATCTTTCTAGGCATCCACTGTCCCTAATCGTGCAAGAAAATTTCAATTGACTTGTTGAAATATTGCAATCACCCTTATTCAAAAACAAAATTTTAATCAACTTTTTAGCAGTAACACACTCACATTTTTCATAAAACAAACACATTTTTTTCAGGAATCTACTCTCTGGAACCTAAAACTAATTTAAAAAAAACATCTTTCTAGGCATCCACTGTCCCTAATCGTGCAAGAAAATTTCAATTGACTTGTTGAAGTATTGCAATCACCCTTACCCAAAAACGAAATTTAAATCAACTTTTTAGCAGTAACACACTCACATTTTTCATAAAACAAACACATTTTTTTCAGGAATCTACTCTCTGGAACCTAAAACTAATTTTAAAAAAACATCTTTCTAGGCATCCACTGTCCCTAATCGTGCAAGAAAATTTCAATTGACTTGTTGAAATATTGCAATCACCCTTATCCAAAAACGAAATTTAAATCAACTTTTTAGCAGTAACACACTCACATTTTTCATAAAACAAACACATTTTTTCAGGAATCAACTCTGTGGGACCTAAAACAAATATAAAAAAAAACATCTTTCTATGCATCCACTCTCCCTAATCGTGCAAGAAAATTTCAATTAACTTGTTGAAATGATGCATTCACGCTTATCCTGAAACTAAATTTAAATCAACTTTTTTGCAGTAACACACTCACATTTTTCATGAAACAAATAATTTTTTTTTCAGGAATCCACTCTCTGGAACCTATAACGAATTTGTAAAAAACATCTTTCTAGGCATCCACTCTCCCTAATCTTGCAAGAAAATTTCAATTAACTTGTTGAAATATTGCAATCACCCTTATCCAAAAACGATATTTAAATCAACTTTTTTGCAGTAACACACTCACATTTTTCATAAAACAAACACATTTTTTTCAGGAATCTACTCTCTGGAACCTAAAACTAATTTTAAAAAAAATCTTTCTAGGCATCCACTGTCCCTAATCGTGCAAGAAAATTTCAATTGACTTGTTGAAATATTGCAATCACCCTTATCCAAAAATGAAATTTAAGTTAACTTTTTAGCAGCAACACACTCACATTTTTCATAAAACAAACACATTTTTTTCAGGAATCTACTCTCTGGAACCTAAAACTAATTTTAAAAAAACATCTTTCTAGGCATCCACTGTCCCTAATCGTGCAAGAAAATTTCAATTGACTTGTTGAAATATTGCAATCACCCTTATCCAAAAACGAAATTTAAATCAACTTTTTAGCAGTAACACACTCACATTTTTCATAAAACAAACACATTTTTTTCAGGAATCTACTCTCTGGAACCTAAAACTAATTTTAAAAAAACATCTTTCTAGGCATCCACTGTCCCTAATCGTGCAAGAAAATTTCAATTGACTTGTTGAAATATTGCAATCACCCTTATCCAAAAACGAAATTTAAATCAACTTTTTAGCAGTAACACACTCACATTTTTCATAAAACAAACACATTTTTTTCAGGAATCTACTCTCTGAAACCTAAAACTAATTTTAAAAAAATATCTTTCTAGGCATCCACTGTCCCTAATCGTGCAAGAAAATTTCAATTGACTTGTTGAAATATTGCAATCACCCTTATTCAAAAACGAAATTTAAATCAACTTTTTAGCAGTAACACCCTCACATTTTTCATAAAACAAACACATTTTTTTCAGGAATCTACTCTCTGGAACCTAAAACTAATTTTAAAAAAACATCTTTCTAGGCATCCACTGTCCCTAATCGTGCAAGAAAATTTCAATTGACTTGTTGAAATATTGCAATCACCCTTATCCAAAAACGAAATTTAAATCAACTTTTTAGCAGTAACACACTCACATTTTTCATAAAACAAACACATTTTTTTCAGGAATCTACTCTCTGGAACCTAAAACTAATTTTAAAAAAACATCTTTCTAGGCATCCACTGTCCCTAATCGTGCAAGAAAATTTCAATTGACTTGTTGAAATATTGCAATCACCCTTATCCAAAAACGAAATTTAAATCAACTTTTTAGCAGTAACACACTCACATTTTTCATAAAACAAACACATTTTTTTCAGGAATCTACTCTCTGAAACCTAAAACTAATTTAAAAAAAATATCTTTCTAGGCATCCACTGTCCCTAATCGTGCAAGAAAATTTCAATTGACTTGTTGAAATATTGCAATCACCCTTATTCAAAAACGAAATTTAAATCAACTTTTTAGCAGTAACACCCTCACATTTTTCATAAAACAAACACATTTTTTACAGGAATCTACTCTCTGGAACCTAAAACTAATTTAAAAAAAAAATCTTTCTAGGCATCCACTGTCCCTAATCGTGCAAGAAAATTTCAATTGACTTGTTGAAGTATTGCAATCACCCTTATCCAAAAACGAAATTTAAATCAACATTTTTAGCAGTAACACACTCACATTTTTCATAAAACAAACACATTTTTTTCAGGAATCTACTCTCTGGAACCTAAAACTAATTTAAAAAAAACATCTTTCTAGGCATCCACTGTCCCTAATCGTGCAAGAAAATTTCAATTGACTTGTTGAAATATTGCAATCACCCTTATCCAAAAACGAAATTTAAATCAACTTTTTAGCAGTAACACACTCACATTTTTCATAAAACAAACACATTTTTTCAGGAATCAACTCTCTGGAACCTAAAACAAATATAAAAAAAACATCTTTCTATGCATCCACTCTCCCTAATCGTGCAAGAAAATTTCAATTAACTTGTTGAAATGATGCATTCACGCTTATCCTGAAACTAAATTTAAATCAACTTTTTTGCAGTAACACACTCACATTTTTCATGAAACAAATAATTTTTTTTTCAGGAATCCACTCTCTGGAACCTATAACGAATTTGTAAAAAACATCTTTCTAGGCATCCACTCTCCCTAATCTTGCAAGAAAATTTCAATTAACTTGTTGAAATATTGCAATCACCCTTATCCAAAAACAATATTTAAATCAACTTTTTTGCAGTAACACACTCACATTTTTCATAAAACAAACACATTTTTTTCAGGAATCTACTCTCTGGAACCTAAAACTAATTTTAAAAAAAATCTTTCTAGGCATCCACTGTCCCTAATCGTGCAAGAAAATTTCAATTGACTTGTTGAAATATTGCAATCACCCTTATCCAAAAATGAAATTTAAATCAACTTTTTAGCAGCAACACACTCACATTTTTCATAAAACAAACACATTTTTTTCAGGAATCTACTCTCTGGAACCTAAAACTAATTTTAAAAAAACATCTTTCTAGGCATCCACTGTCCCTAATCGTGCAAGAAAATTTCAATTGACTTGTTGAAATATTGCAATCACCCTTATCCAAAAACGAAATTTAAATCAACTTTTTAGCAGTAACACACTCACATTTTTCATAAAGCAAACACATTTTTTTCAGGAATCTACTCTCTGAAACCTAAAACTAATTTTAAAAAATATCTTTCTAGGCATCCACTGTCCCTAATCGTGCAAGAAAATTTCAATTGAATTGTTGAAATATTGCAATCACCCTTATTCAAAAACGAAATTTAAATCAACTTTTTAGCAGTAACACCCTCACATTTTTCATAAAACAAACACATTTTTTTCAGGAATCTACTCTCTGGAACCTAAAACTAATTTAAAAAAAAATCTTTCTAGGCATCCACTGTCCCTAATCGTGCAAGAAAATTTCAATTAACTTGTTGAAATGATGCATTCACGCTTATCCTGAAACTAAATTTAAATCAACTTTTTTGCAGTAACACACTCACATTTTTCATGAAACAAATAATTTTTTTTTCAGGAATCCACTCTCTGGAACCTATAACGAATTTGTAAAAAACATCTTTCTAGGCATCCACTCTCCCTAATCTTGCAAGAAAATTTCAATTAACTTGTTGAAATATTGCAATCACCCTTATCCAAAAACGATATTTAAATCAACTTTTTTGCAGTAACACACTCACATTTTTCATAAAACAAACACATTTTTTTCAGGAATCTACTCTCTGGAACCTAAAACTAATTTTAAAAAAACATCTTTCTAGGCATCCACTGTCCCTAATCGTGCAAGAAAATTTCAATTGACTTGTTGAAATATTGCAATCACCCTTATCCAAAAACGAAATTTAAATCAACATTTTAGCAGTAACACACTCACATTTTTCATAAAACAAACACATTTTTTTCAGGAATCTACTCTCTGGAACCTAAAACTAATTTTAAAAAACATCTTTCTAGGCATCCACTGTCCCTAATCGTGCAAGAAAATTTCAATTGACTTGTTGAAATATTGCAATCACCCTTATTCAAAAACAAAATTTTAATCAACTTTTTAGCAGTAACACCCTCACATTTTTCATAAAACAAACACATTTTTTTCAGGAATCTACTCTCTGGAACCTAAAACTAATTTAAAAAAAACATCTTTCTAGGCATCCACTGTCCCTAATCGTGCAAGAAAATTTCAATTGACTTGTTGAAGTATTGCAATCACCCTTACCCAAAAACGAAATTTAAATCAACTTTTTAGCAGTAACACACTCACATTTTTCATAAAACAAACACATTTTTTTCAGGAATCTACTCTCTGGAACCTAAAACTAATTTTAAAAAAACATCTTTCTAGGCATCCACTGTCCCTAATCGTGCAAGAAAATTTCAATTGACTTGTTGAAATATTGCAATCACCCTTATCCAAAAACGAAATTTAAATCAACTTTTTAGCAGTAACACACTCACATTTTTCATAAAACAAACACATTTTTTCAGGAATCAACTCTGTGGGACCTAAAACAAATATAAAAAAAACATCTTTCTATGCATCCACTCTCCCTAATCGTGCAAGAAAATTTCAATTAACTTGTTGAAATGATGCATTCACGCTTATCCTGAAACTAAATTTAAATCAACTTTTTTGCAGTAACACACTCACATTTTTCATGAAACAAATAATTTTTTTTTCAGGAATCCACTCTCTGGAACCTATAACGAATTTGTAAAAAACATCTTTCTAGGCATCCACTCTCCCTAATCTTGCAAGAAAATTTCAATTAACTTGTTGAAATATTGCAATCACCCTTATCCAAAAACGATATTTAAATCAACTTTTTTGCAGTAACACACTCACATTTTTCATAAAACAAACACATTTTTTTCAGGAATCTACTCTCTGGAACCTAAAACTAATTTTAAAAAAAATCTTTCTAGGCATCCACTGTCCCTAATCGTGCAAGAAAATTTCAATTGACTTGTTGAAATATTGCAATCACCCTTATCCAAAAATGAAATTTAAGTTAACTTTTTAGCAGCAACACACTCACATTTTTCATAAAACAAACACATTTTTTTCAGGAATCTACTCTCTGGAACCTAAAACTAATTTTAAAAAAACATCTTTCTAGGCATCCACTGTCCCTAATCGTGCAAGAAAATTTCAATTGACTTGTTGAAATATTGCAATCACCCTTATCCAAAAACGAAATTTAAATCAACTTTTTAGCAGTAACACACTCACATTTTTCATAAAACAAACACATTTTTTTCAGGAATCTACTCTCTGGAACCTAAAACTAATTTTAAAAAAACATCTTTCTAGGCATCCACTGTCCCTAATCGTGCAAGAAAATTTCAATTGACTTGTTGAAATATTGCAATCACCCTTATCCAAAAACGAAATTTAAATCAACTTTTTAGCAGTAACACACTCACATTTTTCATAAAACAAACACATTTTTTTCAGGAATCTACTCTCTGAAACCTAAAACTAATTTTAAAAAAATATCTTTCTAGGCATCCACTGTCCCTAATCGTGCAAGAAAATTTCAATTGACTTGTTGAAATATTGCAATCACCCTTATTCAAAAACGAAATTTAAATCAACTTTTTAGCAGTAACACCCTCACATTTTTCATAAAACAAACACATTTTTTTCAGGAATCTACTCTCTGGAACCTAAAACTAATTTTAAAAAAACATCTTTCTAGGCATCCACTGTCCCTAATCGTGCAAGAAAATTTCAATTGACTTGTTGAAATATTGCAATCACCCTTATCCAAAAACGAAATTTAAATCAACTTTTTAGCAGTAACACACTCACATTTTTCATAAAACAAACACATTTTTTTCAGGAATCTACTCTCTGGAACCTAAAACTAATTTTAAAAAAACATCTTTCTAGGCATCCACTGTCCCTAATCGTGCAAGAAAATTTCAATTGACTTGTTGAAATATTGCAATCACCCTTATCCAAAAACGAAATTTAAATCAACTTTTTAGCAGTAACACACTCACATTTTTCATAAAACAAACACATTTTTTTCAGGAATCTACTCTCTGAAACCTAAAACTAATTTAAAAAAAATATCTTTCTAGGCATCCACTGTCCCTAATCGTGCAAGAAAATTTCAATTGACTTGTTGAAATATTGCAATCACCCTTATTCAAAAACGAAATTTAAATCAACTTTTTAGCAGTAACACCCTCACATTTTTCATAAAACAAACACATTTTTTACAGGAATCTACTCTCTGGAACCTAAAACTAATTTAAAAAAAAAATCTTTCTAGGCATCCACTGTCCCTAATCGTGCAAGAAAATTTCAATTGACTTGTTGAAGTATTGCAATCACCCTTATCCAAAAACGAAATTTAAATCAACATTTTTAGCAGTAACACACTCACATTTTTCATAAAACAAACACATTTTTTTCAGGAATCTACTCTCTGGAACCTAAAACTAATTTAAAAAAAACATCTTTCTAGGCATCCACTGTCCCTAATCGTGCAAGAAAATTTCAATTGACTTGTTGAAATATTGCAATCACCCTTATCCAAAAACGAAATTTAAATCAACTTTTTAGCAGTAACACACTCACATTTTTCATAAAACAAACACATTTTTTCAGGAATCAACTCTCTGGAACCTAAAACAAATATAAAAAAAACATCTTTCTATGCATCCACTCTCCCTAATCGTGCAAGAAAATTTCAATTAACTTGTTGAAATGATGCATTCACGCTTATCCTGAAACTAAATTTAAATCAACTTTTTTGCAGTAACACACTCACATTTTTCATGAAACAAATAATTTTTTTTTCAGGAATCCACTCTCTGGAACCTATAACGAATTTGTAAAAAACATCTTTCTAGGCATCCACTCTCCCTAATCTTGCAAGAAAATTTCAATTAACTTGTTGAAATATTGCAATCACCCTTATCCAAAAACAATATTTAAATCAACTTTTTTGCAGTAACACACTCACATTTTTCATAAAACAAACACATTTTTTTCAGGAATCTACTCTCTGGAACCTAAAACTAATTTTAAAAAAAATCTTTCTAGGCATCCACTGTCCCTAATCGTGCAAGAAAATTTCAATTGACTTGTTGAAATATTGCAATCACCCTTATCCAAAAATGAAATTTAAATCAACTTTTTAGCAGCAACACACTCACATTTTTCATAAAACAAACACATTTTTTTCAGGAATCTACTCTCTGGAACCTAAAACTAATTTTAAAAAAACATCTTTCTAGGCATCCACTGTCCCTAATCGTGCAAGAAAATTTCAATTGACTTGTTGAAATATTGCAATCACCCTTATCCAAAAACGAAATTTAAATCAACTTTTTAGCAGTAACACACTCACATTTTTCATAAAGCAAACACATTTTTTTCAGGAATCTACTCTCTGAAACCTAAAACTAATTTTAAAAAATATCTTTCTAGGCATCCACTGTCCCTAATCGTGCAAGAAAATTTCAATTGAATTGTTGAAATATTGCAATCACCCTTATTCAAAAACGAAATTTAAATCAACTTTTTAGCAGTAACACCCTCACATTTTTCATAAAACAAACACATTTTTTTCAGGAATCTACTCTCTGGAACCTAAAACTAATTTAAAAAAAAATCTTTCTAGGCATCCACTGTCCCTAATCGTGCAAGAAAATTTCAATTAACTTGTTGAAATGATGCATTCACGCTTATCCTGAAACTAAATTTAAATCAACTTTTTTGCAGTAACACACTCACATTTTTCATGAAACAAATAATTTTTTTTTCAGGAATCCACTCTCTGGAACCTATAACGAATTTGTAAAAAACATCTTTCTAGGCATCCACTCTCCCTAATCTTGCAAGAAAATTTCAATTAACTTGTTGAAATATTGCAATCACCCTTATCCAAAAACGATATTTAAATCAACTTTTTTGCAGTAACACACTCACATTTTTCATAAAACAAACACATTTTTTTCAGGAATCTACTCTCTGGAACCTAAAACTAATTTTAAAAAAACATCTTTCTAGGCATCCACTGTCCCTAATCGTGCAAGAAAATTTCAATTGACTTGTTGAAATATTGCAATCACCCTTATCCAAAAACGAAATTTAAATCAACATTTTAGCAGTAACACACTCACATTTTTCATAAAACAAACACATTTTTTTCAGGAATCTACTCTCTGGAACCTAAAACTAATTTTAAAAAACATCTTTCTAGGCATCCACTGTCCCTAATCGTGCAAGAAAATTTCAATTGACTTGTTGAAATATTGCAATCACCCTTATTCAAAAACAAAATTTTAATCAACTTTTTAGCAGTAACACCCTCACATTTTTCATAAAACAAACACATTTTTTTCAGGAATCTACTCTCTGGAACCTAAAACTAATTTAAAAAAAACATCTTTCTAGGCATCCACTGTCCCTAATCGTGCAAGAAAATTTCAATTGACTTGTTGAAGTATTGCAATCACCCTTACCCAAAAACGAAATTTAAATCAACTTTTTAGCAGTAACACACTCACATTTTTCATAAAACAAACACATTTTTTTCAGGAATCTACTCTCTGGAACCTAAAACTAATTTTAAAAAAACATCTTTCTAGGCATCCACTGTCCCTAATCGTGCAAGAAAATTTCAATTGACTTGTTGAAATATTGCAATCACCCTTATCCAAAAACGAAATTTAAATCAACTTTTTAGCAGTAACACACTCACATTTTTCATAAAACAAACACATTTTTTCAGGAATCAACTCTGTGGGACCTAAAACAAATATAAAAAAAACATCTTTCTATGCATCCACTCTCCCTAATCGTGCAAGAAAATTTCAATTAACTTGTTGAAATGATGCATTCACGCTTATCCTGAAACTAAATTTAAATCAACTTTTTTGCAGTAACACACTCACATTTTTCATGAAACAAATAATTTTTTTTTCAGGAATCCACTCTCTGGAACCTATAACGAATTTGTAAAAAACATCTTTCTAGGCATCCACTCTCCCTAATCTTGCAAGAAAATTTCAATTAACTTGTTGAAATATTGCAATCACCCTTATCCAAAAACGATATTTAAATCAACTTTTTTGCAGTAACACACTCACATTTTTCATAAAACAAACACATTTTTTTCAGGAATCTACTCTCTGGAACCTAAAACTAATTTTAAAAAAAATCTTTCTAGGCATCCACTGTCCCTAATCGTGCAAGAAAATTTCAATTGACTTGTTGAAATATTGCAATCACCCTTATCCAAAAATGAAATTTAAGTTAACTTTTTAGCAGCAACACACTCACATTTTTCATAAAACAAACACATTTTTTTCAGGAATCTACTCTCTGGAACCTAAAACTAATTTTAAAAAAACATCTTTCTAGGCATCCACTGTCCCTAATCGTGCAAGAAAATTTCAATTGACTTGTTGAAATATTGCAATCACCCTTATCCAAAAACGAAATTTAAATCAACTTTTTAGCAGTAACACACTCACATTTTTCATAAAACAAACACATTTTTTTCAGGAATCTACTCTCTGGAACCTAAAACTAATTTTAAAAAAACATCTTTCTAGGCATCCACTGTCCCTAATCGTGCAAGAAAATTTCAATTGACTTGTTGAAATATTGCAATCACCCTTATCCAAAAACGAAATTTAAATCAACTTTTTAGCAGTAACACACTCACATTTTTCATAAAACAAACACATTTTTTTCAGGAATCTACTCTCTGAAACCTAAAACTAATTTTAAAAAAATATCTTTCTAGGCATCCACTGTCCCTAATCGTGCAAGAAAATTTCAATTGACTTGTTGAAATATTGCAATCACCCTTATTCAAAAACGAAATTTAAATCAACTTTTTAGCAGTAACACCCTCACATTTTTCATAAAACAAACACATTTTTTACAGGAATCTACTCTCTGGAACCTAAAACTAATTTAAAAAAAAAATCTTTCTAGGCATCCACTGTCCCTAATCGTGCAAGAAAATTTCAATTGACTTGTTGAAGTATTGCAATCACCCTTATCCAAAAACGAAATTTAAATCAACATTTTTAGCAGTAACACACTCACATTTTTCATAAAACAAACACATTTTTTTCAGGAATCTACTCTCTGGAACCTAAAACTAATTTAAAAAAAACATCTTTCTAGGCATCCACTGTCCCTAATCGTGCAAGAAAATTTCAATTGACTTGTTGAAATATTGCAATCACCCTTATCCAAAAACGAAATTTAAATCAACTTTTTAGCAGTAACACACTCACATTTTTCATAAAACAAACACATTTTTTCAGGAATCAACTCTCTGGAACCTAAAACAAATATAAAAAAAACATCTTTCTATGCATCCACTCTCCCTAATCGTGCAAGAAAATTTCAATTAACTTGTTGAAATGATGCATTCACGCTTATCCTGAAACTAAATTTAAATCAACTTTTTTGCAGTAACACACTCACATTTTTCATGAAACAAATAATTTTTTTTTCAGGAATCCACTCTCTGGAACCTATAACGAATTTGTAAAAAACATCTTTCTAGGCATCCACTCTCCCTAATCTTGCAAGAAAATTTCAATTAACTTGTTGAAATATTGCAATCACCCTTATCCAAAAACAATATTTAAATCAACTTTTTTGCAGTAACACACTCACATTTTTCATAAAACAAACACATTTTTTTCAGGAATCTACTCTCTGGAACCTAAAACTAATTTTAAAAAAAATCTTTCTAGGCATCCACTGTCCCTAATCGTGCAAGAAAATTTCAATTGACTTGTTGAAATATTGCAATCACCCTTATCCAAAAATGAAATTTAAATCAACTTTTTAGCAGCAACACACTCACATTTTTCATAAAACAAACACATTTTTTTCAGGAATCTACTCTCTGGAACCTAAAACTAATTTTAAAAAAACATCTTTCTAGGCATCCACTGTCCCTAATCGTGCAAGAAAATTTCAATTGACTTGTTGAAATATTGCAATCACCCTTATCCAAAAACGAAATTTAAATCAACTTTTTAGCAGTAACACACTCACATTTTTCATAAAGCAAACACATTTTTTTCAGGAATCTACTCTCTGAAACCTAAAACTAATTTTAAAAAATATCTTTCTAGGCATCCACTGTCCCTAATCGTGCAAGAAAATTTCAATTGAATTGTTGAAATATTGCAATCACCCTTATTCAAAAACGAAATTTAAATCAACTTTTTAGCAGTAACACCCTCACATTTTTCATAAAACAAACACATTTTTTTCAGGAATCTACTCTCTGGAACCTAAAACTAATTTAAAAAAAAATCTTTCTAGGCATCCACTGTCCCTAATCGTGCAAGAAAATTTCAATTCACTTGTTGAAATGATGCATTCACGCTTATCCTGAAACTAAATTTAAATCAACTTTTTTGCAGTAACACACTCACATTTTTCATGAAACAAATAATTTTTTTTTCAGGAATCCACTCTCTGGAACCTATAACGAATTTGTAAAAAACATCTTTCTAGGCATCCACTCTCCCTAATCTTGCAAGAAAATTTCAATTAACTTGTTGAAATATTGCAATCACCCTTATCCAAAAACGATATTTAAATCAACTTTTTTGCAGTAACACACTCACATTTTTCATAAAACAAACACATTTTTTTCAGGAATCTACTCTCTGGAACCTAAAACTAATTTTAAAAAAACATCTTTCTAGGCATCCACTGTCCCTAATCGTGCAAGAAAATTTCAATTGACTTGTTGAAATATTGCAATCACCCTTATCCAAAAACGAAATTTAAATCAACATTTTAGCAGTAACACACTCACATTTTTCATAAAACAAACACATTTTTTTCAGGAATCTACTCTCTGGAACCTAAAACTAATTTTAAAAAACATCTTTCTAGGCATCCACTGTCCCTAATCGTGCAAGAAAATTTCAATTGACTTGTTGAAATATTGCAATCACCCTTATTCAAAAACAAAATTTTAATCAACTTTTTAGCAGTAACACCCTCACATTTTTCATAAAACAAACACATTTTTTTCAGGAATCTACTCTCTGGAACCTAAAACTAATTTAAAAAAAACATCTTTCTAGGCATCCACTGTCCCTAATCGTGCAAGAAAATTTCAATTGACTTGTTGAAGTATTGCAATCACCCTTACCCAAAAACGAAATTTAAATCAACTTTTTAGCAGTAACACACTCACATTTTTCATAAAACAAACACATTTTTTTCAGGAATCTACTCTCTGGAACCTAAAACTAATTTTAAAAAAACATCTTTCTAGGCATCCACTGTCCCTAATCGTGCAAGAAAATTTCAATTGACTTGTTGAAATATTGCAATCACCCTTATCCAAAAACGAAATTTAAATCAACTTTTTAGCAGTAACACACTCACATTTTTCATAAAACAAACACCTTTTTTTCAGGAATCTACTCTCTGGAACCTAAAACTAATTTTAAAAAAACATCTTTCTAGGCATCCACTGTCCCTAATCGTGCAAGAAAATTTCAATTGACTTGTTGAAATATTGCAATCACCCTTATCCAAAAACGAAATTTAAATCAACTTTTTAGCAGTAACACACTCACATTTTTCATAAAACAAACACATTTTTTTCAGGAATCTACTCTCTGAAACCTAAAACTAATTTTAAAAAAATATCTTTTTAGGCATCCACTGTCCCTAATCGTGCAAGAAAATTTCAATTGACTTGTTGAAGTATTGCAATCACCCTTATCCAAAAACGAAATTTAAATCAACATTTTTAGCAGTAACACACTCACATTTTTCATAAAACAAACACATTTTTTTCAGGAATCTACTCTCTGGAACCTAAAACTAATTTAAAAAAAACATCTTTCTAGGCATCCACTGTCCCTAATCGTGCAAGAAAATTTCAATTGACTTGTTGAAATATTGCAATCACCCTTATCCAAAAACGAAATTTAAATCAACTTTTTAGCAGTAACACACTCACATTTTTCATAAAACAAACACATTTTTTCAGGAATCAACTCTCTGGAACCTAAAACAAATATAAAAAAAACATCTTTCTATGCATCCACTCTCCCTAATCGTGCAAGAAAATTTCAATTAACTTGTTGAAATGATGCATTCACGCTTATCCTGAAACTAAATTTAAATCAACTTTTTAGCAGTAACACACTCACATTTTTCATGAAACAAATAATTTTTTTTTCAGGAATCCACTCTCTGGAACCTATAACGAATTTGTAAAAAACATCTTTCTAGGCATCCACTCTCCCTAATCTTGCAAGAAAATTTCAATTAACTTGTTGAAATATTGCAATCACCCTTATCCAAAAACAATATTTAAATCAACTTTTTTGCAGTAACACACTCACATTTTTCATAAAACAAACACATTTTTTTCAGGAATCTACTCTCTGGAACCTAAAACTAATTTTAAAAAAAATCTTTCTAGGCATCCACTGTCCCTAATCGTGCAAGAAAATTTCAATTGACTTGTTGAAATATTGCAATCACCCTTATCCAAAAATGAAATTTAAATCAACTTTTTAGCAGCAACACACTCACATTTTTCATAAAACAAACACATTTTTTTCAGGAATCTACTCTCTGGAACCTAAAACTAATTTTAAAAAAACATCTTTCTAGGCATCCACTGTCCCTAATCGTGCAAGAAAATTTCAATTGACTTGTTGAAATATTGCAATCACCCTTATCCAAAAACGAAATTTAAATCAACTTTTTAGCAGTAACACACTCGCATTTTTCATAAAGCAAACACATTTTTTTCAGGAATCTACTCTCTGAAACCTAAAACTAATTTTAAAAAATATCTTTCTAGGCATCCACTGTCCCTAATCGTGCAAGAAAATTTCAATTGAATTGTTGAAATATTGCAATCACCCTTATTCAAAAACGAAATTTAAATCAACTTTTTAGCAGTAACACCCTCACATTTTTCATAAAACAAACACATTTTTTTCAGGAATCTACTCTCTGGAACCTAAAACTAATTTAAAAAAAAATCTTTCTAGGCATCCACTGTCCCTAATCGTGCAAGAAAATTTCAATTAACTTGTTGAAATGATGCATTCACGCTTATCCTGAAACTAAATTTAAATCAACTTTTTTGCAGTAACACACTCACATTTTTCATGAAACAAATAATTTTTTTTTCAGGAATCCACTCTCTGGAACCTATAACGAATTTGTAAAAAACATCTTTCTAGGCATCCACTCTCCCTAATCTTGCAAGAAAATTTCAATTAACTTGTTGAAATATTGCAATCACCCTTATCCAAAAACGATATTTAAATCAACTTTTTTGCAGTAACACACTCACATTTTTCATAAAACAAACACATTTTTTTCAGGAATCTACTCTCTGGAACCTAAAACTAATTTTAAAAAAACATCTTTCTAGGCATCCACTGTCCCTAATCGTGCAAGAAAATTTCAATTGACTTGTTGAAATATTGCAATCACCCTTATCCAAAAACGAAATTTAAATCAACATTTTAGCAGTAACACACTCACATTTTTCATAAAACAAACACATTTTTTTCAGGAATCTACTCTCTGGAACCTAAAACTAATTTTAAAAAACATCTTTCTAGGCATCCACTGTCCCTAATCGTGCAAGAAAATTTCAATTGACTTGTTGAAATATTGCAATCACCCTTATTCAAAAACAAAATTTTAATCAACTTTTTAGCAGTAACACCCTCACATTTTTCATAAAACAAACACATTTTTTTCAGGAATCTACTCTCTGGAACCTAAAACTAATTTAAAGAAAACATCTTTCTAGGCATCCACTGTCCGTAATCGTGCAAGAAAATTTCAATTGACTTGTTGAAGTATTGCAATCACCCTTACCCAAAAACGAAATTTAAATCAACTTTTTAGCAGTAACACACTCACATTTTTCATAAAACAAACACATTTTTTTCAGGAATCTACTCTCTGGAACCTAAAACTAATTTTAAAAAAACATCTTTCTAGGCATCCACTGTCCCTAATCGTGCAAGAAAATTTCAATTGACTTGTTGAAATATTGCAATCACCCTTATCCAAAAACGAAATTTAAATCAACATTTTAGCAGTAACACACTCACATTTTTCATAAAACAAACACATTTTTTTCAGGAATCTACTCTCTGGAACCTAAAACTAATTTTAAAAAACATCTTTCTAGGCATCCACTGTCCCTAATCGTGCAAGAAAATTTCAATTGACTTGTTGAAATATTGCAATCACCCTTATTCAAAAACAAAATTTTAATCAACTTTTTAGCAGTAACACACTCACATTTTTCATAAAACAAACACATTTTTTTCAGGAATCTACTCTCTGGAACCTAAAACTAATTTAAAAAAAACATCTTTCTAGGCATCCACTGTCCCTAATCGTGCAAGAAAATTTCAATTGACTTGTTGAAGTATTGCAATCACCCTTACCCAAAAACGAAATTTAAATCAACTTTTTAGCAGTAACACACTCACATTTTTCATAAAACAAACACATTTTTTTCAGGAATCTACTCTCTGGAACCTAAAACTAATTTTAAAAAAACATCTTTCTAGGCATCCACTGTCCCTAATCGTGCAAGAAAATTTCAATTGACTTGTTGAAATATTGCAATCACCCTTATCCAAAAACGAAATTTAAATCAACTTTTTAGCAGTAACACACTCACATTTTTCATAAAACAAACACATTTTTTCAGGAATCAACTCTGTGGGACCTAAAACAAATATAAAAAAAACATCTTTCTATGCATCCACTCTCCCTAATCGTGCAAGAAAATTTCAATTAACTTGTTGAAATGATGCATTCACGCTTATCCTGAAACTAAATTTAAATCAACTTTTTTGCAGTAACACACTCACATTTTTCATGAAACAAATAATTTTTTTTTCAGGAATCCACTCTCTGGAACCTATAACGAATTTGTAAAAAACATCTTTCTAGGCATCCACTCTCCCTAATCTTGCAAGAAAATTTCAATTAACTTGTTGAAATATTGCAATCACCCTTATCCAAAAACGATATTTAAATCAACTTTTTTGCAGTAACACACTCACATTTTTCATAAAACAAACACATTTTTTTCAGGAATCTACTCTCTGGAACCTAAAACTAATTTTAAAAAAAATCTTTCTAGGCATCCACTGTCCCTAATCGTGCAAGAAAATTTCAATTGACTTGTTGAAATATTGCAATCACCCTTATCCAAAAATGAAATTTAAGTTAACTTTTTAGCAGCAACACACTCACATTTTTCATAAAACAAACACATTTTTTTCAGGAATCTACTCTCTGGAACCTAAAACTAATTTTAAAAAAACATCTTTCTAGGCATCCACTGTCCCTAATCGTGCAAGAAAATTTCAATTGACTTGTTGAAATATTGCAATCACCCTTATCCAAAAACGAAATTTAAATCAACTTTTTAGCAGTAACACACTCACATTTTTCATAAAACAAACACATTTTTTTCAGGAATCTACTCTCTGGAACCTAAAACTAATTTTAAAAAAACATCTTTCTAGGCATCCACTGTCCCTAATCGTGCAAGAAAATTTCAATTGACTTGTTGAAATATTGCAATCACCCTTATCCAAAAACGAAATTTAAATCAACTTTTTAGCAGTAACACACTCACATTTTTCATAAAACAAACACATTTTTTTCAGGAATCTACTCTCTGAAACCTAAAACTAATTTTAAAAAAATATCTTTCTAGGCATCCACTGTCCCTAATCGTGCAAGAAAATTTCAATTGACTTGTTGAAATATTGCAATCACCCTTATTCAAAAACGAAATTTAAATCAACTTTTTAGCAGTAACACCCTCACATTTTTCATAAAACAAACACATTTTTTTCAGGAATCTACTCTCTGGAACCTAAAACTAATTTTAAAAAAACATCTTTCTAGGCATCCACTGTCCCTAATCGTGCAAGAAAATTTCAATTGACTTGTTGAAATATTGCAATCACCCTTATCCAAAAACGAAATTTAAATCAACTTTTTAGCAGTAACACACTCACATTTTTCATAAAACAAACACATTTTTTTCAGGAATCTACTCTCTGGAACCTAAAACTAATTTTAAAAAAACATCTTTCTAGGCATCCACTGTCCCTAATCGTGCAAGAAAATTTCAATTGACTTGTTGAAATATTGCAATCACCCTTATCCAAAAACGAAATTTAAATCAACTTTTTAGCAGTAACACACTCACATTTTTCATAAAACAAACACATTTTTTTCAGGAATCTACTCTCTGAAACCTAAAACTAATTTTAAAAAAATATCTTTCTAGGCATCCACTGTCCCTAATCGTGCAAGAAAATTTCAATTGACTTGTTGAAATATTGCAATCACCCTTATTCAAAAACGAAATTTAAATCAACTTTTTAGCAGTAACACCCTCACATTTTTCATAAAACAAACACATTTTTTACAGGAATCTACTCTCTGGAACCTAAAACTAATTTAAAAAAAAAATCTTTCTAGGCATCCACTGTCCCTAATCGTGCAAGAAAATTTCAATTGACTTGTTGAAGTATTGCAATCACCCTTATCCAAAAACGAAATTTAAATCAACATTTTTAGCAGTAACACACTCACATTTTTCATAAAACAAACACATTTTTTTCAGGAATCTACTCTCTGGAACCTAAAACTAATTTAAAAAAAACATCTTTCTAGGCATCCACTGTCCCTAATCGTGCAAGAAAATTTCAATTGACTTGTTGAAATATTGCAATCACCCTTATCCAAAAACGAAATTTAAATCAACTTTTTAGCAGTAACACACTCACATTTTTCATAAAACAAACACATTTTTTCAGGAATCAACTCTCTGGAACCTAAAACAAATATAAAAAAAACATCTTTCTATGCATCCACTCTCCCTAATCGTGCAAGAAAATTTCAATTAACTTGTTGAAATGATGCATTCACGCTTATCCTGAAACTAAATTTAAATCAACTTTTTTGCAGTAACACACTCACATTTTTCATGAAACAAATAATTTTTTTTTCAGGAATCCACTCTCTGGAACCTATAACGAATTTGTAAAAAACATCTTTCTAGGCATCCACTCTCCCTAATCTTGCAAGAAAATTTCAATTAACTTGTTGAAATATTGCAATCACCCTTATCCAAAAACAATATTTAAATCAACTTTTTTGCAGTAACACACTCACATTTTTCATAAAACAAACACATTTTTTTCAGGAATCTACTCTCTGGAACCTAAAACTAATTTTAAAAAAAATCTTTCTAGGCATCCACTGTCCCTAATCGTGCAAGAAAATTTCAATTGACTTGTTGAAATATTGCAATCACCCTTATCCAAAAATGAAATTTAAATCAACTTTTTAGCAGCAACACACTCACATTTTTCATAAAACAAACACATTTTTTTCAGGAATCTACTCTCTGGAACCTAAAACTAATTTTAAAAAAACATCTTTCTAGGCATCCACTGTCCCTAATCGTGCAAGAAAATTTCAATTGACTTGTTGAAATATTGCAATCACCCTTATCCAAAAACGAAATTTAAATCAACTTTTTAGCAGTAACACACTCACATTTTTCATAAAGCAAACACATTTTTTTCAGGAATCTACTCTCTGAAACCTAAAACTAATTTTAAAAAATATCTTTCTAGGCATCCACTGTCCCTAATCGTGCAAGAAAATTTCAATTGAATTGTTGAAATATTGCAATCACCCTTATTCAAAAACGAAATTTAAATCAACTTTTTAGCAGTAACACCCTCACATTTTTCATAAAACAAACACATTTTTTTCAGGAATCTACTCTCTGGAACCTAAAACTAATTTAAAAAAAAATCTTTCTAGGCATCCACTGTCCCTAATCGTGCAAGAAAATTTCAATTCACTTGTTGAAATGATGCATTCACGCTTATCCTGAAACTAAATTTAAATCAACTTTTTTGCAGTAACACACTCACATTTTTCATGAAACAAATAATTTTTTTTTCAGGAATCCACTCTCTGGAACCTATAACGAATTTGTAAAAAACATCTTTCTAGGCATCCACTCTCCCTAATCTTGCAAGAAAATTTCAATTAACTTGTTGAAATATTGCAATCACCCTTATCCAAAAACGATATTTAAATCAACTTTTTTGCAGTAACACACTCACATTTTTCATAAAACAAACACATTTTTTTCAGGAATCTACTCTCTGGAACCTAAAACTAATTTTAAAAAAACATCTTTCTAGGCATCCACTGTCCCTAATCGTGCAAGAAAATTTCAATTGACTTGTTGAAATATTGCAATCACCCTTATCCAAAAACGAAATTTAAATCAACATTTTAGCAGTAACACACTCACATTTTTCATAAAACAAACACATTTTTTTCAGGAATCTACTCTCTGGAACCTAAAACTAATTTTAAAAAACATCTTTCTAGGCATCCACTGTCCCTAATCGTGCAAGAAAATTTCAATTGACTTGTTGAAATATTGCAATCACCCTTATTCAAAAACAAAATTTTAATCAACTTTTTAGCAGTAACACCCTCACATTTTTCATAAAACAAACACATTTTTTTCAGGAATCTACTCTCTGGAACCTAAAACTAATTTAAAAAAAACATCTTTCTAGGCATCCACTGTCCCTAATCGTGCAAGAAAATTTCAATTGACTTGTTGAAGTATTGCAATCACCCTTACCCAAAAACGAAATTTAAATCAACTTTTTAGCAGTAACACACTCACATTTTTCATAAAACAAACACATTTTTTTCAGGAATCTACTCTCTGGAACCTAAAACTAATTTTAAAAAAACATCTTTCTAGGCATCCACTGTCCCTAATCGTGCAAGAAAATTTCAATTGACTTGTTGAAATATTGCAATCACCCTTATCCAAAAACGAAATTTAAATCAACTTTTTAGCAGTAACACACTCACATTTTTCATAAAACAAACACCTTTTTTTCAGGAATCTACTCTCTGGAACCTAAAACTAATTTTAAAAAAACATCTTTCTAGGCATCCACTGTCCCTAATCGTGCAAGAAAATTTCAATTGACTTGTTGAAATATTGCAATCACCCTTATCCAAAAACGAAATTTAAATCAACTTTTTAGCAGTAACACACTCACATTTTTCATAAAACAAACACATTTTTTTCAGGAATCTACTCTCTGAAACCTAAAACTAATTTTAAAAAAATATCTTTTTAGGCATCCACTGTCCCTAATCGTGCAAGAAAATTTCAATTGACTTGTTGAAGTATTGCAATCACCCTTATCCAAAAACGAAATTTAAATCAACATTTTTAGCAGTAACACACTCACATTTTTCATAAAACAAACACATTTTTTTCAGGAATCTACTCTCTGGAACCTAAAACTAATTTAAAAAAAACATCTTTCTAGGCATCCACTGTCCCTAATCGTGCAAGAAAATTTCAATTGACTTGTTGAAATATTGCAATCACCCTTATCCAAAAACGAAATTTAAATCAACTTTTTAGCAGTAACACACTCACATTTTTCATAAAACAAACACATTTTTTCAGGAATCAACTCTCTGGAACCTAAAACAAATATAAAAAAAACATCTTTCTATGCATCCACTCTCCCTAATCGTGCAAGAAAATTTCAATTAACTTGTTGAAATGATGCATTCACGCTTATCCTGAAACTAAATTTAAATCAACTTTTTAGCAGTAACACACTCACATTTTTCATGAAACAAATAATTTTTTTTTCAGGAATCCACTCTCTGGAACCTATAACGAATTTGTAAAAAACATCTTTCTAGGCATCCACTCTCCCTAATCTTGCAAGAAAATTTCAATTAACTTGTTGAAATATTGCAATCACCCTTATCCAAAAACAATATTTAAATCAACTTTTTTGCAGTAACACACTCACATTTTTCATAAAACAAACACATTTTTTTCAGGAATCTACTCTCTGGAACCTAAAACTAATTTTAAAAAAAATCTTTCTAGGCATCCACTGTCCCTAATCGTGCAAGAAAATTTCAATTGACTTGTTGAAATATTGCAATCACCCTTATCCAAAAATGAAATTTAAATCAACTTTTTAGCAGCAACACACTCACATTTTTCATAAAACAAACACATTTTTTTCAGGAATCTACTCTCTGGAACCTAAAACTAATTTTAAAAAAACATCTTTCTAGGCATCCACTGTCCCTAATCGTGCAAGAAAATTTCAATTGACTTGTTGAAATATTGCAATCACCCTTATCCAAAAACGAAATTTAAATCAACTTTTTAGCAGTAACACACTCGCATTTTTCATAAAGCAAACACATTTTTTTCAGGAATCTACTCTCTGAAACCTAAAACTAATTTTAAAAAATATCTTTCTAGGCATCCACTGTCCCTAATCGTGCAAGAAAATTTCAATTGAATTGTTGAAATATTGCAATCACCCTTATTCAAAAACGAAATTTAAATCAACTTTTTAGCAGTAACACCCTCACATTTTTCATAAAACAAACACATTTTTTTCAGGAATCTACTCTCTGGAACCTAAAACTAATTTAAAAAAAAATCTTTCTAGGCATCCACTGTCCCTAATCGTGCAAGAAAATTTCAATTAACTTGTTGAAATGATGCATTCACGCTTATCCTGAAACTAAATTTAAATCAACTTTTTTGCAGTAACACACTCACATTTTTCATGAAACAAATAATTTTTTTTTCAGGAATCCACTCTCTGGAACCTATAACGAATTTGTAAAAAACATCTTTCTAGGCATCCACTCTCCCTAATCTTGCAAGAAAATTTCAATTAACTTGTTGAAATATTGCAATCACCCTTATCCAAAAACGATATTTAAATCAACTTTTTTGCAGTAACACACTCACATTTTTCATAAAACAAACACATTTTTTTCAGGAATCTACTCTCTGGAACCTAAAACTAATTTTAAAAAAACATCTTTCTAGGCATCCACTGTCCCTAATCGTGCAAGAAAATTTCAATTGACTTGTTGAAATATTGCAATCACCCTTATCCAAAAACGAAATTTAAATCAACATTTTAGCAGTAACACACTCACATTTTTCATAAAACAAACACATTTTTTTCAGGAATCTACTCTCTGGAACCTAAAACTAATTTTAAAAAACATCTTTCTAGGCATCCACTGTCCCTAATCGTGCAAGAAAATTTCAATTGACTTGTTGAAATATTGCAATCACCCTTATTCAAAAACAAAATTTTAATCAACTTTTTAGCAGTAACACCCTCACATTTTTCATAAAACAAACACATTTTTTTCAGGAATCTACTCTCTGGAACCTAAAACTAATTTAAAGAAAACATCTTTCTAGGCATCCACTGTCCGTAATCGTGCAAGAAAATTTCAATTGACTTGTTGAAGTATTGCAATCACCCTTACCCAAAAACGAAATTTAAATCAACTTTTTAGCAGTAACACACTCACATTTTTCATAAAACAAACACATTTTTTTCAGGAATCTACTCTCTGGAACCTAAAACTAATTTTAAAAAAACATCTTTCTAGGCATCCACTGTCCCTAATCGTGCAAGAAAATTTCAATTGACTTGTTGAAATATTGCAATCACCCTTATCCAAAAACGAAATTTAAATCAACTTTTTAGCAGTAACACACTCACATTTTTCATAAAACAAACACATTTTTTCAGGAATCAACTCTGTGGGACCTAAAACAAATATAAAAAAAACATCTTTCTATGCATCCACTCTCCCTAATCGTGCAAGAAAATTTCAATTAACTTGTTGAAATGATGCATTCACGCTTATCCTGAAACTAAATTTAAATCAACTTTTTTGCAGTAACACACTCACATTTTTCATGAAACAAATAATTTTTTTTTCAGGAATCCACTCTCTGGAACCTATAACGAATTTGTAAAAAACATCTTTCTAGGCATCCACTCTCCCTAATCTTGCAAGAAAATTTCAATTAACTTGTTGAAATATTGCAATCACCCTTATCCAAAAACGATATTTAAATCAACTTTTTTGCAGTAACACACTCACATTTTTCATAAAACAAACACATTTTTTTCAGGAATCTACTCTCTGGAACCTAAAACTAATTTTAAAAAAAATCTTTCTAGGCATCCACTGTCCCTAATCGTGCAAGAAAATTTCAATTGACTTGTTGAAATATTGCAATCACCCTTATCCAAAAATGAAATTTAAGTTAACTTTTTAGCAGCAACACACTCACATTTTTCATAAAACAAACACATTTTTTTCAGGAATCTACTCTCTGGAACCTAAAACTAATTTTAAAAAAACATCTTTCTAGGCATCCACTGTCCCTAATCGTGCAAGAAAATTTCAATTGACTTGTTGAAATATTGCAATCACCCTTATCCAAAAACGAAATTTAAATCAACTTTTTAGCAGTAACACACTCACATTTTTCATAAAACAAACACATTTTTTTCAGGAATCTACTCTCTGGAACCTAAAACTAATTTTAAAAAAACATCTTTCTAGGCATCCACTGTCCCTAATCGTGCAAGAAAATTTCAATTGACTTGTTGAAATATTGCAATCACCCTTATCCAAAAACGAAATTTAAATCAACTTTTTAGCAGTAACACACTCACATTTTTCATAAAACAAACACATTTTTTTCAGGAATCTACTCTCTGAAACCTAAAACTAATTTTAAAAAAATATCTTTCTAGGCATCCACTGTCCCTAATCGTGCAAGAAAATTTCAATTGACTTGTTGAAATATTGCAATCACCCTTATTCAAAAACGAAATTTAAATCAACTTTTTAGCAGTAACACCCTCACATTTTTCATAAAACAAACACATTTTTTTCAGGAATCTACTCTCTGGAACCTAAAACTAATTTAAAAAAAAATCTTTCTAGGCATCCACTGTCCCTAATCGTGCAAGAAAATTTCAATTGACTTGTTGAAGTATTGCAATCACCCTTATCCAAAAACGAAATTTAAATCAACATTTTTAGCAGTAACACACTCACATTTTTCATAAAACAAACACATTTTTTTCAGGAATCTACTCTCTGGAACCTAAAACTAATTTTAAAAAAACATCTTTCTAGGCATCCACTGTCCCTAATCGTGCAAGAAAATTTCAATTGACTTGTTGAAATATTGCAATCACCCTTATCCAAAAACGAAATTTAAATCAACTTTTTAGCAGTAACACACTCACATTTTTCATAAAACAAACACATTTTTTCAGGAATCAACTCTCTGGAACCTAAAACAAATATAAAAAAAACATCTTTCTATGCATCCACTCTCCCTAATCGTGCAAGAAAATTTCAATTAACTTGTTGAAATGATGCATTCACGCTTATCCTGAAACTAAATTTAAATCAACTTTTTTGCAGTAACACACTCACATTTTTCATGAAACAAATAATTTTTTTTTCAGGAATCCACTCTCTGGAACCTATAACGAATTTGTAAAAAACATCTTTCTAGGCATCCACTCTCCCTAATCTTGCAAGAAAATTTCAATTAACTTGTTGAAATATTGCAATCACCCTTATCCAAAAACAATATTTAAATCAACTTTTTTGCAGTAACACACTCACATTTTTCATAAAACAAACACATTTTTTTCAGGAATCTACTCTCTGGAACCTAAAACTAATTTAAAAAAAAATCTTTCTAGGCATCCACTGTCCCTAATCGTGCAAGAAAATTTCAATTGACTTGTTGAAATATTGCAATCACCCTTATCCAAAAATGAAATTTAAATCAACTTTTTAGCAGCAACACTCTCACATTTTTCATAAAACAAACACATTTTTTTCAGGAATCTACTCTCTGGAACCTAAAACTAATTTTAAAAAAACATCTTTCTAGGCATCCACTGTCCCTAATCGTGCAAGAAAATTTCAATTGACTTGTTGAAATATTGCAATCACCCTTATCCAAAAACGAAATTTAAATCAACTTTTTAGCAGTAACACACTCACATTTTTCATAAAACAAACACATTTTTTTCAGGAATCTACTCTCTGGAACCTAAAACTAATTTTAAAAAAACATCTTTCTAGGCATCCACTGTCCCTAATCGTGCAAGAAAATTTCAATTGACTTGTTGAAATATTGCAATCACCCTTATCCAAAAACGAAATTTAAATCAACTTTTTAGCAGTAACACACTCACATTTTTCATAAAGCAAACACATTTTTTTCAGGAATCTACTCTCTGAAACCTAAAACTAATTTAAAAAAAATATCTTTCTAGGCATCCACTGTCCCTAATCGTGCAAGAAAATTTCAATTGACTTGTTGAAATATTGCAATCACCCTTATTCAAAAACGAAATTTAAATCAACTTTTTAGCAGTAACACCCTCACATTTTTCATAAAACAAACACATTTTTTTCAGGAATCTACTCTCTGGAACCTAAAACTAATTTAAAAAAAAATCTTTCTAGGCATCCACTGTCCCTAATCGTGCAAGAAAATTTCAATTGACTTGTTGAAGTATTGCAATCACCCTTATCCAAAAACGAAATTTAAATCAACATTTTTAGCAGTAACACACTCACATTTTTCATAAAACAAACACATTTTTTTCAGGAATCTACTCTCTGGAACCTAAAACTAATTTTAAAAAAACATCTTTCTAGGCATCCACTGTCCCTAATCGTGCAAGAAAATTTCAATTGACTTGTTGAAATATTGCAATCACCCTTATCCAAAAACGAAATTTAAATCAACATTTTAGCAGTAACACACTCACATTTTTCATAAAACAAACACATTTTTTTCAGGAATCTACTCTCTGGAACCTAAAACTAATTTTAAAAAACATCTTTCTAGGCATCCACTGTCCCTAATCGTGCAAGAAAATTTCAATTGACTTGTTGAAATATTGCAATCACCCTTATTCAAAAACGAAATTTTAATCAACTTTTTAGCAGTAACACCCTCACATTTTTCATGAAACAAACACATTTTTTTCAGGAATCTACTCTCTGGAACCTAAAACTAATTTAAAAAAACATCTTTCTAGGCATCCACTGTCCCTAATCGTGCAAGAAAATTTCAATTGACTTGTTGAAGTATTGCAATCACCCTTACCCAAAAACGAAATTTAAATCAACTTTTTAGCAGTAACACACTCACATTTTTCATAAAACAAACACATTTTTTTCAGGAATCTACTCTCTGGAACCTAAAACTAATTTTAAAAAAACATCTTTCTAGGCATCCACTGTCCCTAATCGTGCAAGAAAATTTCAATTGACTTGTTGAAATATTGCAATCACCCTTATCCAAAAACGAAATTTAAATCAACTTTTTAGCAGTAACACACTCACATTTTTCATAAAACAAACACATTTTTTCAGGAATCAACTCTCTGGAACCTAAAACAAATATAAAAAAAACATCTTTCTATGCATCCACTCTCCCTAATCGTGCAAGAAAATTTCAATTAACTTGTTGAAATAATGCAATCATGCCTATCCTGAAGCTAAATTTAAATAAACTTTTTAGCAGTAACACACTCACATTTTTCATAAAACAAACACATTTTTTTCAGGAATCAACTCTCTGGAACCTAAAACAAATATAAAAAAAAGATCTTTCTATGCATCCACTCTCCCTAATCGTGCAAGAAAATTTCAATTAACTTGTTGAAATGATGCATCACGCTTATCCTGAAACTAAATTTAAATCAACTTTTTTGCAGTAACACACTCACATTTTTCATGTAACAAATAATTTTTTTTTCAGGAATCCACTCTCTGGAACCTATAACGAATTTGTAAAAAACATCTTTCTAGGCATCCACTCTCCCTAATCTTGCAAGAAAATTTCAATTAACTTGTTGAAATATTGCAATCACCTTTATCCAAAAACAATATTTAAATCAACTTTTTTGCAGTAACACACTCACATTTTTCATAAAACAAACACATTTTTTTCAGGAATCTACTCTCTGGAACCTAAAACTAATTTTAAAAAAACATCTTTCTAGGCATCCACTGTCCCTAATCGTGCAAGAAAATTTCAATTGACTTGTTGAAATATTGCAATCACCCTTATCCAAAAACGAAATTTAAATCAACATTTTAGCAGTAACACACTCACATTTTTCATAAAACAAACACATTTTTTTCAGGAATCTACTCTCTGGAACCTAAAACTAATTTTAAAAAACATCTTTCTAGGCATCCACTGTCCCTAATCGTGCAAGAAAATTTCAATTGACTTGTTGAAATATTGCAATCACCCTTATTCAAAAACAAAATTTTAATCAACTTTTTAGCAGTAACACACTCACATTTTTCATAAAACAAACACATTTTTTTCAGGAATCTACTCTCTGGAACCTAAAACTAATTTAAAAAAAACATCTTTCTAGGCATCCACTGTCCCTAATCGTGCAAGAAAATTTCAATTGACTTGTTGAAGTATTGCAATCACCCTTACCCAAAAACGAAATTTAAATCAACTTTTTAGCAGTAACACACTCACATTTTTCATAAAACAAACACATTTTTTTCAGGAATCTACTCTCTGGAACCTAAAACTAATTTTAAAAAAACATCTTTCTAGGCATCCACTGTCCCTAATCGTGCAAGAAAATTTCAATTGACTTGTTGAAATATTGCAATCACCCTTATCCAAAAACGAAATTTAAATCAACTTTTTAGCAGTAACACACTCACATTTTTCATAAAACAAACACATTTTTTCAGGAATCAACTCTGTGGGACCTAAAACAAATATAAAAAAAACATCTTTCTATGCATCCACTCTCCCTAATCGTGCAAGAAAATTTCAATTAACTTGTTGAAATGATGCATTCACGCTTATCCTGAAACTAAATTTAAATCAACTTTTTTGCAGTAACACACTCACATTTTTCATGAAACAAATAATTTTTTTTTCAGGAATCCACTCTCTGGAACCTATAACGAATTTGTAAAAAACATCTTTCTAGGCATCCACTCTCCCTAATCTTGCAAGAAAATTTCAATTAACTTGTTGAAATATTGCAATCACCCTTATCCAAAAACGATATTTAAATCAACTTTTTTGCAGTAACACACTCACATTTTTCATAAAACAAACACATTTTTTTCAGGAATCTACTCTCTGGAACCTAAAACTAATTTTAAAAAAAATCTTTCTAGGCATCCACTGTCCCTAATCGTGCAAGAAAATTTCAATTGACTTGTTGAAATATTGCAATCACCCTTATCCAAAAATGAAATTTAAGTTAACTTTTTAGCAGCAACACACTCACATTTTTCATAAAACAAACACATTTTTTTCAGGAATCTACTCTCTGGAACCTAAAACTAATTTTAAAAAAACATCTTTCTAGGCATCCACTGTCCCTAATCGTGCAAGAAAATTTCAATTGACTTGTTGAAATATTGCAATCACCCTTATCCAAAAACGAAATTTAAATCAACTTTTTAGCAGTAACACACTCACATTTTTCATAAAACAAACACATTTTTTTCAGGAATCTACTCTCTGGAACCTAAAACTAATTTTAAAAAAACATCTTTCTAGGCATCCACTGTCCCTAATCGTGCAAGAAAATTTCAATTGACTTGTTGAAATATTGCAATCACCCTTATCCAAAAACGAAATTTAAATCAACTTTTTAGCAGTAACACACTCACATTTTTCATAAAACAAACACATTTTTTTCAGGAATCTACTCTCTGAAACCTAAAACTAATTTTAAAAAAATATCTTTCTAGGCATCCACTGTCCCTAATCGTGCAAGAAAATTTCAATTGACTTGTTGAAATATTGCAATCACCCTTATTCAAAAACGAAATTTAAATCAACTTTTTAGCAGTAACACCCTCACATTTTTCATAAAACAAACACATTTTTTTCAGGAATCTACTCTCTGGAACCTAAAACTAATTTTAAAAAAACATCTTTCTAGGCATCCACTGTCCCTAATCGTGCAAGAAAATTTCAATTGACTTGTTGAAATATTGCAATCACCCTTATCCAAAAACGAAATTTAAATCAACTTTTTAGCAGTAACACACTCACATTTTTCATAAAACAAACACATTTTTTTCAGGAATCTACTCTCTGGAACCTAAAACTAATTTTAAAAAAACATCTTTCTAGGCATCCACTGTCCCTAATCGTGCAAGAAAATTTCAATTGACTTGTTGAAATATTGCAATCACCCTTATCCAAAAACGAAATTTAAATCAACTTTTTAGCAGTAACACACTCACATTTTTCATAAAACAAACACATTTTTTTCAGGAATCTACTCTCTGAAACCTAAAACTAATTTAAAAAAAATATCTTTCTAGGCATCCACTGTCCCTAATCGTGCAAGAAAATTTCAATTGACTTGTTGAAATATTGCAATCACCCTTATTCAAAAACGAAATTTAAATCAACTTTTTAGCAGTAACACCCTCACATTTTTCATAAAACAAACACATTTTTTACAGGAATCTACTCTCTGGAACCTAAAACTAATTTAAAAAAAAAATCTTTCTAGGCATCCACTGTCCCTAATCGTGCAAGAAAATTTCAATTGACTTGTTGAAGTATTGCAATCACCCTTATCCAAAAACGAAATTTAAATCAACATTTTTAGCAGTAACACACTCACATTTTTCATAAAACAAACACATTTTTTTCAGGAATCTACTCTCTGGAACCTAAAACTAATTTAAAAAAAACATCTTTCTAGGCATCCACTGTCCCTAATCGTGCAAGAAAATTTCAATTGACTTGTTGAAATATTGCAATCACCCTTATCCAAAAACGAAATTTAAATCAACTTTTTAGCAGTAACACACTCACATTTTTCATAAAACAAACACATTTTTTCAGGAATCAACTCTCTGGAACCTAAAACAAATATAAAAAAAACATCTTTCTATGCATCCACTCTCCCTAATCGTGCAAGAAAATTTCAATTAACTTGTTGAAATGATGCATTCACGCTTATCCTGAAACTAAATTTAAATCAACTTTTTTGCAGTAACACACTCACATTTTTCATGAAACAAATAATTTTTTTTTCAGGAATCCACTCTCTGGAACCTATAACGAATTTGTAAAAAACATCTTTCTAGGCATCCACTCTCCCTAATCTTGCAAGAAAATTTCAATTAACTTGTTGAAATATTGCAATCACCCTTATCCAAAAACAATATTTAAATCAACTTTTTTGCAGTAACACACTCACATTTTTCATAAAACAAACACATTTTTTTCAGGAATCTACTCTCTGGAACCTAAAACTAATTTTAAAAAAAATCTTTCTAGGCATCCACTGTCCCTAATCGTGCAAGAAAATTTCAATTGACTTGTTGAAATATTGCAATCACCCTTATCCAAAAATGAAATTTAAATCAACTTTTTAGCAGCAACACACTCACATTTTTCATAAAACAAACACATTTTTTTCAGGAATCTACTCTCTGGAACCTAAAACTAATTTTAAAAAAACATCTTTCTAGGCATCCACTGTCCCTAATCGTGCAAGAAAATTTCAATTGACTTGTTGAAATATTGCAATCACCCTTATCCAAAAACGAAATTTAAATCAACTTTTTAGCAGTAACACACTCACATTTTTCATAAAGCAAACACATTTTTTTCAGGAATCTACTCTCTGAAACCTAAAACTAATTTTAAAAAATATCTTTCTAGGCATCCACTGTCCCTAATCGTGCAAGAAAATTTCAATTGAATTGTTGAAATATTGCAATCACCCTTATTCAAAAACGAAATTTAAATCAACTTTTTAGCAGTAACACCCTCACATTTTTCATAAAACAAACACATTTTTTTCAGGAATCTACTCTCTGGAACCTAAAACTAATTTAAAAAAAAATCTTTCTAGGCATCCACTGTCCCTAATCGTGCAAGAAAATTTCAATTAACTTGTTGAAATGATGCATTCACGCTTATCCTGAAACTAAATTTAAATCAACTTTTTTGCAGTAACACACTCACATTTTTCATGAAACAAATAATTTTTTTTTCAGGAATCCACTCTCTGGAACCTATAACGAATTTGTAAAAAACATCTTTCTAGGCATCCACTCTCCCTAATCTTGCAAGAAAATTTCAATTAACTTGTTGAAATATTGCAATCACCCTTATCCAAAAACGATATTTAAATCAACTTTTTTGCAGTAACACACTCACATTTTTCATAAAACAAACACATTTTTTTCAGGAATCTACTCTCTGGAACCTAAAACTAATTTTAAAAAAACATCTTTCTAGGCATCCACTGTCCCTAATCGTGCAAGAAAATTTCAATTGACTTGTTGAAATATTGCAATCACCCTTATCCAAAAACGAAATTTAAATCAACATTTTAGCAGTAACACACTCACATTTTTCATAAAACAAACACATTTTTTTCAGGAATCTACTCTCTGGAACCTAAAACTAATTTTAAAAAACATCTTTCTAGGCATCCACTGTCCCTAATCGTGCAAGAAAATTTCAATTGACTTGTTGAAATATTGCAATCACCCTTATTCAAAAACAAAATTTTAATCAACTTTTTAGCAGTAACACCCTCACATTTTTCATAAAACAAACACATTTTTTTCAGGAATCTACTCTCTGGAACCTAAAACTAATTTAAAAAAAACATCTTTCTAGGCATCCACTGTCCCTAATCGTGCAAGAAAATTTCAATTGACTTGTTGAAGTATTGCAATCACCCTTACCCAAAAACGAAATTTAAATCAACTTTTTAGCAGTAACACACTCACATTTTTCATAAAACAAACACATTTTTTTCAGGAATCTACTCTCTGGAACCTAAAACTAATTTTAAAAAAACATCTTTCTAGGCATCCACTGTCCCTAATCGTGCAAGAAAATTTCAATTGACTTGTTGAAATATTGCAATCACCCTTATCCAAAAACGAAATTTAAATCAACTTTTTAGCAGTAACACACTCACATTTTTCATAAAACAAACACATTTTTTCAGGAATCAACTCTGTGGGACCTAAAACAAATATAAAAAAAACATCTTTCTATGCATCCACTCTCCCTAATCGTGCAAGAAAATTTCAATTAACTTGTTGAAATGATGCATTCACGCTTATCCTGAAACTAAATTTAAATCAACTTTTTTGCAGTAACACACTCACATTTTTCATGAAACAAATAATTTTTTTTTCAGGAATCCACTCTCTGGAACCTATAACGAATTTGTAAAAAACATCTTTCTAGGCATCCACTCTCCCTAATCTTGCAAGAAAATTTCAATTAACTTGTTGAAATATTGCAATCACCCTTATCCAAAAACGATATTTAAATCAACTTTTTTGCAGTAACACACTCACATTTTTCATAAAACAAACACATTTTTTTCAGGAATCTACTCTCTGGAACCTAAAACTAATTTTAAAAAAAATCTTTCTAGGCATCCACTGTCCCTAATCGTGCAAGAAAATTTCAATTGACTTGTTGAAATATTGCAATCACCCTTATCCAAAAATGAAATTTAAGTTAACTTTTTAGCAGCAACACACTCACATTTTTCATAAAACAAACACATTTTTTTCAGGAATCTACTCTCTGGAACCTAAAACTAATTTTAAAAAAACATCTTTCTAGGCATCCACTGTCCCTAATCGTGCAAGAAAATTTCAATTGACTTGTTGAAATATTGCAATCACCCTTATCCAAAAACGAAATTTAAATCAACTTTTTAGCAGTAACACACTCACATTTTTCATAAAACAAACACATTTTTTTCAGGAATCTACTCTCTGGAACCTAAAACTAATTTTAAAAAAACATCTTTCTAGGCATCCACTGTCCCTAATCGTGCAAGAAAATTTCAATTGACTTGTTGAAATATTGCAATCACCCTTATCCAAAAACGAAATTTAAATCAACTTTTTAGCAGTAACACACTCACATTTTTCATAAAACAAACACATTTTTTTCAGGAATCTACTCTCTGAAACCTAAAACTAATTTTAAAAAAATATCTTTCTAGGCATCCACTGTCCCTAATCGTGCAAGAAAATTTCAATTGACTTGTTGAAATATTGCAATCACCCTTATTCAAAAACGAAATTTAAATCAACTTTTTAGCAGTAACACCCTCACATTTTTCATAAAACAAACACATTTTTTTCAGGAATCTACTCTCTGGAACCTAAAACTAATTTTAAAAAAACATCTTTCTAGGCATCCACTGTCCCTAATCGTGCAAGAAAATTTCAATTGACTTGTTGAAATATTGCAATCACCCTTATCCAAAAACGAAATTTAAATCAACTTTTTAGCAGTAACACACTCACATTTTTCATAAAACAAACACATTTTTTTCAGGAATCTACTCTCTGGAACCTAAAACTAATTTTAAAAAAACATCTTTCTAGGCATCCACTGTCCCTAATCGTGCAAGAAAATTTCAATTGACTTGTTGAAATATTGCAATCACCCTTATCCAAAAACGAAATTTAAATCAACTTTTTAGCAGTAACACACTCACATTTTTCATAAAACAAACACATTTTTTTCAGGAATCTACTCTCTGAAACCTAAAACTAATTTAAAAAAAATATCTTTCTAGGCATCCACTGTCCCTAATCGTGCAAGAAAATTTCAATTGACTTGTTGAAATATTGCAATCACCCTTATTCAAAAACGAAATTTAAATCAACTTTTTAGCAGTAACACCCTCACATTTTTCATAAAACAAACACATTTTTTACAGGAATCTACTCTCTGGAACCTAAAACTAATTTAAAAAAAAAATCTTTCTAGGCATCCACTGTCCCTAATCGTGCAAGAAAATTTCAATTGACTTGTTGAAGTATTGCAATCACCCTTATCCAAAAACGAAATTTAAATCAACATTTTTAGCAGTAACACACTCACATTTTTCATAAAACAAACACATTTTTTTCAGGAATCTACTCTCTGGAACCTAAAACTAATTTAAAAAAAACATCTTTCTAGGCATCCACTGTCCCTAATCGTGCAAGAAAATTTCAATTGACTTGTTGAAATATTGCAATCACCCTTATCCAAAAACGAAATTTAAATCAACTTTTTAGCAGTAACACACTCACATTTTTCATAAAACAAACACATTTTTTCAGGAATCAACTCTCTGGAACCTAAAACAAATATAAAAAAAACATCTTTCTATGCATCCACTCTCCCTAATCGTGCAAGAAAATTTCAATTAACTTGTTGAAATGATGCATTCACGCTTATCCTGAAACTAAATTTAAATCAACTTTTTTGCAGTAACACACTCACATTTTTCATGAAACAAATAATTTTTTTTTCAGGAATCCACTCTCTGGAACCTATAACGAATTTGTAAAAAACATCTTTCTAGGCATCCACTCTCCCTAATCTTGCAAGAAAATTTCAATTAACTTGTTGAAATATTGCAATCACCCTTATCCAAAAACAATATTTAAATCAACTTTTTTGCAGTAACACACTCACATTTTTCATAAAACAAACACATTTTTTTCAGGAATCTACTCTCTGGAACCTAAAACTAATTTTAAAAAAAATCTTTCTAGGCATCCACTGTCCCTAATCGTGCAAGAAAATTTCAATTGACTTGTTGAAATATTGCAATCACCCTTATCCAAAAATGAAATTTAAATCAACTTTTTAGCAGCAACACACTCACATTTTTCATAAAACAAACACATTTTTTTCAGGAATCTACTCTCTGGAACCTAAAACTAATTTTAAAAAAACATCTTTCTAGGCATCCACTGTCCCTAATCGTGCAAGAAAATTTCAATTGACTTGTTGAAATATTGCAATCACCCTTATCCAAAAACGAAATTTAAATCAACTTTTTAGCAGTAACACACTCACATTTTTCATAAAGCAAACACATTTTTTTCAGGAATCTACTCTCTGAAACCTAAAACTAATTTTAAAAAATATCTTTCTAGGCATCCACTGTCCCTAATCGTGCAAGAAAATTTCAATTGAATTGTTGAAATATTGCAATCACCCTTATTCAAAAACGAAATTTAAATCAACTTTTTAGCAGTAACACCCTCACATTTTTCATAAAACAAACACATTTTTTTCAGGAATCTACTCTCTGGAACCTAAAACTAATTTAAAAAAAAATCTTTCTAGGCATCCACTGTCCCTAATCGTGCAAGAAAATTTCAATTAACTTGTTGAAATGATGCATTCACGCTTATCCTGAAACTAAATTTAAATCAACTTTTTTGCAGTAACACACTCACATTTTTCATGAAACAAATAATTTTTTTTTCAGGAATCCACTCTCTGGAACCTATAACGAATTTGTAAAAAACATCTTTCTAGGCATCCACTCTCCCTAATCTTGCAAGAAAATTTCAATTAACTTGTTGAAATATTGCAATCACCCTTATCCAAAAACGATATTTAAATCAACTTTTTTGCAGTAACACACTCACATTTTTCATAAAACAAACACATTTTTTTCAGGAATCTACTCTCTGGAACCTAAAACTAATTTTAAAAAAACATCTTTCTAGGCATCCACTGTCCCTAATCGTGCAAGAAAATTTCAATTGACTTGTTGAAATATTGCAATCACCCTTATCCAAAAACGAAATTTAAATCAACATTTTAGCAGTAACACACTCACATTTTTCATAAAACAAACACATTTTTTTCAGGAATCTACTCTCTGGAACCTAAAACTAATTTTAAAAAACATCTTTCTAGGCATCCACTGTCCCTAATCGTGCAAGAAAATTTCAATTGACTTGTTGAAATATTGCAATCACCCTTATTCAAAAACAAAATTTTAATCAACTTTTTAGCAGTAACACCCTCACATTTTTCATAAAACAAACACATTTTTTTCAGGAATCTACTCTCTGGAACCTAAAACTAATTTAAAAAAAACATCTTTCTAGGCATCCACTGTCCCTAATCGTGCAAGAAAATTTCAATTGACTTGTTGAAGTATTGCAATCACCCTTACCCAAAAACGAAATTTAAATCAACTTTTTAGCAGTAACACACTCACATTTTTCATAAAACAAACACATTTTTTTCAGGAATCTACTCTCTGGAACCTAAAACTAATTTTAAAAAAACATCTTTCTAGGCATCCACTGTCCCTAATCGTGCAAGAAAATTTCAATTGACTTGTTGAAATATTGCAATCACCCTTATCCAAAAACGAAATTTAAATCAACTTTTTAGCAGTAACACACTCACATTTTTCATAAAACAAACACATTTTTTCAGGAATCAACTCTGTGGGACCTAAAACAAATATAAAAAAAACATCTTTCTATGCATCCACTCTCCCTAATCGTGCAAGAAAATTTCAATTAACTTGTTGAAATGATGCATTCACGCTTATCCTGAAACTAAATTTAAATCAACTTTTTTGCAGTAACACACTCACATTTTTCATGAAACAAATAATTTTTTTTTCAGGAATCCACTCTCTGGAACCTATAACGAATTTGTAAAAAACATCTTTCTAGGCATCCACTCTCCCTAATCTTGCAAGAAAATTTCAATTAACTTGTTGAAATATTGCAATCACCCTTATCCAAAAACGATATTTAAATCAACTTTTTTGCAGTAACACACTCACATTTTTCATAAAACAAACACATTTTTTTCAGGAATCTACTCTCTGGAACCTAAAACTAATTTTAAAAAAAATCTTTCTAGGCATCCACTGTCCCTAATCGTGCAAGAAAATTTCAATTGACTTGTTGAAATATTGCAATCACCCTTATCCAAAAATGAAATTTAAGTTAACTTTTTAGCAGCAACACACTCACATTTTTCATAAAACAAACACATTTTTTTCAGGAATCTACTCTCTGGAACCTAAAACTAATTTTAAAAAAACATCTTTCTAGGCATCCACTGTCCCTAATCGTGCAAGAAAATTTCAATTGACTTGTTGAAATATTGCAATCACCCTTATCCAAAAACGAAATTTAAATCAACTTTTTAGCAGTAACACACTCACATTTTTCATAAAACAAACACATTTTTTTCAGGAATCTACTCTCTGGAACCTAAAACTAATTTTAAAAAAACATCTTTCTAGGCATCCACTGTCCCTAATCGTGCAAGAAAATTTCAATTGACTTGTTGAAATATTGCAATCACCCTTATCCAAAAACGAAATTTAAATCAACTTTTTAGCAGTAACACACTCACATTTTTCATAAAACAAACACATTTTTTTCAGGAATCTACTCTCTGAAACCTAAAACTAATTTTAAAAAAATATCTTTCTAGGCATCCACTGTCCCTAATCGTGCAAGAAAATTTCAATTGACTTGTTGAAATATTGCAATCACCCTTATTCAAAAACGAAATTTAAATCAACTTTTTAGCAGTAACACCCTCACATTTTTCATAAAACAAACACATTTTTTTCAGGAATCTACTCTCTGGAACCTAAAACTAATTTAAAAAAAACATCTTTCTAGGCATCCACTGTCCCTAATCGTGCAAGAAAATTTCAATTGACTTGTTGAAATATTGCAATCACCCTTATCCAAAAACGAAATTTAAATCAACTTTTTAGCAGTAACACACTCACATTTTTCATAAAACAAACACATTTTTTTCAGGAATCTACTCTCTGGAACCTAAAACTAATTTTAAAAAAACATCTTTCTAGGCATCCACTGTCCCTAATCGTGCAAGAAAATTTCAATTGACTTGTTGAAATATTGCAATCACCCTTATCCAAAAACGAAATTTAAATCAACTTTTTAGCAGTAACACACTCACATTTTTCATAAAACAAACACATTTTTTTCAGGAATCTACTCTCTGAAACCTAAAACTAATTTTAAAAAAATATCTTTCTAGGCATCCACTGTCCCTAATCGTGCAAGAAAATTTCAATTGACTTGTTGAAATATTGCAATCACCCTTATTCAAAAACGAAATTTAAATCAACTTTTTAGCAGTAACACCCTCACATTTTTCATAAAACAAACACATTTTTTACAGGAATCTACTCTCTGGAACCTAAAACTAATTTAAAAAAAAAATCTTTCTAGGCATCCACTGTCCCTAATCGTGCAAGAAAATTTCAATTGACTTGTTGAAGTATTGCAATCACCCTTATCCAAAAACGAAATTTAAATCAACATTTTTAGCAGTAACACACTCACATTTTTCATAAAACAAACACATTTTTTTCAGGAATCTACTCTCTGGAACCTAAAACTAATTTAAAAAAAACATCTTTCTAGGCATCCACTGTCCCTAATCGTGCAAAAAAATTTCAATTGACTTGTTGAAATATTGCAATCACCCTTATCCAAAAACGAAATTTAAATCAACTTTTTAGCAGTAACACACTCACATTTTTCATAAAACAAACACATTTTTTCAGGAATCAACTCTCTGGAACCTAAAACAAATATAAAAAAAACATCTTTCTATGCATCCACTCTCCCTAATCGTGCAAGAAAATTTCAATTAACTTGTTGAAATGATGCATTCACGCTTATCCTGAAACTAAATTTAAATCAACTTTTTTGCAGTAACACACTCACATTTTTCATGAAACAAATAATTTTTTTTTCAGGAATCCACTCTCTGGAACCTATAACGAATTTGTAAAAAACATCTTTCTAGGCATCCACTCTCCCTAATCTTGCAAGAAAATTTCAATTAACTTGTTGAAATATTGCAATCACCCTTATCCAAAAACAATATTTAAATCAACTTTTTTGCAGTAACACACTCACATTTTTCATAAAACAAACACATTTTTTTCAGGAATCTACTCTCTGGAACCTAAAACTAATTTTAAAAAAAATCTTTCTAGGCATCCACTGTCCCTAATCGTGCAAGAAAATTTCAATTGACTTGTTGAAATATTGCAATCACCCTTATCCAAAAATGAAATTTAAATCAACTTTTTAGCAGCAACACACTCACATTTTTCATAAAACAAACACATTTTTTTCAGGAATCTACTCTCTGGAACCTAAAACTAATTTTAAAAAAACATCTTTCTAGGCATCCACTGTCCCTAATCGTGCAAGAAAATTTCAATTGACTTGTTGAAATATTGCAATCACCCTTATCCAAAAACGAAATTTAAATCAACTTTTTAGCAGTAACACACTCACATTTTTCATAAAGCAAACACATTTTTTTCAGGAATCTACTCTCTGAAACCTAAAACTAATTTTAAAAAATATCTTTCTAGGCATCCACTGTCCCTAATCGTGCAAGAAAATTTCAATTGAATTGTTGAAATATTGCAATCACCCTTATTCAAAAACGAAATTTAAATCAACTTTTTAGCAGTAACACCCTCACATTTTTCATAAAACAAACACATTTTTTTCAGGAATCTACTCTCTGGAACCTAAAACTAATTTAAAAAAAAATCTTTCTAGGCATCCACTGTCCCTAATCGTGCAAGAAAATTTCAATTAACTTGTTGAAATGATGCATTCACGCTTATCCTGAAACTAAATTTAAATCAACTTTTTTGCAGTAACACACTCACATTTTTCATGAAACAAATAATTTTTTTTTCAGGAATCCACTCTCTGGAACCTATAACGAATTTGTAAAAAACATCTTTCTAGGCATCCACTCTCCCTAATCTTGCAAGAAAATTTCAATTAACTTGTTGAAATATTGCAATCACCCTTATCCAAAAACGATATTTAAATCAACTTTTTTGCAGTAACACACTCACATTTTTCATAAAACAAACACATTTTTTTCAGGAATCTACTCTCTGGAACCTAAAACTAATTTAAAAAAAAATCTTTCTAGGCATCCACTGTCCCTAATCGTGCAAGAAAATTTCAATTGACTTGTTGAAATATTGCAATCACCCTTATCCAAAAATGAAATTTAAGTTAACTTTTTAGCAGCAACACACTCACATTTTTCATAAAACAAACACATTTTTTTCAGGAATCTACTCTCTGGAACCTAAAACTAATTTTAAAAAAACATCTTTCTAGGCATCCACTGTCCCTAATCGTGCAAGAAAATTTCAATTGACTTGTTGAAATATTGCAATCACCCTTATCCAAAAACGAAATTTAAATCAACTTTTTAGCAGTAACACACTCACATTTTTCATAAAACAAACACATTTTTTTCAGGAATCTACTCTCTGGAACCTAAAACTAATTTTAAAAAAACATCTTTCTAGGCATCCACTGTCCCTAATCGTGCAAGAAAATTTCAATTGACTTGTTGAAATATTGCAATCACCCTTATCCAAAAACGAAATTTAAATCAACTTTTTAGCAGTAACACACTCACATTTTTCATAAAACAAACACATTTTTTTCAGGAATCTACTCTCTGGAACCTAAAACTAATTTTAAAAAAACATCTTTCTAGGCATCCACTGTCCCTAATCGTGCAAGAAAATTTCAATTGACTTGTTGAAATATTGCAATCACCCTTATCCAAAAACGAAATTTAAATCAACTTTTTAGCAGTAACACACTCACATTTTTCATAAAACAAACAAATTTTTTTCAGGAATCTACTCTCTGAAACCTAAAACTAATTTTAAAAAAATATCTTTCTAGGCATCCACTGTCCCTAATCGTGCAAGAAAATTTCAATTGACTTGTTGAAATATTGCAATCACCCTTATTCAAAAACGAAATTTAAATCAACTTTTTAGCAGTAACACCCTCACATTTTTCATAAAACAAACACATTTTTTACAGGAATCTACTCTCTAGAACCTAAAACTAATTTAAAAAAAAAATCTTTCTAGGCATCCACTGTCCCTAATCGTGCAAGAAAATTTCAATTGACTTGTTGAAGTATTGCAATCACCCTTATCCAAAAACGAAATTTAAATCAACATTTTTAGCAGTAACACACTCACATTTTTCATAAAACAAACACATTTTTTTCAGGAATCTACTCTCTGGAACCTAAAACTAATTTAAAAAAAACATCTTTCTAGGCATCCACTGTCCCTAATCGTGCAAGAAAATTTCAATTGACTTGTTGAAATATTGCAATCACCCTTATCCAAAAACGAAATTTAAATCAACTTTTTAGCAGTAATACACTCACATTTTTCATAAAACAAACACATTTTTTCAGGAATCAACTCTCTGGAACCTAAAACAAATATAAAAAAAACATCTTTCTATGCATCCACTCTCCCTAATCGTGCAAGAAAATTTCAATTAACTTGTTGAAATGATGCATTCACGCTTATCCTGAAACTAAATTTAAATCAACTTTTTTGCAGTAACACACTCACATTTTTCATGAAACAAATAATTTTTTTTTCAGGAATCCACTCTCTGGAACCTATAACGAATTTGTAAAAAACATCTTTCTAGGCATCCACTCTCCCTAATCTTGCAAGAAAATTTCAATTAACTTGTTGAAATATTGCAATCACCCTTATCCAAAAACAATATTTAAATCAACTTTTTTGCAGTAACACACTCACATTTTTCATAAAACAAACACATTTTTTTCAGGAATCTACTCTCTGGAACCTAAAACTAATTTAAAAAAAAATCTTTCTAGGCATCCACTGTCCCTAATCGTGCAAGAAAATTTCAATTGACTTGTTGAAATATTGCAATCACCCTTATCCAAAAATGAAATTTAAATCAACTTTTTAGCAGCAACACACTCACATTTTTCATAAAACAAACACATTTTTTTCAGGAATCTACTCTCTGGAACCTAAAACTAATTTTAAAAAAACATCTTTCTAGGCATCCACTGTCCCTAATCGTGCAAGAAAATTTCAATTGACTTGTTGAAATATTGCAATCACCCTTATCCAAAAACGAAATTTAAATCAACTTTTTAGCAGTAACACACTCACATTTTTCATAAAACAAACACATTTTTTTCAGGAATCTACTCTCTGGAACCTAAAACTAATTTTAAAAAAACATCTTTCTAGGCATCCACTGTCCCTAATCGTGCAAGAAAATTTCAATTGACTTGTTGAAATATTGCAATCACCCTTATCCAAAAACGAAATTTAAATCAACTTTTTAGCAGTAACACACTCACATTTTTCATAAAGCAAACACATTTTTTTCAGGAATCTACTCTCTGAAACCTAAAACTAATTTTAAAAAATATCTTTCTAGGCATCCACTGTCCCTAATCGTGCAAGAAAATTTCAATTGAATTGTTGAAATATTGCAATCACCCTTATTCAAAAACGAAATTTAAATCAACTTTTTAGCAGTAACACCCTCACATTTTTCATAAAACAAACACATTTTTTTCAGGAATCTACTCTCTGGAACCTAAAACTAATTTAAAAAAAATCTTTCTAGGCATCCACTGTCCCTAATCGTGCAAGAAAATTTCAATTGACTTGTTGAAATATTGCAATCACCCTTATCCAAAAACGAAATTTAAATCAACTTTTTAGCAGTAACACACTCACATTTTTCATAAAACAAACAAATTTTTTTCAGGAATCTACTCTCTGAAACCTAAAACTAATTTTAAAAAAATATCTTTCTAGGCATCCACTGTCCCTAATCGTGCAAGAAAATTTCAATTGACTTGTTGAAATATTGCAATCACCCTTATTCAAAAACGAAATTTAAATCAACTTTTTAGCAGTAACACCCTCACATTTTTCATAAAACAAACACATTTTTTACAGGAATCTACTCTCTAGAACCTAAAACTAATTTAAAAAAAAAATCTTTCTAGGCATCCACTGTCCCTAATCGTGCAAGAAAATTTCAATTGACTTGTTGAAGTATTGCAATCACCCTTATCCAAAAACGAAATTTAAATCAACATTTTTAGCAGTAACACACTCACATTTTTCATAAAACAAACACATTTTTTTCAGGAATCTACTCTCTGGAACCTAAAACTAATTTAAAAAAAACATCTTTCTAGGCATCCACTGTCCCTAATCGTGCAAGAAAATTTCAATTGACTTGTTGAAATATTGCAATCACCCTTATCCAAAAACGAAATTTAAATCAACTTTTTAGCAGTAATACACTCACATTTTTCATAAAACAAACACATTTTTTCAGGAATCAACTCTCTGGAACCTAAAACAAATATAAAAAAAACATCTTTCTATGCATCCACTCTCCCTAATCGTGCAAGAAAATTTCAATTAACTTGTTGAAATGATGCATTCACGCTTATCCTGAAACTAAATTTAAATCAACTTTTTTGCAGTAACACACTCACATTTTTCATGAAACAAATAATTTTTTTTTCAGGAATCCACTCTCTGGAACCTATAACGAATTTGTAAAAAACATCTTTCTAGGCATCCACTCTCCCTAATCTTGCAAGAAAATTTCAATTAACTTGTTGAAATATTGCAATCACCCTTATCCAAAAACAATATTTAAATCAACTTTTTTGCAGTAACACACTCACATTTTTCATAAAACAAACACATTTTTTTCAGGAATCTACTCTCTGGAACCTAAAACTAATTTAAAAAAAAATCTTTCTAGGCATCCACTGTCCCTAATCGTGCAAGAAAATTTCAATTGACTTGTTGAAATATTGCAATCACCCTTATCCAAAAATGAAATTTAAATCAACTTTTTAGCAGCAACACACTCACATTTTTCATAAAACAAACACATTTTTTTCAGGAATCTACTCTCTGGAACCTAAAACTAATTTTAAAAAAACATCTTTCTAGGCATCCACTGTCCCTAATCGTGCAAGAAAATTTCAATTGACTTGTTGAAATATTGCAATCACCCTTATCCAAAAACGAAATTTAAATCAACTTTTTAGCAGTAACACACTCACATTTTTCATAAAACAAACAAATTTTTTTCAGGAATCTACTCTCTGGAACCTAAAACTAATTTTAAAAAAACATCTTTCTAGGCATCCACTGTCCCTAATCGTGCAAGAAAATTTCAATTGACTTGTTGAAATATTGCAATCACCCTTATCCAAAAACGAAATTTAAATCAACTTTTTAGCAGTAACACACTCACATTTTTCATAAAGCAAACACATTTTTTTCAGGAATCTACTCTCTGAAACCTAAAACTAATTTTAAAAAATATCTTTCTAGGCATCCACTGTCCCTAATCGTGCAAGAAAATTTCAATTGAATTGTTGAAATATTGCAATCACCCTTATTCAAAAACGAAATTTAAATCAACTTTTTAGCAGTAACACCCTCACATTTTTCATAAAACAAACACATTTTTTTCAGGAATCTACTCTCTGGAACCTAAAACTAATTTAAAAAAAATCTTTCTAGGCATCCACTGTCCCTAATCGTGCAAGAAAATTTCAATTGACTTGTTGAAGTATTGCAATCACCCTTATCCAAAAACGAAATTTAAATCAACATTTTTAGCAGTAACACACTCACATTTTTCATAAAACAAACACATTTTTTTCAGGAATCTACTCTCTGGAACCTAAAACTAATTTTAAAAAAACATCTTTCTAGGCATCCACTGTCCCTAATCGTGCAAGAAAATTTCAATTGACTTGTTGAAATATTGCAATCACCCTTATCCAAAAACGAAATTTAAATCAACATTTTAGCAGTAACACACTCACATTTTTCATAAAACAAACACATTTTTTTCAGGAATCTACTCTCTGGAACCTAAAACTAATTTTAAAAAACATCTTTCTAGGCATCCACTGTCCCTAATCGTGCAAGAAAATTTCAATTGACTTGTTGAAATATTGCAATCACCCTTATTCAAAAACGAAATTTTAATCAACTTTTTAGCAGTAACACCCTCACATTTTTCATAAAACAAACACATTTTTTTCAGGAATCTACTCTCTGGAACCTAAAACTAATTTAAAAAAAACATCTTTCTAGGCATCCACTGTCCCTAATCGTGCAAGAAAATTTCAATTGACTTGTTGAAGTATTGCAATCACCCTTACCCAAAAACGAAATTTAAATCAACTTTTTAGCAGTAACACACTCACATTTTTCATAAAACAAACACATTTTTTCAGGAATCAACTCTCTGGAACCTAAAACAAATATAAAAAAAACATCTTTCTATGCATCCACTCTCCCTAATCGTGCAAGAAAATTTCAATTAACTTGTTGAAATGATGCATTCACGCTTATCCTGAAACTAAATTTAAATCAACTTTTTTGCAGTAACACACTCACATTTCTCATGAAACAAATAATTTTTTTTTCAGGAATCCACTCTCTGGAACCTATAACGAATTTGTAAAAAACATCTTTCTAGGCATCCACTCTCCCTAATCTTGCAAGAAAATTTCAATTAACTTGTTGAAATATTGCAATCACCCTTATCCAAAAACGATATTTAAATCAACTTTTTTGCAGTAACACACTCACATTTTTCATAAAACAAACACATTTTTTTCAGGAATCTACTCTCTGGAACCTAAAACTAATTTAAAAAAAAATCTTTCTAGGCATCCACTGTCCCTAATCGTGCAAGAAAATTTCAATTGACTTGTTGAAATATTGCAATCACCCTTATCCAAAAATGAAATTTAAATCAACTTTTTAGCAGCAACACACTCACATTTTTCATAAAACAAACACATTTTTTTCAGGAATCTACTCTCTGGAACCTAAAACTAATTTTAAAAAAACATCTTTCTAGGCATCCACTCTCCCTAATCTTGCAAGAAAATTTCAATTAACTTGTTGAAATATTGCAATCACCCTTATCCAAAAACGATATTTAAATCAACTTTTTTGCAGTAACACACTCACATTTTTCATAAAACAAACACATTTTTTTCAGGAATCTACTCTCTGGAACCTAAAACTAATTTTAAAAAAAATCTTTCTAGGCATCCACTGTCCCTAATCGTGCAAGAAAATTTCAATTGACTTGTTGAAATATTGCAATCACCCTTATCCAAAAATGAAATTTAAATCAACTTTTTAGCAGCAACACACTCACATTTTTCATAAAACAAACACATTTTTTTCAGGAATCTACTCTCTGGAACCTAAAACTAATTTTAAAAAAACATCTTTCTAGGCATCCACTGTCCCTAATCGTGCAAGAAAATTTCAATTGACTTGTTGAAATATTGCAATCACCCTTATCCAAAAACGAAATTTAAATCAACTTTTTAGCAGTAACACACTCACATTTTTCATAAAACAAACACATTTTTTTCAGGAATCTAGTCTCTGGAACCTAAAACTAATTTAAAAAAAACATCTTTCTAGGCATCCACTGTCCCTAATCGTGCAAGAAAATTTCAATTGACTTGTTGAAATATTGCAATCACCCTTATCCAAAAACGAAATTTAAATCAACTTTTTAGCAGTAACACACTCACATTTTTCATAAAACAAACACATTTTTTTCAGGAATCTACTCTCTGAAACCTAAAACTAATTTAAAAAAAATATCTTTCTAGGCATCCACTGTCCCTAATCGTGCAAGAAAATTTCAATTGACTTGTTGAAATATTGCAATCACCCTTATTCAAAAACGAAATTTAAATCAACTTTTTAGCAGTAACACCCTCACATTTTTCATAAAACAAACACATTTTTTTCAGGAATCTACTCTCTGGAACCTAAAACTAATTTAAAAAAAAATCTTTCTAGGCATCCACTGTCCCTAATCGTGCAAGAAAATTTCAATTGACTTGTTGAAGTATTGCAATCACCCTTATCCAAAAACGAAATTTAAATCAACATTTTTAGCAGTAACACACTCACATTTTTCATAAAACAAACACATTTTTTTCAGGAATCTACTCTCTGGAACCTAAAACTAATTTTAAAAAAACATCTTTCTAGGCATCCACTGTCCCTAATCGTGCAAGAAAATTTCAATTGACTTGTTGAAATATTGCGATCACCCTTATCCTAAAACGAAATTTAAATCAACTTTTTAGCAGTAACACACTCACATTTTTCATAAAACAAACACATTTTTTCAGGAATCAACTCTCTGGAACCTAAAACAAATATAAAAAAAAGATCTTTCTATGCATCCACTCTCCCTAATCGTGCAAGAAAATTTCAATTAACTTGTTGAAATGATGCATTCACGCTTATCCTGAAACTGAATTTAAATCAACTTTTTTGCAGTAACACACTCACATTTTTCATGTAACATATAATTTTTTTTTCAGGAATCCACTCTCTGGAACCTATAACGAATTTGTAAAAAACATCTTTCTAGGCATCCACTCTCCCTAATCTTGCAAGAAAATTTCAATTAACTTGTTGAAATATTGCAATCACCTTTATCCAAAAACGATATTTAAATCAACTTTTTTGCAGTAACACACTCACATTTTTCATAAAACAAACACATTTTTTTCAGGAATCTACTCTCTGGAACCTAAAACTAATTTTAAAAAAACATCTTTCTAGGCATCCACTGTCCCTAATCGTGCAAGAAAATTTCAATTGACTTGTTGAAATATTGCAATCACCCTTATCCAAAAACGAAATTTAAATCAACATTTTAGCAGTAACACACTCACATTTTTCATAAAACAAACACATTTTTTTCAGGAATCTACTCTCTGGAACCTAAAACTAATTTTAAAAAACATCTTTCTAGGCATCCACTGTCCCTAATCGTGCAAGAAAATTTCAATTGACTTGTTGAAATATTGCAATCACCCTTATTCAAAAACGAAATTTTAATCAACTTTTTAGCAGTAACACCCGCACATTTTTCATAAAACAAACACATTTTTTTCAGGAATCTACTCTCTGGAACCTAAAACTAATTTAAAAAAAACATCTTTCTAGGCATCCACTGTCCCTAATCGTGCAAGAAAATTTCAATTGACTTGTTGAAGTATTGCAATCACCCTTACCCAAAAACGAAATTTAAATCAACTTTTTTGCAGTAACACACTCACATTTTTCATAAAACAAACACATTTTTTTCAGGAATCTACTCTCTGGAACCTAAAACTAATTTTAAAAAAACATCTTTCTAGGCATCCACTGTCCCTAATCGTGCAAGAAAATTTCAATTGACTTGTTGAAATATTGCAATCACCCTTATTCAAAAACGAAATTTAAATCAACTTTTTAGCAGTAACACCCTCAGATTTTTCATAAAACAAACACATTTTTTTCAGGAATCTACTCTCTGGAACCTAAAACTAATTTAAAAAAAAATCTTTCTAGGCATCCACTGTCCCTAATCGTGCAAGAAAATTTCAATTGACTTGTTGAAGTATTGCAATCACCCTTATCCAAAAACGAAATTTAAATCAACATTTTTAGCAATAACACACTCACATTTTTCATAAAACAAACACATTTTTTTCAGGAATCTACTCTCTGGAACCTAAAACTAATTTTAAAAAAACATCTTTCTAGGCATCCACTGTCCCTAATCGTGCAAGAAAATTTCAATTGACTTGTTGAAATATTGCGATCACCCTTATCCTAAAATGAAATTTAAATCAACTTTTTAGCAGTAACACACTCACATTTTTCATAAAACAAACACATTTTTTCAGGAATCAACTCTCTGGAACCTAAAACAAATATAAAAAAAAGATCTTTCTATGCATCCACTCTCCCTAATCGTGCAAGAAAATTTCAATTAACTTGTTGAAATGATGCATTCACGCTTATCCTGAAACTAAATTTTAATCAACTTTTTTGCAGTAACACACTCACATTTTTCATGTAACAAATAATTTTTTTTTCAGGAATCCACTCTCTGGAACCTATAACGAATTTGTAAAAAACAACTTTCTAGGCATCCACTCTCCCTAATCTTGCAAGAAAATTTCAATTAACTTGTTGAAATATTGCAATCACCTTTATCCAAAAACGATATTTAAATCAACTTTTTTGCAGTAACACACTCACATTTTTCATAAAACAAACACATTTTTTTCAGGAGTCTACTCTCTGGAACCTAAAACTAATTTTAAAAAAACATCTTTCTAGGCATCCACTGTCCCTAATCGTGCAAGAAAATTTCAATTGACTTGTTGAAATATTGCAATCACCCTTATCCAAAAACGAAATTTAAATCAACATTTTAGCAGTAACACACTCACATTTTTCATAAAACAAACACATTTTTTTCAGGAATCTACTCTCTGGAACCTAAAACTAATTTTAAAAAACATCTTTCTAGGCATCCACTGTCCCTAATCGTGCAAGAAAATTTCAATTGACTTGTTGAAATATTGCAATCACCCTTATTCAAAAACGAAATTTTAATCAACTTTTTAGCAGTAACACCCTCACATTTTTCATAAAACAAACACATTTTTTTCAGGAATCTACTCTCTGGAACCTAAAACTAATTTAAAAAAACATCTTTCTAGGCATCCACTGTCCCTAATCGTGCAAGAAAATTTCAATTGACTTGTTGAAGTATTGCAATCACCCTTACCCAAAAACGAAATTTAAATCAACTTTTTAGCAGTAACACACTCACATTTTTCATAAAACAAACACATTTTTTTCAGGAATCTACTCTCTGGAACCTAAAACTAATTTTAAAAAAACATCTTTCTAGGCATCCACTGTCCCTAATCGTGCAAGAAAATTTCAATTGACTTGTTGAAATATTGCAATCACCCTTATCCAAAAACTAAATTTAAATCAACTTTTTAGCAGTAACACACTCACATTTTTCATAAAACAAACACATTTTTTCAGGAATCAACTCTCTGGAACCTAAAACAAATATAAAAAAACATCTTTCTATGCATCCACTCTCCCTAATCGTGCAAGAAAATTTCAATTAACTTGTTGAAATGATGCATTCACGCTTATCCTGAAACTAAATTTAAATCAACTTTTTTGCAGTAACACACTCACATTTTTCATGAAACAAATAATTTTTTTTTCAGGAATCCACTCTCTGGAACCTATAACGAATTTGTAAAAAACATCTTTCTAGGCATCCACTCTCCCTAATCTTGCAAGAAAATTTCAATTAACTTGTTGAAATATTGCAATCACCCTTATCCAAAAACGATATTTAAATCAACTTTTTTGCAGTAACACACTCACATTTTTCATAAAACAAACACATTTTTTTCAGGAATCTACTCTCTGGAACCTAAAACTAATTTAAAAAAAAATCTTTCTAGGCATCCACTGTCCCTAATCAGGCAAGAAAATTTCAATTGACTTGTTGAAATATTGCAATCACCCTTATCCAAAAATGAAATTTAAATCAACTTTTTAGCAGCAACACACTCACATTTTTCATAAAACAAACACATTTTTTTCAGGAATCTACTCTCTGGAACCTAAAACTAATTTTAAAAAAACATCTTTCTAGGCATCCACTGTCCCTAATCGTGCAAGAAAATTTCAATTGACTTGTTGAAATATTGCAATCACCCTTATCCAAAAACGAAATTTAAATCAACTTTTTAGCAGTAACACACTCACATTTTTCATAAAACAAACACATTTTTTTCAGGAATCTAGTCTCTGGAACCTAAAACTAATTTAAAAAAAACATCTGTCTAGGCATCCACTGTCCCTAATCGTGCAAGAAAATTTCAATTGACTTGTTGAAATATTGCAATCACCCTTATCCAAAAACGAAATTTAAATCAACTTATTAGCAGTAACACACTCACATTTTTCATAAAACAAACACATTTTTTTTAGGAATCTACTCTCTGAAACCTAAAACTAATTTTAAAAAAATATCTTTCTAGGCATCCACTGTCCCTAATCGTGCAAGAAAATTTCAATTGACTTGTTGAAATATTGCAATCACCCTTATTCAAAAACGAAATTTAAATCAACTTTTTAGCAGTAACACCCTCACATTTTTCATAAAACAAACACATTTTTTTCAGGAATCTACTCTCTGGAACCTAAAACTAATTTTAAAAAAACATCTTTCTAGGTATCCACTGTCCCTAATCGTGCAAGAAAATTTCAATTGACTTGTTGAAATATTGCGATCACCCTTATCCTAAAACGAAATTTAAATCAACTTTTTAGCAGTAACACACTCACATTTTTCATAAAACAAACACATTTTTTCAGGAATCAACTCTCTGGAACCTAAAACAAATATAAAAAAAAGATCTTTCTATGCATCCACTCTCCCTAATCGTGCAAGAAAATTTCAATTAACTTGTTGAAATGATGCATTCATGCTTATCCTGAAACTAAATTGAAATCAACTTTTTTGCAGTAACACACTCACATTTTTCATGTAACATATAATTTTTTTTTCAGGAATCCACTCTCTGGAACCTATAACGAATTTGTAAAAAACATCTTTCTAGGCATCCACTCTCCCTAATCTTGCAAGAAAATTTCAATTAACTTGTTGAAATATTGCAATCACCTTTATCCAAAAACGATATTTAAATCAACTTTTTTGCAGTAACACACTCACATTTTTCATAAAACAAACACATTTTTTTCAGGAATCTACTCTCTGGAACCTAAAACTAATTTTAAAAAAACATCTTTCTAGGCATCCACTGTCCCTAATCGTGCAAGAAAATTTCAATTGACTTGTTGAAATATTGCAATCACCCTTATCCAAAAACGAAATTTAAATCAACATTTTAGCAGTAACACACACATTTTTCATAAAACAAACACATTTTTTTCAGGAATCTACTCTCTGGAACCTAAAACTAATTTTAAAAAACATCTTTCTAGGCATCCACTGTCCCTAATCGTGCAAGAAAATTTCAATTGACTTGTTGAAATATTGCAATCACCCTTATTCAAAAACGAAATTTTAATCAACTTTTTAGCAGTAACACCCGCACATTTTTCATAAAACAAACACATTTTTTTCAGGAATCTACTCTCTGGAACCTAAAACTAATTTAAAAAAACATCTTTCTAGGCATCCACTGTCCCTAATCGTGCAAGAAAATTTCAATTGACTTGTTGAAGTATTGCAATCACCCTTACCCAAAAACGAAATTTAAATCAACTTTTTAGCAGTAACACACTCACATTTTTCATAAAACAAACACATTTTTTTCAGGAATCTACTCTCTGGAACCTAAAACTAATTTTAAAAAAACATCTTTCTAGGCATCCACTGTCCCTAATCGTGCAAGAAAATTTCAATTGACTTGTTGAAATATTGCAATCACCCTTATCCAAAAACGAAATTTAAATCAACTTTTTAGCAGTAACACACTCACATTTTTCATAAAACAAACACATTTTTTCAGGAATCAACTCTCTGGAACCTAAAACAAATATAAAAAAAACATCTTTCTATGCATCCACTCTCCCTAATCGTGCAAGAAAATTTCAATTAACTTGTTGAAATGATGCATTCACGCTTATCCTGAAACTAAATTTAAATCAACTTTTTTGCAGTAACACACTCACATTTTTCATGAAACAAATAATTTTTTTTTCAGGAATCCACTCTCTGGAACCTATAACGAATTTGTAAAAAACATCTTTCTAGGCATCCACTCTCCCTAATCTTGCAAGAAAATTTCAATTAACTTGTTGAAATATTGCAATCACCCTTATCCAAAAACGATATTTAAATCAACTTTTTTGCAGTAACACACTCACATTTTTCATAAAACAAACACATTTTTTTCAGGAATCTACTCTCTGGAACCTAAAACTAATTTTAAAAAAAATCTTTCTAGGCATCCACTGTCCCTAATCAGGCAAGAAAATTTCAATTGACTTGTTGAAATATTGCAATCACTCTTATCCAAAAATGAAATTTAAATCAACTTTTTAGCAGCAACACACTCACATTTTTCATAAAACAAACACATTTTTTTCAGGAATCTACTCTCTGGAACCTAAAACTAATTTTAAAAAAACATCTTTCTAGGCATCCACTGTCCCTAATCGTGCAAGAAAATTTCAATTGACTTGTTGAAATATTGCAATCACCCTTATCCAAAAACGAAATTTAAATCAACTTTTTAGCAGTAACACACTCACATTTTTCATAAAACAAACACATTTTTTTCAGGAATCTAGTCTCTGGAACCTAAAACTAATTTAAAAAAAACATCTGTCTAGGCATCCACTGTCCCTAATCGTGCAAGAAAATTTCAATTGACTTGTTGAAATATTGCAATCACCCTTATCCAAAAACGAAATTTAAATCAACTTATTAGCAGTAACACACTCACATTTTTCATAAAACAAACACATTTTTTTCAGGAATCTACTCTCTGGAACCTAAAACTAATTTTAAAAAAACATCTTTCTAGGTATCCACTGTCCCTAATCGTGCAAGAAAATTTCAATTGACTTGTTGAAATATTGCGATCACCCTTATCCTAAAACGAAATTTAAATCAACTTTTTAGCAGTAACACATTCACATTTTTCATAAAACAAACACATTTTTTCAGGAATCAACTCTCTGGAACCTAAAACAAATATAAAAAAAAGATCTTTCTATGCATCCACTCTCCCTAATCGTGCAAGAAAATTTCAATTAACTTGTTGAAATGATGCATTCATGCTTATCCTGAAACTAAATTTAAATCAACTTTTTTGCAGTAACACACTCACATTTTTCATGTAACATATAATTTTTTTTTCAGGAATCCACTCTCTGGAACCTATAACGAATTTGTAAAAAACATCTTTCTAGGCATCCACTCTCCCTAATCTTGCAAGAAAATTTCAATTAACTTGTTGAAATATTGCAATCACCTTTATCCAAAAACGATATTTAAATCAACTTTTTTGCAGTAACACACTCACATTTTTCATAAAACAAACACATTTTTTTCAGGAATCTACTCTCTGGAACCTAAAACTAATTTTAAAAAAACATCTTTCTAGGCATCCACTGTCCCTAATCGTGCAAGAAAATTTCAATTGACTTGTTGAAATATTGCAATCACCCTTATCCAAAAACGAAATTTAAATCAACATTTTAGCAGTAACACACACATTTTTCATAAAACAAACACATTTTTTTCAGGAATCTACTCTCTGGAACCTAAAACTAATTTTAAAAAAACATCTTTCTAGGCATCCACTGTCCCTAATCGTGCAAGAAAATTTCAATTGACTTGTTGAAATACTGCAATCACCCTTATTCAAAAACGAAATTTTAATCAACTTTTTAGCAGTAACACCCGCACATTTTTCATAAAACAAACACATTTTTTTCAGGAATCTACTCTCTGGAACCTAAAACTAATTTAAAAAAAACATCTTTCTAGGCATCCACTGTCCCTAATCGTGCAAGAAAATTTCAATTGACTTGTTGAAGTATTGCAATCACCCTTACCCAAAAACGAAATTTAAATCAACTTTTTAGCAGTAACACACTCACATTTTTCATAAAACAAACACATTTTTTTCAGGAATCTACTCTCTGGAACCTAAAACTAATTTTAAAAAAACATCTTTCTAGGCATCCACTGTCCCTAATCGTGCAAGAAAATTTCAATTGACTTGTTGAAATATTGCAATCACCCTTATCCAAAATAGAAATTTAAATCAACTTTTTAGCAGTAACACACTCACATTTTTCATAAAACAAACACATTTTTTCAGGAATCAACTCTCTGGAACCTAAAACAAATATAAAAAAAACATCTTTCTATGCATCCACTCTCCCTAATCGTGCAAGAAAATTTCAATTAACTTGTTGAAATGATGCATTCACGCTTATCCTGAAACTAAATTTAAATCAACTTTTTTGCAGTAACACACTCACATTTTTCATGAAACAAATAATTTTTTTTTCAGGAATCCACTCTCTGGAACCTATAACGAATTTGTAAAAAACATCTTTCTAGGCATCCACTCTCCCTAATCTTGCAAGAAAATTTCAATTAACTTGTTGAAATATTGCAATCACCCTTATCCAAAAACGATATTTAAATCAACTTTTTTGCAGTAACACACTCACATTTTTCATAAAACAAACACATTTTTTTCAGGAATCTACTCTCTGGAACCTAAAACTAATTTTAAAAAAACATCTTTCTAGGCATCCACTGTCCCTAATCGTGCAAGAAAATTTCAATTGACTTGTTGAAATATTGCAATCACCCTTATCCAAAAATGAAATTTAAATCAACTTTTTAGCAGTAACACACTCACATTTTTCATAAAACAAACACATTTTTTTCAGGAATCTACTCTCTGAAACCTAATACTAATTTAAAAAAGAAATCTTTCTATGCATCCACTGTCCCTAATCGTGCAAGAAAATTTCAATTGACTTGTTGAAGTATTGCAATCACCCTTATCCAAAAACGAAATTTAAATCAACTTTTTAGCAGTAACACACTCACATTTTTCATAAAACAAACACATTTTTTTCAGGAATCTACTCTCTGGAACCTAAAACTAATTTTAAAAAAACATCTTTCTAGGCATCCACTGTCCCTAATCGTGCAAGAAAATTTCAATTGACTTGTTGAAATATTGCAATCACCCTTATCCAAAAACGAAATTTAAATCAACTTTTTAGCAGTAACACACTCACATTTTTCATAAAACAAACACATTTTTTCAGGAATCTACTCTCTGAAACCTAAAACTAATTTAAAAAAACATCTTTCTAGGCATCCACTGTCCCTAATCTTGCAAGAAAATGTCAATTGACTTGTTGAAATATTGCAATCACCCTTATCCAAAAACGAAATTTAAATCAACTTTTTAGCAGTAACACACTCACATTTTTCATGAAACAAACACATTTTTTTCAGGAATCAACTCTCTGGAACATAAAACAAATATAAAAAAACATCTTTCTATGTATCCACTCTCCCTAATTGTGCAAGAAAATTTCAATTAACTAATTGAAATAATGCAATCACGCCTATCCTGAAGCTAAATTTGAATAAACTTTATAGCAGTAACACACTCACATTTTTCATGAAACAAATAATTTTTTTTTCAGGAATCCACTCTCTGGAACCTATAACGAATTTGTAAAAAACATCTTTCTAGGCATCCACTCTCCCTAATCTTGCAAGAAAATTTCAATTAACTTGTTGAAATATTGCAATCACCCTTATCCAAAAACGATATTTAAATCAACTTTTTTGCAGTAACACACTCACATTTTTCATAAAACAAACACATTTTTTTTCAGGAATCTACTCTCTGAAACCTAAAACTAATTTTAAAAAAACATCTTTCTAGGCATCCACTGTCCCTAATCGTGCAAGAACATTTCAATTGACTTGTTGAAATATTGCAATCACCCTTATCCAAAAACAAAATTTAAATCAACTTTTTATCAGTAACACACTCACATTTTTCACAAAACAAACACATGTTTTTCAGGAATCTATTCTCTGAAACCTAAAACTAATTTTAAAATAACATCTTTCTAGGCATCCACTGTCCCTAATCGTGCAAGAAAATTTCAATTGACTTGTTGAAATGATGCATTCACGCCTATCCTGAAACTAAATTAAAATCAACTTTTTAGCAGTAACACACTCACATTTTTCATAAAACAAACACATTTTTTTCAGGAATCTACTCTCTGAAACCTAAAACTAATTTAAAAAAAAACATCTTTCTAGGATCCACTCTCCCTAATCTTCCAAGAAAATTTCAATTAACTTATTGAAATATTGCAATCACCCTTATCCAAAGACGATATTTAAATCAACTTTTTTGCAGTAACACACTCACATTTTTCATAAAACAAACCCATTTTTTTCAGGAATCTACTCTCTGAAACCTAAAACTAATTTAAAAAAACCCATCTTTCTAGGCATCCACTGTCCCTAATCGTGCAAGAAAATTTCAATTGACTTGTTGAAATATTGCAATCACCCTTATCCAAAAACGAAATTTAAATCAACTTTTTAGCAGTAACACACTCACATTTTTCATAAAACAAACACATTTTTTCAGGAATCAACTCTCTGGAACCTAAAACAAATATAAAAAAAACATCTTTCTATGCATCCACTCTCCCTAATCGTGCAAGAAAATTTCAATTAACTAGTTGAAATAATGCAATCATGCCTATCCTGAAGCTACATTTAAATAAACTTTTTAGCAGTAACACACTCACATTTTTCATAAAACAAACACATTTTTTTCAGGAATCAACTCTCTGGAACCTAAAACAAATATAAAAAAAAATCTTTCTATGCATCCACTCTCCCTAATCGTGCAAGAAAATTTCAATTAACTTGTTGAAATGATGCATTCACGCTTATCCTGAAACCAAATTTAAATCAACTTTTTTGCAGTAACACACTCACATTTTTCATGAAACAAATAATTTTTTTTTCAGGAATCCACTCTCTGGAACCTATAACGAGTTTGTAAAAAACATCTTTCTAGGCATCCACTCTCCCTAATCCTGCAAGAAAATTTCAATTAACTTGTTGAAATATTGCAATCACCCTTATCCAAAAACGATATTTAAATCAACTTTTTTGCAGAAACACACTCACATTTTTCATAAAACAAACACATTTTTTTCAGGAATCTACTCTCTGGAACCTAAAACTAATTTTAAAAAAACATCTTTCTAGGCATCCACTGTCCCTAATCGTGCAAGAAAATTTCAATTGACTTGTTGAAATATTGCAATCACCCTTATCCAAAAACGAAATTTAAATCAACATTTTAGCAGTAACACACTCACATTTTTCATAAAACAAACACATTTTTTTCAGGAATCTACTCTCTGGAACCTAAAACTAATTTTAAAAAACATCTTTCTAGGCATCCACTGTCCCTAATCGTGCAAGAAAATTTCAATTGACTTGTTGAAATATTGCAATCACCCTTATTCAAAAACGAAATTTTAATCAACTTTTTAGCAGTAACACCCTCACATTTTTCATAAAACAAACACATTTTTTTCAGGAATCTACTCTCTGGAACCTAAAACTAATTTAAAAAAAACATCTTTCTAGGCATCCACTGTCCCTAATCGTGCAAGAAAATTTCAATTGACTTGTTGAAATATTGCAATCACCCTTATCCAAAAACGAAATTTAAATCAACTTTTTAGCAGTAACACACTCACATTTTTCATAAAACAAACACATTTTTTTCAGGAATCTACTCTCTGGAACCTAAAACTAATTTTAAAAAAACATCTTTCTAGGCATCCACTGTCCCTAATCGTGCAAGAAAATTTCAATTGACTTGTTGAAATATTGCAATCACCCTTATCCAAAAACGAAATTTAAATCAACTTTTTAGCAGTAACACACTCACATTTTTCATAAAACAAACACATTTTTTCAGGAATCAACTCTCTGGAACCTAAAACAAATATAAAAAAAACATCTTTCTATGCATCCACTCTCCCTAATCGTGCAAGAAAATTTCAATTAACTTGTTGAAATGATGCATTCACGCTTATCCTGAAACTAAATTTAAATCAACTTTTTTGCAGTAACACACTCACATTTTTCATGAAACAAATAATTTTTTTTTCAGGAATCCACTCTCTGGAACCTATAACGAATTTGTAAAAAACATCTTTCTAGGCATCCACTCTCCCTAATCTTGCAAGAAAATTTCAATTAACTTGTTGAAATATTGCAATCACCCTTACCCAAAAACGAAATTTAAATCAACTTTTTAGCAGTAACACACTCACATTTTTCATAAAACAAACACATTTTTTTCAGGAATCTACTCTCTGGAACCTAAAACTAATTTTAAAAAAACATCTTTCTAGGCATCCACTGTCCCTAATCGTGCAAGAAAATTTCAATTGACTTGTTGAAATATTGCAATCACCCTTATCCAAAAACGAAATTTAAATCAACTTTTTAGCAGTAACACACTCACATTTTTCATAAAACAAACACATTTTTTCAGGAATCAACTCTCTGGAACCTAAAACAAATATAAAAAAAACATCTTTCTATGCATCCACTCTCCCTAATCGTGCAAGAAAATTTCAATTAACTTGTTGAAATGATGCATTCACGCTTATCCTGAAACTAAATTTAAATCAACTTTTTTGCAGTAACACACTCACATTTTTCATGAAACAAATAATTTTTTTTTCAGGAATCCACTCTCTGGAACCTATAACGAATTTGTAAAAAACATCTTTCTAGGCATCCACTCTCCCTAATCTTGCAAGAAAATTTCAATTAACTTGTTGAAATATTGCAATCACCCTTATCCAAAAACGATATTTAAATCAACTTTTTTGCAGTAACACAATCACATTTTTCATAAAACAAACACATTTTTTTCAGGAATCTACTCTCTGGAACCTAAAACTAATTTTAAAAAAAATCTTTCTAGGCATCCACTGTCCCTAATCGTGCAAGAAAATTTCAATTGACTTGTTGAAATATTGCAATCACCCTTATCCAAAAACAACATTTAAATCAACTTATTAGCAGTAACACACTCACATTTTTCATAAAACAAACACATTTTTTTCAGGAATCTACTCTCTGGAACCTAAAACTAATTTTAAAAAAACATCTTTATAGGCATCCACTGTCCCTAATCGTGCAAGAAAATTTCAATTGACTTGTTGAAATATTGCAATCACCCTTATCCAAAAACGAAATTTAAATCAACTTTTTAGCAGTAACACACTCACATTTTTCATAAAACAAACACATTTTTTTCAGGAATCTAGTCTCTGGAACCTAAAACTAATTTTAAAAAAACATCTTTCTAGGCATCCACTGTCCCTAATCGTGCAAGAAAATTTCAATTGACTTGTTGAAATATTGCAATCACCCTTATCCAAAAACGAAATTTAAATCAACTTATTAGCAGTAACACACTCACATTTTTCATAAAACAAACACATTTTTTTCAGGAATCTACTCTCTGAAACCTAAAACTAATTTTAAAAAAATATCTTTCTAGGCATCCACTGTCCCTAATCGTGCAAGAAAATTTCAATTGACTTGTTGAAATATTGCAATCACCCTTATTCAAAAACGAAATTTAAATCAACTTTTTAGCAGTAACACCCTCACATTTTTCATAAAACAAACACATTTTTTTCAGGAATCTACTCTCTGGAACCTAAAACTAATTTTAAAAAAACATCTTTCTAGGCATCCACTGTCCCTAATCGTGCAAGAAAATTTCAATTGACTTGTTGAAATATTGCAATCACCCTTATCCAAAAACGAAATTTAAATCAACTTTTTAGCAGTAACACACTCACATTTTTCATAAAACAAACAAATTTTTTTCAGGAATCTACTCTCTGGAACCTAAAACTAATTTTAAAAAAACATCTTTCTAGGCATCCACTGTCCCTAATCGTGCAAGAAAATTTCAATTGACTTGTTGAAATATTGCAATCACCCTTATCCAAAAACGAAATTTAAATCAACTTTTTAGCAGTAACACACTCACATTTTTCATTAATCAAACACATTTTTTTTAGGAATCTACTCTCTGAAACCTAAAACTAATTTTAAAAAAATATCTTTCTAGGCATCCACTGTCCCTAATCGTGCAAGAAAATTTCAATTGACTTGTTGAAATATTGCAATCACCCTTATTCAAAAACGAAATTTAAATCAACTTTTTAGCAGTAACACCCTCACATTTTTCATAAAACAAACACATTTTTTTCAGGAATCTACTCTCTGGAACCTAAAACTAATTTTAAAAAAACATCTTTCTAGGTATCCACTGTCCCTAATCGTGCAAGAAAATTTCAATTGACTTGTTGAAATATTGCGATCACCCTTATCCTAAAACGAAATTTAAATCAACTTTTTAGCAGTAACACACTCACATTTTTCATAAAACAAACACATTTTTTCAGGAATCAACTCTCTGGAACCTAAAACAAATATAAAAAAAAGATCTTTCGATGCATCCACTCTCCCTAATCGTGCAAGAAAATTTCAATTAACTTGTTGAAATGATGCATTCATGCTTATCCTGAAACTAAATTTAAATCAACTTTTTTGCAGTAACACACTCACATTTTTCATGTAACATATAATTTTTTTTTCAGGAATCCACTCTCTGGAACCTATAACGAATTTGTAAAAAACATCTTTCTAGGCATCCACTCTCCCTAATCTTGCAAGAAAATTTCAATTAACTTGTTGAAATATTGCAATCACCTTTATCCAAAAACGATATTTAAATCAACTTTTTTGCAGTAACACACTCACATTTTTCATAAAACAAACACATTTTTTTCAGGAATCTACTCTCTGGAACCTAAAACTAATTTTAAAAAAACATCTTTCTAGGCATCCACTGTCCCTAATCGTGCAAGAAAATTTCAATTGACTTGTTGAAATATTGCAATCACCCTTATCCAAAAACGAAATTTAAATCAACATTTTAGCAGTAACACACACATTTTTCATAAAACAAACACATTTTTTTCAGGAATCTACTCTCTGGAACCTAAAACTAATTTTAAAAAACATCTTTCTAGGCATCCACTGTCCCTAATCGTGCAAGAAAATTTCAATTGACTTGTTGAAATATTGCAATCACCCTTATTCAAAAACGAAATTTTAATCAACTTTTTAGCAGTAACACCCGCACATTTTTCATAAAACAAACACATTTTTTTCAGGAATCTACTCTCTGGAACCTAAAACTAATTTAAAAAAAACATCTTTCTAGGCATCCACTGTCCCTAATCGTGCAAGAAAATTTCAATTGACTTGTTGAAGTATTGCAATCACCCTTACCCAAAAACGAAATTTAAATCAACTTTTTAGCAGTAACACACTCACATTTTTCATAAAACAAACACATTTTATTCAGGAATCTACTCTCTGGAACCTAAAACTAATTTAAAAAAAACATCTTTCTAGGCATCCACTGTCCCTAATCGTGCAAGAAAATTTCAATTGACTTGTTGAAATATTGCAATCACCCTTATCCAAAATAGAAATTTAAATCAACTTTTTAGCAGTAACACACTCACATTTTTCATAAAACAAACACATTTTTTCAGGAATCAACTCTCTGGAACTTAAAACAAATATAAAAAAAACATCTTTCTATGCATCCACTCTCCCTAATCGTGCAAGAAAATTTCAATTAACTTGTTGAAATGATGCATTCACGCTTATCCTGAAACTAAATTTAAATCAACTTTTTTGCAGTAACACACTCACATTTTTCATGAAACAAATAATTTTTTTTTCAGGAATCCACTCTCTGGAACCTATAACGAATTTGTAAAAAACATCTTTCTAGGCATCCACTCTCCCTAATCTTGCAAGAAAATTTCAATTAACTTGTTGAAATATTGCAATCACCCTTATCCAAAAACGATATTTAAATCAACTTTTTTGCAGTAACACACTCACATTTTTCATAAAACAAACACATTTTTTTCAGGAATCTACTCTCTGGAACCTAAAGCTAATTTTAAAAAAAATCTTTCTAGGCATCCACTGTCCCTAATCGTGCAAGAAAATTTCAATTGACTTGTTGAAATATTGCAATCACCCTTATCCAAAAATGAAATTTAAATCAACTTTTTAGCAGTAACACACTCACATTTTTCATAAAACAAACACATTCTTTTCAGGAATCTACTCTCTGAAACCTAATACTAATTTAAAAAAGAAATCTTTCTATGCATCCACTGTCCCTAATCGTGCAAGAAAATTTCAATTGACTTGTTGAAGTATTGCAATCACCCTTATCCAAAAACGAAATTTAAATCAACTTTTTAGCAGTAACACACTCACATTTTTCATAAAACAAACACATTTTTTTCAGGAATCTACTCTCTGGAACCTAAAACTAATTTTAAAAAAACATCTTTCTAGGCATCCACTGTCCCTAATCGTGCAAGAAAATTTCAATTGACTTGTTGAAATATTGCAATCACCCTTATCCAAAAACGAAATTTAAATCAACTTTTTAGCAGTAACACACTCACATTTTTCATAAAACAAACACATTTTTTCAGGAATCTACTCTCTGAAACCTAAAACTAATTTAAAAAAACATCTTTCTAGGCATCCACTGTCCCTAATCTTGCAAGAAAATGTCAATTGACTTGTTGAAATATTGCAATCACCCTTATCCAAAAACGAAATTTAAATCAACTTTTTAGCAGTAACACACTCACATTTTTCATGAAACAAACACATTTTTTTCAGGAATCAACTCTCTGGAACCTAAAACAAATATAAAAAAACATCTTTCTATGTATCCACTCTCCCTAATTGTGCAAGAAAATTTCAATTAACTAATTGAAATAATGCAATCACGCCTATCCTGAAGCTAAATTTAAATAAACTTTTTAGCAGTAACACACTCACATTTTTCATGAAACAAATAATTTTTTTTTCAGGAATCCACTCTCTGGAACCTATAACGAATTTGTAAAAAACATCTTTCTAGGCATCCACTCTCCCTAATCTTGCAAGAAAATTTCAATTAACTTGTTGAAATATTGCAATCACCCTTATCCAAAAACGATATTTAAATCAACTTTTTTGCAGTAACACACTCACATTTTTCATAAAACAAACACATTTTTTTTCAGGAATCTACTCTCTGAAACCTAAAACTAATTTTAAAAAAACATCTTTCTAGGCATCCACTGTCCCTAATCGTGCAAGAACATTTCAATTGACTTGTTGAAATATTGCAATCACCCTTATCCAAAAACAAAATTTAAATCAACTTTTTATCAGTAACACACTCACATTTTTCACAAAACAAACACATGTTTTTCAGGAATCTATTCTCTGAAACCTAAAACTAATTTTAAAATAACATCTTTCTAGGCATCCACTGTCCCTAATCGTGCAAGAAAATTTCAATTGACTTGTTGAAATGATGCATTCACGCCTATCCTGAAACTAAATTAAAATCAACTTTTTAGCAGTAGCACACTCACATTTTTCACAAAACAAACACATTTTTTTCAGGAATCTACTCTCTGAAACCTAAAACTAATTTAAAAAAAAACATCTTTCTAGGATCCACTCTCCCTAATCTTCCAAGAAAATTTCAATTAACTTATTGAAATATTGCAATCACCCTTATCCAAAGACGATATTTAAATCAACTTTTTTGCAGTAACACACTCACATTTTTCATAAAACAAACCCATTTTTTTCAGGAATCTACTCTCTGAAACCTAAAACTAATTTAAAAAAACCCATCTTTCTAGGCATCCACTGTCCCTAATCGTGCAAGAAAATTTCAATTGACTTGTTGAAATATTGCAATCACCCTTATCCAAAAACGAAATTTAAATCAACTTTTTAGCAGTAACACACTCACATTTTTCATAAAACAAACACATTTTTTCAGGAATCAACTCTCTGGAACCTAAAACAAATATAAAAAAAACATCTTTCTATGCATCCACTCTCCCTAATCGTGCAAGAAAATTTCAATTAACTAGTTGAAATAATGCAATCATGCCTATCCTGAAGCTACATTTAAATAAACTTTTTAGAAGTAACACACTCACATTTTTCATAAAACAAACACATTTTTTTCAGGAATCAACTCTCTGGAACCTAAAACAAATATAAAAAAAAATCTTTCTATGCATCCACTCTCCCTAATCGTGCAAGAAAATTTCAATTAACTTGTTGAAATGATGCATTCACGCTTATCCTGAAACCAAATTTAAATCAACTTTTTTGCAGTAACACACTCACATTTTTCATGAAACAAATAATTTTTTTTTCAGGAATCCACTCTCTGGAACCTATAACGAGTTTGTAAAAAACATCTTTCTAGGCATCCACTCTCCCTAATCCTGCAAGAAAATTTCAATTAACTTGTTGAAATATTGCAATCACCCTTATCCAAAAACGATATTTAAATCAACTTTTTTGCAGAAACACACTCACATTTTTCATAAAACAAACACATTTTTTTCAGGAATCTACTCTCTGGAACTTAAAACTAATTTTTAAAAAACATCTTTCTAGGCATCCACTGTCCCTAATCGTGCAAGAAAATTTCAATTGACTTGTTGAAATATTGCAATCACCCTTATCCAAAAATGAAATTTAAATCAACTTTTTAGCAGTAACACACTCACATTTTTCATAAAACAAACACATTTTTTTCAGGAATCTACTCTCTGGAACCTAAAACTAATTTAAAAAAAACATCTTTCTAGGCATCCACTGTCCCTAATTGTACAAGAAAATTTCAATTGACTTGTTGAAATATTGCAATCACCCTTATTCAAAAACGAAATTTAAATCAACTTTTTAGCAGTAACACCCTCACATTTTTCATAAAACAAACACATTTTTTTCAGGAATCTACTCTCTGGAACCGAAAACTAATTTAAAAAAAAATCTTTCTAGGCATCCACTGTCCCTAATCGTGCAAGAAAATTTCAATTGACTTGTTGAAGTATTGCAATCACCCTTATCCAAAAACGAAATTTAAATCAACTTTTTTGCAGTAACACACTCACATTTTTCATAAAACAAACACATTTTTTTCAGGAATCTACTCTCTGGAACCTAAAACTAATTTTAAAAAAACATCTTTCTAGGCATCCACTGTCCCTAATCGTGCAAGAAAATTTCAATTGACTTGTTGAAATATTGCAATCACCCTTATCCAAAAACGAAATTTAAATCAACTTTTTAGCAGTAACACCCTCACATTTTTCATAAAACAAACACATTTTTTTCAGGAATCTACTCTCTGGAACCTAAAACTAATTTTAAAAAAACATCTTTCTAGGTATCCACTGTCCCTAATCGTGCAAGAAAATTTCAATTGACTTGTTGAAATATTGCGATCACCCTTATCCTAAAACGAAATTTAAATCAACTTTTTAGCAGTAACACACTCACATTTTTCATAAAACAAACACATTTTTTCAGGAATCAACTCTCTGGAACCTAAAACAAATATAAAAAAAAGATCTTTCTATGCATCCACTCTCCCTAATCGTGCAAGAAAATTTCAATTAACTTGTTGAAATGATGCATTCATGCTTATCCTGAAACTAAATTTAAATCAACTTTTTTGCAGTAACACACTCACATTTTTCATGTAACATATAATTTTTTTTTCAGGAATCCACTCTCTGGAACCTATAACGAATTTGTAAAAAACATCTTTCTAGGCATCCACTCTCCCTAATCTTGCAAGAAAATTTCAATTAACTTGTTGAAATATTGCAATCACCTTTATCCAAAAACGATATTTAAATGAACTTTTTTGCAGTAACACACTCACATTTTTCATAAAACAAACACATTTTTTTCAGGAATCTACTCTCTGGAACCTAAAACTAATTTTAAAAAAACATCTTTCTAGGCATCCACTGTCCCTAATCGTGCAAGAAAATTTCAATTGACTTGTTGAAATATTGCAATCACCCTTATCCAAAAACGAAATTTAAATCAACATTTTAGCAGTAACACACACATTTTTCATAAAACAAACACATTTTTTTCAGGAATCTACTCTCTGGAACCTAAAACTAATTTTAAAAAACATCTTTCTAGGCATCCACTGTCCCTAATCGTGCAAGAAAATTTCAATTGACTTGTTGAAATATTGCAATCACCCTTATCCAAAAACGAAATTTAAATCAACTTTTTAGCAGTAACACACTCACATTTTTCATAAAACAAACACATTTTTTCAGGAATCAACTCTCTGGAACCTAAAACAAATATAAAAAAAACATCTTTCTATGCATCCACTCTCCCTAATCGTGCAAGAAAATTTCAATTAACTAGTTGAAATAATGCAATCATGCCTATCCTGAAGCTACATTTAAATAAACTTTTTAGCAGTAACACACTCACATTTTTCATAAAACAAACACATTTTTTTCAGGAATCAACTCTCTGGAACCTAAAACAAATATAAAAAAAAATCTTTCTATGCATCCACTCTCCCTAATCGTGCAAGAAAATTTCAATTAACTTGTTGAAATGATGCATTCACGCTTATCCTGAAACCAAATTTAAATCAACTTTTTTGCAGTAACACACTCACATTTTTCATGAAACAAATAATTTTTTTTTCAGGAATCCACTCTCTGGAACCTATAACGAGTTTGTAAAAAACATCTTTCTAGGCATCCACTCTCCCTAATCCTGCAAGAAAATTTCAATTAACTTGTTGAAATATTGCAATCACCCTTATCCAAAAACGATATTTAAATCAACTTTTTTGCAGAAACACACTCACATTTTTCATAAAACAAACACATTTTTTTCAGGAATCTACTCTCTGGAACCTAAAACTAATTTTAAAAAAACATCTTTCTAGGCATCCACTGTCCCTAATTGTACAAGAAAATTTCAATTGACTTGTTGAAATATTGCAATCACCCTTATTCAAAAACGAAATTTAAATCAACTTTTTAGCAGTAACACCCTCACATTTTTCATAAAACAAACACATTTTTTTCAGGAATCTACTCTCTGGAACCGAAAACTAATTTAAAAAAAAATCTTTCTAGGCATCCACTGTCCCTAATCGTGCAAGAAAATTTCAATTGACTTGTTGAAGTATTGCAATCACCCTTATCCAAAAACGAAATTTAAATCAACTTTTTTGCAGTAACACACTCACATTTTTCATAAAACAAACACATTTTTTTCAGGAATCTACTCTCTGGAACCTAAAACTAATTTTAAAAAAACATCTTTCTAGGCATCCACTGTCCCTAATCGTGCAAGAAAATTTCAATTGACTTGTTGAAATATTGCAATCACCCTTATCCAAAAACGAAATTTAAATCAACTTTTTAGCAGTAACACACTCACATTTTTCATAAAACAAACACATTTTTTCAGGAATCAACTCTCTGGAACCTAAAACAAATATAAAAAAAACATCTTTCTATGCATCCACTCTCCCTAATCGTGCAAGAAAATTTCAATTAACTAGTTGAAATAATGCAATCATGCCTATCCTGAAGCTAAATTTAAATAAACTTTTTAGCAGTAACACACTCACATTTTTCATAAAACAAACACATTTTTTTCAGGAATCAACTCTCTGGAACCTAAAACAAATATAAAAAAAAGATCTTTCTATGCATCCACTCTCCCTAATCGTGCAAGAAAAGTTCAATTAACTTGTTGAAATGATGCATTCACGCTTATCCTGAAACTAAATTTAAATCAACTTTTTTGCAGTAACACACTCACATTTTTCATGAAACAAATAATTTTTTTTTCAGGAATCCACTCTCTGGAACCTATAACGAATTTGTAAAAAACATCTTTCTAGGCATCCACTCTCCCTAATCTTGCAAGAAAATTTCAATTAACTTGTTGAAATATTGCAATCACCTTTATCCAAAAACGATATTTAAATCAACTTTTTTGCAGTAACACACTCACATTTTTCATAAAACAAACACATTTTTTTCAGGAATCTACTCTCTGGAACCTAAAACTAATTTTAAAAAAACATCTTTCTAGGCATCCACTGTCCCTAATCGTGCAAGAAAATTTCAATTGACTTGTTGAAATATTGCAATCACCCTTATCCAAAAACGAAATTTAAATCAACATTTTAGCAGTAACACACACATTTTTCATAAAACAAACACATTTTTTTCAGGAATCTACTCTCTGGAACCTAAAACTAATTTTAAAAAACATCTTTCTAGGCATCCACTGTCCCTAATCGTGCAAGAAAATTTCAATTGACTTGTTGAAATATTGCAATCACCCTTATTCAAAAACGAAATTTTAATCAACTTTTTAGCAGTAACACCCGCACATTTTTCATAAAACAAACACATTTTTTTCAGGAATCTACTCTCTGGAACCTAAAACTAATTTAAAAAAAACATCTTTCTAGGCATCCACTGTCCCTAATCGTGCAAGAAAATTTCAATTGACTTGTTGAAGTATTGCAATCACCCTTACCCAAAAACGAAATTTAAATCAACTTTTTAGCAGTAACACACTCACATTTTTCATAAAACAAACACATTTTATTCAGGAATCTACTCTCTGGAACCTAAAACTAATTTAAAAAAAACATCTTTCTAGGCATCCACTGTCCCTAATCGTGCAAGAAAATTTCAATTGACTTGTTGAAATATTGCAATCACCCTTATCCAAAATAGAAATTTAAATCAACTTTTTAGCAGTAACACACTCACATTTTTCATAAAACAAACACATTTTTTCAGGAATCAACTCTCTGGAACTTAAAACAAATATAAAAAAAACATCTTTCTATGCATCCACTCTCCCTAATCGTGCAAGAAAATTTCAATTAACTTGTTGAAATGATGCATTCACGCTTATCCTGAAACTAAATTTAAATCAACTTTTTTGCAGTAACACACTCACATTTTTCATGAAACAAATAATTTTTTTTTCAGGAATCCACTCTCTGGAACCTATAACGAATTTGTAAAAAACATCTTTCTAGGCATCCACTCTCCCTAATCTTGCAAGAAAATTTCAATTAACTTGTTGAAATATTGCAATCACCCTTATCCAAAAACGATATTTAAATCAACTTTTTTGCAGTAACACACTCACATTTTTCATAAAACAAACACATTTTTTTCAGGAATCTACTCTCTGGAACCTAAAGCTAATTTAAAAAAAAATCTTTCTAGGCATCCACTGTCCCTAATCGTGCAAGAAAATTTCAATTGACTTGTTGAAATATTGCAATCACCCTTATCCAAAAATGAAATTTAAATCAACTTTTTAGCAGTAACACACTCACATTTTTCATAAAACAAACACATTCTTTTCAGGAATCTACTCTCTGAAACCTAATACTAATTTAAAAAAGAAATCTTTCTATGCATCCACTGTCCCTAATCGTGCAAGAAAATTTCAATTGACTTGTTGAAGTATTGCAATCACCCTTATCCAAAAACGAAATTTAAATCAACTTTTTAGCAGTAACACACTCACATTTTTCTTAAAACAAACACATTTTTTTCAGGAATCTACTCTCTGGAACCTAAAACTAATTTTAAAAAAACATCTTTCTAGGCATCCACTGTCCCTAATCGTGCAAGAAAATTTCAATTGACTTGTTGAAATATTGCAATCACCCTTATCCAAAAACGAAATTTAAATCAACTTTTTAGCAGTAACACACTCACATTTTTCATAAAACAAACACATTTTTTCAGGAATCTACTCTCTGAAACCTAAAACTAATTTAAAAAAACATCTTTCTAGGCATCCACTGTCCCTAATCTTGCAAGAAAATGTCAATTGACTTGTTGAAATATTGCAATCACCCTTATCCAAAAACGAAATTTAAATCAACTTTTTAGCAGTAACACACTCACATTTTTCATGAAACAAACACATTTTTTTCAGGAATCAACTCTCTGGAACCTAAAACAAATATAAAAAAACATCTTTCTATGTATCCACTCTCCCTAATTGTGCAAGAAAATTTCAATTAACTAATTGAAAGAATGCAATCACGCCTATCCTGAAGCTAAATTTAAATAAACTTTTTAGCAGTAACACACTCACATTTTTCATGAAACAAATAATTTTTTTTTTAGGAATCCACTCTCTGGAACCTATAACGAATTTGTAAAAAACATCTTTCTAGGCATCCACTCTCCCTAATCTTGCAAGAAAATTTCAATTAACTTGTTGAAATATTGCAATCACCCTTATCCAAAAACGATATTTAAATCAACTTTTTTGCAGTAACACACTCACATTTTTCATAAAACAAACACATTTTTTTTCAGGAATCTACTCTCTGAAACCTAAAACTAATTTTAAAAAAACATCTTTCTAGGCATCCACTGTCCCTAATCGTGCAAGAACATTTCAATTGACTTGTTGAAATATTGCAATCACCCTTATCCAAAAACAAAATTTAAATCAACTTTTTATCAGTAACACACTCACATTTTTCACAAAACAAACACATGTTTTTCAGGAATCTATTCTCTGAAACCTAAAACTAATTTTAAAATAACATCTTTCTAGGCATCCACTGTCCCTAATCGTGCAAGAAAATTTCAATTGACTTGTTGAAATGATGCATTCACGCCTATCCTGAAACTAAATTAAAATCAACTTTTTAGCAGTAACACACTCACATTTTTCATAAAACAAACACATTTTTTTCAGGAATCTACTCTCTGAAACCTAAAACTAATTTAAAAAAAAACATCTTTCTAGGATCCACTCTCCCTAATCTTCCAAGAAAATTTCAATTAACTTATTGAAATATTGCAATCACCCTTATCCAAAGACGATATTTAAATCAACTTTTTTGCAGTAACACACTCACATTTTTCATAAAACAAACCCATTTTTTTCAGGAATCTACTCTCTGAAACCTAAAACTAATTTAAAAAAACCCATCTTTCTAGGCATCCACTGTCCCTAATCGTGCAAGAAAATTTCAATTGACTTGTTGAAATATTGCAATCACCCTTATCCAAAAACGAAATTTAAATCAACTTTTTAGCAGTAACACACTCACATTTTTCATAAAACAAACACATTTTTTCAGGAATCAACTCTCTGGAACCTAAAACAAATATAAAAAAAACATCTTTCTATGCATCCACTCTCCCTAATCGTGCAAGAAAATTTCAATTAACTAGTTGAAATAATGCAATCATGCCTATCCTGAAGCTACATTTAAATAAACTTTTTAGCAGTAACACACTCACATTTTTCATAAAACAAACACATTTTTTTCAGGAATCAACTCTCTGGAACCTAAAACAAATATAAAAAAAAATCTTTCTATGCATCCACTCTCCCTAATCGTGCAAGAAAATTTCAATTAACTTGTTGAAATGATGCATTCACGCTTATCCTGAAACCAAATTTAAATCAACTTTTTTGCAGTAACACACTCACATTTTTCATGAAACAAATAATTTTTTTTTCAGGAATCCACTCTCTGGAACCTATAACGAGTTTGTAAAAAACATCTTTCTAGGCATCCACTCTCCCTAATCCTGCAAGAAAATTTCAATTAACTTGTTGAAATATTGCAATCACCCTTATCCAAAAACGATATTTAAATCAACTTTTTTGCAGAAACACACTCACATTTTTCATAAAACAAACACATTTTTTTCAGGAATCTACTCTCTGGAACCTAAAACTAATTTTAAAAAAACATCTTTCTAGGCATCCACTGTCCCTAATCGTGCAAGAAAATTTCAATTGACTTGTTGAAATATTGCAATCACCCTTATCCAAAAATGAAATTTAAATCAACTTTTTAGCAGTAACACACTCACATTTTTCATAAAACAAACACATTTTTTTCAGGAATCTACTCTCTGGAACCGAAAACTAATTTAAAAAAAAATCTTTCTAGGCATCCACTGTCCCTAATCGTGCAAGAAAATTTCAATTGACTTGTTGAAGTATTGCAATCACCCTTATCCAAAAACGAAATTTAAATCAACTTTTTTGCAGTAACACACTCACATTTTTCATAAAACAAACACATTTTTTTCAGGAATCTACTCTCTGGAACCTAAAACTAATTTTAAAAAAACATCTTTCTAGGCATCCACTGTCCCTAATCGTGCAAGAAAATTTCAATTGACTTGTTGAAATATTGCAATCACCCTTATCCAAAAACGAAATTTAAATCAACTTTTTAGCAGTAACACACTCACATTTTTCATAAAACAAACACATTTTTTCAGGAATCAACTCTCTGGAACCTAAAACAAATATAAAAAAAACATCTTTCTATGCATCCACTCTCCCTAATCGTGCAAGAAAATTTCAATTAACTAGTTGAAATAATGCAATCATGCCTATCCTGAAGCTAAATTTAAATAAACTTTTTAGCAGTAACACACTCACATTTTTCATGAAACAAATAATTTTTTTTTCAGGAATCCACTCTCTGGAACCTATAACGAATTTGTAAAAAACATCTTTCTAGGCATCCACTCTCCCTAATCTTGCAAGAAAATTTCAATTAACTTGTTGAAATATTGCAATCACCCTTATCCAAAAACGATATTTAAATCAACTTTTTTGCAGTAACACACTCACATTTTTCATAAAACAAACACATTTTTTTTCAGGAATCTACTCTCTGAAACCTAAAACTAATTTTAAAAAAACATCTTTCTAGGCATCCACTGTCCCTAATCGTGCAAGAACATTTCAATTGACTTGTTGAAATATTGCAATCACCCTTATCCAAAAACAAAATTTAAATCAACTTTTTATCAGTAACACACTCACATTTTTCACAAAACAAACACATGTTTTTCAGGAATCTATTCTCTGAAACCTAAAACTAATTTTAAAATAACATCTTTCTAGGCATCCACTGTCCCTAATCGTGCAAGAAAATTTCAATTGACTTGTTGAAATGATGCATTCACGCCTATCCTGAAACTAAATTAAAATCAACTTTTTAGCAGTAACACACTCACATTTTTCATAAAACAAACACATTTTTTTCAGGAATCTACTCTCTGAAACCTAAAACTAATTTAAAAAAAAACATCTTTCTAGGATCCACTCTCCCTAATCTTCCAAGAAAATTTCAATTAACTTATTGAAATATTGCAATCACCCTTATCCAAAGATGATATTTAAATCAACTTTTTTGCAGTAACACACTCACATTTTTCATAAAACAAACCCATTTTTTTCAGGAATCTACTCTCTGAAACCTAAAACTAATTTAAAAAAACCCATCTTTCTAGGCATCCACTGTCCCTAATCGTGCAAGAAAATTTCAATTGACTTGTTGAAATATTGCAATCACCCTTATCCAAAAACGAAATTTAAATCAACTTTTTAGCAGTAACACACTCACATTTTTCATAAAACAAACACATTTTTTCAGGAATCAACTCTCTGGAACCTAAAACAAATATAAAAAAAACATCTTTCTATGCATCCACTCTCCCTAATCGTGCAAGAAAATTTCAATTAACTAGTTGAAATAATGCAATCATGCCTATCCTGAAGCTACATTTAAATAAACTTTTTAGCAGTAACACACTCACATTTTTCATAAAACAAACACATTTTTTTCAGGAATCAACTCTCTGGAACCTAAAACAAATATAAAAAAAAATCTTTCTATGCATCCACTCTCCCTAATCGTGCAAGAAAATTTCAATTAACTTGTTGAAATGATGCATTCACGCTTATCCTGAAACCAAATTTAAATCAACTTTTTTGCAGTAACACACTCACATTTTTCATGAAACAAATAATTTTTTTTTCAGGAATCCACTCTCTGGAACCTATAACGAGTTTGTAAAAAACATCTTTCTAGGCATCCACTCTCCCTAATCCTGCAAGAAAATTTCAATTAACTTGTTGAAATATTGCAATCACCCTTATCCAAAAACGATATTTAAATCAACTTTTTTGCAGAAACACACTCACATTTTTCATAAAACAAACACATTTTTTTCAGGAATCTACTCTCTGGAACCTAAAACTAATTTTAAAAAAACATCTTTCTAGGCATCCACTGTCCCTAATCGTGCAAGAAAATTTCAATTGACTTGTTGAAATATTGCAATCACCCTTATCCAAAAATGAAATTTAAATCAACTTTTTAGCAGTAACACACTCACATTTTTCATAAAACAAACACATTTTTTTCAGGAATCTACTCTCTGGAACCGAAAACTAATTTAAAAAAAAATCTTTCTAGGCATCCACTGTCCCTAATCGTGCAAGAAAATTTCAATTGACTTGTTGAAGTATTGCAATCACCCTTATCCAAAAACGAAATTTAAATCAACTTTTTTGCAGTAACACACTCACATTTTTCATAAAACAAACACATTTTTTTCAGGAATCTACTCTCTGGAACCTAAAACTAATTTTAAAAAAACATCTTTCTAGGCATCCACTGTCCCTAATCGTGCAAGAAAATTTCAATTGACTTGTTGAAATATTGCAATCACCCTTATCCAAAAACGAAATTTAAATCAACTTTTTAGCAGTAACACACTCACATTTTTCATAAAACAAACACATTTTTTCAGGAATCAACTCTCTGGAACCTAAAACAAATATAAAAAAAACATCTTTCTATGCATCCACTCTCCCTAATCGTGCAAGAAAATTTCAATTAACTAGTTGAAATAATGCAATCATGCCTATCCTGAAGCTAAATTTAAATAAACTTTTTAGCAGTAACACACTCACATTTTTCATAAAACAAACACATTTTTTTCAGGAATCAACTCTCTGGAACCTAAAACAAATATAAAAAAAAGATCTTTCTATGCATCCACTCTCCCTAATCGTGCAAGAAAATTTCAATTAACTTGTTGAAATGATGCATTCACGCTTATCCTGAAACTAAATTTAAATCAACTTTTTTGCAGTAACACACTCACATTTTTCATGAAACAAATAATTTTTTTTTCAGGAATCCACTCTCTGGAACCTATAACGAATTTGTAAAAAACATCTTTCTAGGCATCCACTCTCCCTAATCTTGCAAGAAAATTTCAATTAACTTGTTGAAATATTGCAATCACCTTTATCCAAAAACGATATTTAAATCAACTTTTTTGCAGTAACACACTCACATTTTTCATAAAACAAACACATTTTTTTCAGGAATCTACTCTCTGGAACCTAAAACTAATTTTAAAAAAACATCTTTCTAGGCATCCACTGTCCCTAATCGTGCAAGAAAATTTCAATTGACTTGTTGAAATATTGCAATCACCCTTATCCAAAAACGAAATTTAAATCAACATTTTAGCAGTAACACACTCACATTTTTCATAAAACAAACACATTTTTTTCAGGAATCTACTCTCTGGAACTTAAAACTAATTTTAAAAAAACATCTTTCTAGGCATCCACTGTCCCTAATCGTGCAAGAAAATTTCAATTGACTTGTTGAAATATTGCAATCACCCTTATTCAAAAACGAAATTTTAATCAACTTTTTAGCAGTAACACACTCACATTTTTCATAAAACAAACACATTTTTTCAGGAATCAACTCTCTGGAACCTAAAACAAATATAAAAAAAACATCTTTCTATGCATCCACTCTCCCTAATCGTGCAAGAAAATTTCAATTAACTTGTTGAAATGATGCATTCACGCTTATCCTGAAACTAAATTTAAATCCACTTTTTTGCAGTAACACACTCACATTTTTCATGAAACAAATAATTTTTTTTTCAGGAATCCACTCTCTGGAACCTATAACGAATTTGTAAAAAACATCTTTCTAGGCATCCACTCTCCCTAATCTTGCAAGAAAATTTCAATTAACTTGTTGAAATATTGCAATCACCCTTATCCAAAAACGATATTTAAATCAACTTTTTTGCAGTAACACACTCACATTTTTCATAAAACAAACACATTTTTTTCAGGAATCTACTCTCTGGAACCTAAAACTAATTTTAAAAAAACATCTTTCTAGGCATCCACTGTCCCTAATCGTGCAAGAAAATTTCAATTGACTTGTTGAAATATTGCAATCACCCTTATCCAAAAATGAAATTTAAATCAACTTTTTAGCAGCAACACACTCACATTTTTCATAAAACAAACACATTTTTTTCAGGAATCTACTCTCTGGAACCTAAAACTAATTTTAAAAAAACATCTTTCTAGGCATCCACTGTCCCTAATCGTGCAAGAAAATTTCAATTGACTTGTTGAAATATTGCAATCACCCTTATTCAAAAACGAAATTTAAATCAACTTTTTAGCAGTAACACCCTCACATTTTTCATAAAACAAACACATTTTTTTCAGGAATCTACTCTCTGAAACCTAATACTAATTTAAAAAAGAAATCTTTCTATGCATCCACTGTCCCTAATCGTGCAAGAAAATTTCAATTGACTTGTTGAAGTATTGCAATCAACCTTATCCAAAAACGAAATTTAAATCAACTTTTTAGCAGTAACACACTCACATTTTTCATAAAACAAACACATTTTTTTCAGGAATCTACTCTCTGGAACCTAAAACTAATTTAAAAAAAACATCTTTCTAGGCATCCACTGTCCCTAATCGTGCAAGAAAATTTCAATTGACTTGTTGAAATATTGCAATCACCCTTATCCAAAAACGAAATTTAAATCAACTTTTTAGCAGTAACACACTCACATTTTTCATAAAACAAACACATTTTTTTCAGGAATCTACTCTCTGAAACCTAAAACTAATTTAAAAAAAATATCTTTCTAGGCATCCACTGTCCCTAATCGTGCAAGAAAATTTCAATTGACTTGTTGAAATATTGCAATCACCCTTATTCAAAAACGAAATTTAAATCAACTTTTTAGCAGTAACACCCTCACATTTTTCATAAAACAAACACATTTTTTTCAGGAATCTACTCTCTGAAACCTAATACTAATTTAAAAAAGAAATCTTTCTATGCATCCACTGTCCCTAATCGTGCAAGAAAATTTCAATTGACTTGTTGAAATATTGCAATCACCCTTATTCAAAAACGAAATTTAAATCAACTTTTTAGCAGTAACACCCTCACATTTTTCATAAAACAAACACATTTTTTTCAGGAATCTACTCTCTGGAACCTAAAACTAATTTTAAAAAAAACATCTTTCTAGGCATCCACTGTCCCTAATCGTGCAAGAAAATTTCAATTGACTTGTTGAAATGATGCATTCACGCCTATCCTGAAACTAAATTAAAATCAACTTTTTAGCAGTAACACACTCACATTTTTCATAAAACAAACACATTTTTTTCAGAAATCTACTCTCTGAAACCTAAAACTAATTTAAAAAAAACATCTTTCTAGGATCCACTCTCCCTAATCTTCCAAGAAAATTTCAATTAACTTATTGAAATATTGCAATCACCCTTATCCAAAGACGATATTTAAATCAACTTTTTTGCAGTAACACACTCACATTTTTCATAAAACAAACCCATTTTTTTCAGGAATCTACTCTCTGAAACCTAAAACTAATTTAAAAAAAAACATCTTTCTAGGCATCCACTGTCCCTAATCGTGCAAGAAAATTTCAATTGACTTGTTGAAATATTGCAATCACCCTTATCCAAAAACGAAATTTAAATCAACTTTTTATCAGTAACACACTCACATTTTTCATAAAACAAACACATTTTTTCAGGAATCAACTCTCTGGAACCTAAAACAAATATAAAAAAAACATCTTTCTATGCACCCACTCTCCCTAATCGTGCAAGAAAATTTCAATTAACTAGTTGAAATAATGCAATCATGCCTATCCTGAAGCTACATTTAAATAAACTTTTTAGCAGTAACACACTCACATTTTTCATAAAACAAACACATTTTTTTCAGGAATCAACTCTCTGGAACCTAAAACAAATATAAAAAAAAATCTTTCTATGCATCCACTCTCCCTAATCGCGCAAGAAAATTTCAATTAACTTGTTGAAATGATGCATTCACGCTTATCCTGAAACCACATTTAAATCAACTTTTTTGCAGTAACACACTCACATTTTTCATGAAACAAATAATTTTTTTTTCAGGAATCCACTCTCTGGAACCTATAACGAATTTGTAAAAAACATCTTTCTAGGCATCCACTCTCCCTAATCTTGCAAGAAAATTTCAATTAACTTGTTGAAATATTGCAATCACCCTTATCCAAAAACGATATTTAAATCAACTTTTTTGCAGTAACACACTCACATTTTTCATAAAACAAACACATTTTTTTCAGGAATCTACTCTCTGGAACCTAAAACTAATTTAAAAAAAAATTCTTTCTAGGCATCCACTGTCCCTAATCGTGCAAGAAAATTTCAATTGACTTGTTGAAATATTGCAATCACCCTTATCCAAAAATGAAATTTAAATCAACTTTTTAGCAGTAACACACTCACATTTTTCATTAAACAAACACATTTTTTTCAGGAATCTACTCTCTGGAACCTAAAACTAATTTAAAAAAAACATCTTTCTAGGCATCCACTGTCCCTAATCGTGCAAGAAAATTTCAATTGACTTGTTGAAATATTGCAATCACCCTTATTCAAAAACGAAATTTAAATCAACTTTTTAGCAGTAACACCCTCACATTTTTCATAAAACAAACACATTTTTTTCAGGAATCTACTCTCTGGAACCTAAAACTAATTTAAAAAAAAATCTTTCTAGGCATCCACTGTCCCTAATCGTGCAAGAAAATTTCAATTGACTTGTTGAAGTATTGCAATCACCCTTATCCAAAAACGAAATTTAAATCAACTTTTCAGCAGTAACACGCTCACATTTTTCATAAAACAAACACATTTTTTTCAGGAATCTACTCTCTGGAACCTAAAACTAATTTAAAAAAAACATCTTTCTAGGCATCCACTGTCCCTAATCGTGCAAGAAAATTTCAATTGACTTGTTGAAATATTGCAATCACCCTTATCCAAAAACGAAATTTAAATCAACTTTTTAGCAGTAACACACTCACATTTTTCATAAAACAAACACATTTTTTCAGGAATCAACTCTCTGGAACCTAAAACAAATATAAAAAAAACATCTTTCTATGCATCCACTCTCCCTAATCGTGCAAGAAAATTTCAATTAACTAGTTGAAATAATGCAATCATGCCTATCCTGAAGCTAAATTTAAATAAACTTTTTAGCAGTAACACACTCACATTTTTCATAAAACAAACACATTTTTTTCAGGAATCAACTCTCTGGAACCTAAAACAAATATAAAAAAATACATCTTTCTATGCATCCACTCTCCCTAATCGTGCAAGAAAATTCCAATTAACTTGTTGAAATGATGCATTCACGCTTATCCTGAAACTAAATTTAAATCAACTTTTTTGCAGTAACACACTCACATTTTTCATGAAACAAATAATTTTTTTTCAGGAATCCACTCTCTGGAACCTATAACGAATTTGTAAAAAACATCTTTCTAGGCATCCACTGTCCCTAATCGTGCAAGAAAATTTCAATTGACTTGTTGAAATATTGCAATCACCCTTATCCAAAAACGAAATTTAAATCAACATTTTAGCAGTAACACACTCACATTTTTCATAAAACAAACACATTTTTTTCAGGAATCTACTCTCTGGAACTTAAAACTAATTTTAAAAAAACATCTTTCTAGGCATCCACTGTCCCTAATCGTGCAAGAAAATTTCAATTGACTTGTTGAAATATTGCAATCACCCTTATTCAAAAACGAAATTTTAATCAACTTTTTAGCAGTAACACACTCACATTTTTCATAAAACAAACACATTTTTTCAGGAATCAACTCTCTGGAACCTAAAACAAATATAAAAAAAACATCTTTCTATGCATCCACTCTCCCTAATCGTGCAAGAAAATTTCAATTAACTTGTTGAAATGATGCATTCACGCTTATCCTGAAACTAAATTTAAATCCACTTTTTTGCAGTAACACACTCACATTTTTCATGAAACAAATAATTTTTTTTTCAGGAATCCACTCTCTGGAACCTATAACGAATTTGTAAAAAACATCTTTCTAGGCATCCACTCTCCCTAATCTTGCAAGAAAATTTCAATTAACTTGTTGAAATATTGCAATCACCCTTATCCAAAAACGATATTTAAATCAACTTTTTTGCAGTAACACACTCACATTTTTCATAAAACAAACACATTTTTTTCAGGAATCTACTCTCTGGAACCTAAAACTAATTTTAAAAAAACATCTTTCTAGGCATCCACTGTCCCTAATCGTGCAAGAAAATTTCAATTGACTTGTTGAAATATTGCAATCACCCTTATCCAAAAATGAAATTTAAATCAACTTTTTAGCAGCAACACACTCACATTTTTCATAAAACAAACACATTTTTTTCAGGAATCTACTCTCTGGAACCTAAAACTAATTTTAAAAAAACATCTTTCTAGGCATCCACTGTCCCTAATCGTGCAAGAAAATTTCAATTGACTTGTTGAAATATTGCAATCACCCTTATTCAAAAACGAAATTTAAATCAACTTTTTAGCAGTAACACCCTCACATTTTTCATAAAACAAACACATTTTTTTCAGGAATCTACTCTCTGAAACCTAATACTAATTTAAAAAAGAAATCTTTCTATGCATCCACTGTCCCTAATCGTGCAAGAAAATTTCAATTGACTTGTTGAAGTATTGCAATCAACCTTATCCAAAAACGAAATTTAAATCAACTTTTTAGCAGTAACACACTCACATTTTTCATAAAACAAACACATTTTTTTCAGGAATCTACTCTCTGGAACCTAAAACTAATTTAAAAAAAACATCTTTCTAGGCATCCACTGTCCCTAATCGTGCAAGAAAATTTCAATTGACTTGTTGAAATATTGCAATCACCCTTATCCAAAAACGAAATTTAAATCAACTTTTTAGCAGTAACACACTCACATTTTTCATAAAACAAACACATTTTTTTCAGGAATCTACTCTCTGAAACCTAAAACTAATTTAAAAAAAATATCTTTCTAGGCATCCACTGTCCCTAATCGTGCAAGAAAATTTCAATTGACTTGTTGAAATATTGCAATCACCCTTATTCAAAAACGAAATTTAAATCAACTTTTTAGCAGTAACACCCTCACATTTTTCATAAAACAAACACATTTTTTTCAGGAATCTACTCTCTGAAACCTAATACTAATTTAAAAAAGAAATCTTTCTATGCATCCACTGTCCCTAATCGTGCAAGAAAATTTCAATTGACTTGTTGAAATATTGCAATCACCCTTATTCAAAAACGAAATTTAAATCAACTTTTTAGCAGTAACACCCTCACATTTTTCATAAAACAAACACATTTTTTTCAGGAATCTACTCTCTGGAACCTAAAACTAATTTTAAAAAAAACATCTTTCTAGGCATCCACTGTCCCTAATCGTGCAAGAAAATTTCAATTGACTTGTTGAAATGATGCATTCACGCCTATCCTGAAACTAAATTAAAATCAACTTTTTAGCAGTAACACACTCACATTTTTCATAAAACAAACACATTTTTTTCAGAAATCTACTCTCTGAAACCTAAAACTAATTTAAAAAAAACATCTTTCTAGGATCCACTCTCCCTAATCTTCCAAGAAAATTTCAATTAACTTATTGAAATATTGCAATCACCCTTGTCCAAAGACGATATTTAAATCAACTTTTTTGCAGTAACACACTCACATTTTTCATAAAACAAACCCATTTTTTTCAGGAATCTACTTTCTGAAACCTAAAACTAATTTAAAAAAAAACATCTTTCTAGGCATCCACTGTCCCTAATCGTGCAAGAAAATTTCAATTGACTTGTTGAAATATTGCAATCACCCTTATCCAAAAACGAAATTTAAATCAACTTTTTATCAGTAACACACTCACATTTTTCATAAAACAAACACATTTTTTCAGGAATCAACTCTCTGGAACCTAAAACAAATATAAAAAAAACATCTTTCTATGCATCCACTCTCCCTAATCGTGCAAGAAAATTTCAATTAACTAGTTGAAATAATGCAATCATGCCTATCCTGAAGCTACATTTAAATAAACTTTTTAGCAGTAACACACTCACATTTTTCATAAAACAAACACATTTTTTTCAGGAATCAACTCTCTGGAACCTAAAACAAATATAAAAAAAAATCTTTCTATGCATCCACTCTCCCTAATCGCGCAAGAAAATTTCAATTAACTTGTTGAAATGATGCATTCACGCTTATCCTGAAACCACATTTAAATCAACTTTTTTGCAGTAACACACTCACATTTTTCATGAAACAAATAATTTTTTTTTCAGGAATCCACTCTCTGGAACCTATAACGAATTTGTAAAAAACATCTTTCTAGGCATCCACTCTCCCTAATCTTGCAAGAAAATTTCAATTAACTTGTTGAAATATTGCAATCACCCTTATCCAAAAACGATATTTAAATCAACTTTTTTGCAGTAACACACTCACATTTTTCATAAAACAAACACATTTTTTTCAGGAATCTACTCTCTGGAACCTAAAACTAATTTTAAAAAAAATTCTTTCTAGGCATCCACTGTCCCTAATCGTGCAAGAAAATTTCAATTGACTTGTTGAAATATTGCAATCACCCTTATCCAAAAATGAAATTTAAATCAACTTTTTAGCAGTAACACACTCACATTTTTCATTAAACAAACACATTTTTTTCAGGAATCTACTCTCTGGAACCTAAAACTAATTTAAAAAAAACATCTTTCTAGGCATCCACTGTCCCTAATCGTGCAAGAAAATTTCAATTGACTTGTTGAAATATTGCAATCACCCTTATTCAAAAACGAAATTTAAATCAACTTTTTAGCAGTAACACCCTCACATTTTTCATAAAACAAACACATTTTTTTCAGGAATCTACTCTCTGGAACCTAAAACTAATTTAAAAAAAAATCTTTCTAGGCATCCACTGTCCCTAATCGTGCAAGAAAATTTCAATTGACTTGTTGAAGTATTGCAATCACCCTTATCCAAAAACGAAATTTAAATCAACTTTTTAGCAGTAACACGCTCACATTTTTCATAAAACAAACACATTTTTTTCAGGAATCTACTCTCTGGAACCTAAAACTAATTTAAAAAAAAATCTTTCTAGGCATCCACTGTCCCTAATCGTGCAAGAAAATTTCAATTGACTTGTTGAAATATTGCAATCACCCTTATCCAAAAACGAAATTTAAATCAACTTTTTAGCAGTAACACACTCACATTTTTCATAAAACAAACACATTTTTTCAGGAATCAACTCTCTGGAACCTAAAACAAATATAAAAAAAACATCTTTCTATGCATCCACTCTCCCTAATCGTGCAAGAAAATTTCAATTAACTAGTTGAAATAATGCAATCATGCCTATCCTGAAGCTAAATTTAAATAAACTTTTCAGCAGTAACACACTCACATTTTTCATAAAACAAACACATTTTTTTCAGGAATCAACTCTCTGGAACCTAAAACAAATATAAAAAAAACATCTTTCTATGCATCCACTCTCCCTAATCGTGCAAGAAAATTCCAATTAACTTGTTGAAATGATGCATTCACGCTTATCCTGAAACTAAATTTAAATCAACTTTTTTGCAGTAACACACTCACATTTTTCATGAAACAAATAATTTTTTTTCAGGAATCCACTCTCTGGAACCTATAACGAATTTTAAAAAAACATCTTTCTAGGCATCCACTGTCCCTAATCATGCAAGAAAATTTCAATTGACTTGTTGAAATATTGCAATCACCCTTATCCAAAAACGAAATTTAAATCAACATTTTAGCAGTAACACACTCACATTTTTCATAAAACAAACACATTTTTTTCAGGAATCTACTCTCTGGAACTTAAAACTAATTTTAAAAAAACATCTTTCTAGGCATCCACTGTCCCTAATCGTGCAAGAAAATTTCAATTGACTTGTTGAAATATTGCAATCACCCTTATTCAAAAACGAAATTTTAATCAACTTTTTAGCAGTAACACACTCACATTTTTCATAAAACAAACACATTTTTTCAGGAATCAACTCTCTGGAACCTAAAACAAATATAAAAAAAACATCTTTCTATGCATCCACTCTCCCTAATCGTGCAAGAAAATTTCAATTAACTTGTTGAAATGATGCATTCACGCTTATCCTGAAACTAAATTTAAATCCACTTTTTTGCAGTAACACACTCACATTTTTCATGAAACAAATAATTTTTTTTTTAGGAATCCACTCTCTGGAACCTATAACGAATTTGTAAAAAACATCTTTCTAGGCATCCACTCTCCCTAATCTTGCAAGAAAATTTCAATTAACTTGTTGAAATATTGCAATCACCCTTATCCAAAAACGATATTTAAATCAACTTTTTTGCAGTAACACACTCACATTTTTCATAAAACAAACACATTTTTTTCAGGAATCTACTCTCTGGAACCTAAAACTAATTTTAAAAAAACATCTTTCTAGGCATCCACTGTCCCTAATCGTGCAAGAAAATTTCAATTGACTTGTTGAAATATTGCAATCACCCTTATCCAAAAATGAAATTTAAATCAACTTTTTAGCAGCAACACACTCACATTTTTCATAAAACAAACACATTTTTTTCAGGAATCTACTCTCTGGAACCTAAAACTAATTTTAAAAAAACATCTTTCTAGGCATCCACTGTCCCTAATCGTGCAAGAAAATTTCAATTGACTTGTTGAAATATTGCAATCACCCTTATTCAAAAACGAAATTTAAATCAACTTTTTAGCAGTAACACCCTCACATTTTTCATAAAACAAACACATTTTTTTCAGGAATCTACTCTCTGAAACCTAATACTAATTTAAAAAAGAAATCTTTCTATGCATCCACTGTCCCTAATCGTGCAAGAAAATTTCAATTGACTTGTTGAAGTATTGCAATCAACCTTATCCAAAAACGAAATTTAAATCAACTTTTTAGCAGTAACACACTCACATTTTTCATAAAACAAACACATTTTTTTCAGGAATCTACTCTCTGGAACCTAAAACTAATTTAAAAAAAACATCTTTCTAGGCATCCACTGTCCCTAATCGTGCAAGAAAATTTCAATTGACTTGTTGAAATATTGCAATCACCCTTATCCAAAAACGAAATTTAAATCAACTTTTTAGCAGTAACACACTCACATTTTTCATAAAACAAACACATTTTTTTCAGGAATCTACTCTCTGAAACCTAAAACTAATTTAAAAAAAATATCTTTCTAGGCATCCACTGTCCCTAATCGTGCAAGAAAATTTCAATTGACTTGTTGAAATATTGCAATCACCCTTATTCAAAAACGAAATTTAAATCAACTTTTTAGCAGTAACACCCTCACATTTTTCATAAAACAAACACATTTTTTTCAGGAATCTACTCTCTGAAACCTAATACTAATTTAAAAAAGAAATCTTTCTATGCATCCACTGTCCCTAATCGTGCAAGAAAATTTCAATTGACTTGTTGAAATATTGCAATCACCCTTATTCAAAAACGAAATTTAAATCAACTTTTTAGCAGTAACACCCTCACATTTTTCATAAAACAAACACATTTTTTTCAGGAATCTACTCTCTGGAACCTAAAACTAATTTTAAAAAAAACATCTTTCTAGGCATCCACTGTCCCTAATCGTGCAAGAAAATTTCAATTGACTTGTTGAAATGATGCATTCACGCCTATCCTGAAACTAAATTAAAATCAACTTTTTAGCAGTAACACACTCACATTTTTCATAAAACAAACACATTTTTTTCAGAAATCTACTCTCTGAAACCTAAAACTAATTTAAAAAAAACATCTTTCTAGGATCCACTCTCCCTAATCTTCCAAGAAAATTTCAATTAACTTATTGAAATATTGCAATCACCCTTATTCAAAAACGAAATTTAAATCAACTTTTTAGCAGTAACACACTCACATTTTTCATAAAACAAACACATTTTTTTCAGGAATCTACTCTCTGGAACCTAAAACTAATTTAAAAAAAACATCTTTCTAGGCATCCACTGTCCCTAATCGTGCAAGAAAATTTCAATTGACTTGTTGAAATATTGCAATCACCCTTATCCAAAAACGAAATTTAAATCAACTTTTTAGCAGTAACACACTCACATTTTTCATAAAACAAACACATTTTTTTCAGGAATCTACTCTCTGAAACCTAAAACTAATTTAAAAAAAATATCTTTCTAGGCATCCACTGTCCCTAATCGTGCAAGAAAATTTCAATTGACTTGTTGAAATATTGCAATCACCCTTATTCAAAAACGAAATTTAAATCAACTTTTTAGCAGTAACACCCTCACATTTTTCATAAAACAAACACATTTTTTTCAGGAATCTACTCTCTGAAACCTAATACTAATTTAAAAAAGAAATCTTTCTATGCATCCACTGTCCCTAATCGTGCAAGAAAATTTCAATTGACTTGTTGAAATATTGCAATCACCCTTATTCAAAAACGAAATTTAAATCAACTTTTTAGCAGTAACACCCTCACATTTTTCATAAAACAAACACATTTTTTTCAGGAATCTACTCTCTGGAACCTAAAACTAATTTTAAAAAAAACATCTTTCTAGGCATCCACTGTCCCTAATCGTGCAAGAAAATTTCAATTGACTTGTTGAAATGATGCATTCACGCCTATCCTGAAACTAAATTAAAATCAACTTTTTAGCAGTAACACACTCACATTTTTCATAAAACAAACACATTTTTTTCAGAAATCTACTCTCTGAAACCTAAAACTAATTTAAAAAAAACATCTTTCTAGGATCCACTCTCCCTAATCTTCCAAGAAAATTTCAATTAACTTATTGAAATATTGCAATCACCCTTATTCAAAAACGAAATTTAAATCAACTTTTTAGCAGTAACACCCTCACATTTTTCATAAAACAAACACATTTTTTTCAGGAATCTACTCTCTGGAACCTAAAACTAATTTAAAAAAAAATCTTTCTAGGCATCCACTGTCCCTAATCGTGCAAGAAAATTTCAATTGACTTGTTGAAGTATTGCAATCACCCTTATCCAAAAACGAAATTTAAATCAACTTTTTAGCAGTAACACGCTCACATTTTTCATAAAACAAACACATTTTTTTCAGGAATCTACTCTCTGGAACCTAAAACTAATTTAAAAAAAACATCTTTCTAGGCATCCACTGTCCCTAATCGTGCAAGAAAATTTCAATTGACTTGTTGAAATATTGCAATCACCCTTATCCAAAAACGAAATTTAAATCAACTTTTTAGCAGTAACACACTCACATTTTTCATAAAACAAACACATTTTTTCAGGAATCAACTCTCTGGAACCTAAAACAAATATAAAAAAAACATCTTTCTATGCATCCACTCTCCCTAATCGTGCAAGAAAATTTCAATTAACTAGTTGAAATAATGCAATCATGCCTATCCTGAAGCTAAATTTAAATAAACTTTTTAGCAGTAACACACTCACATTTTTCATAAAACAAACACATTTTTTTCAGGAATCAACTCTCTGGAACCTAAAACAAATATAAAAAAAACATCTTTCTATGCATCCACTCTCCCTAATCGTGCAAGAAAATTCCAATTAACTTGTTGAAATGATGCATTCACGCTTATCCTGAAACTAAATTTAAATCAACTTTTTTGCAGTAACACACTCACATTTTTCATGAAACAAAAATTTTTTTTTCAGGAATCCACTCTCTGGAACCTATAACGAATTTTAAAAAAACATCTTTCTAGGCATCCACTGTCCCTAATCGTGCAAGAAAATTTCAATTGACTTGTTGAAATATTGCAATCACCCTTATCCAAAAACGAAATTTAAATCAACATTTTAGCAGTAACACACTCACATTTTTCATAAAACAAACACATTTTTTTCAGGAATCTACTCTCTGGAACTTAAAACTAATTTAAAAAAAAACATCTTTCTAGGCATCCACTGTCCCTAATCGTGCAAGAAAATTTCAATTGACTTGTTGAAATATTGCAATCACCCTTATCCAAAAACGAAATTTAAATCAACTTTTTATCAGTAACACACTCACATTTTTCATAAAACAAACACATTTTTTCAGGAATCAACTCTCTGGAACCTAAAACAAATATAAAAAAAACATCTTTCTATGCATCCACTCTCCCTAATCGTGCAAGAAAATTTCAATTAACTAGTTGAAATAATGCAATCATGCCTATCCTGAAGCTACATTTAAATAAACTTTTTAGCAGTAACACACTCACATTTTTCATAAAACAAACACATTTTTTTCAGGAATCAACTCTCTGGAACCTAAAACAAATATAAAAAAAAATCTTTCTATGCATCCACTCTCCCTAATCGCGCAAGAAAATTTCAATTAACTTGTTGAAATGATGCATTCACGCTTATCCTGAAACCACATTTAAATCAACTTTTTTGCAGTAACACACTCACATTTTTCATGAAACAAATAATTTTTTTTTCAGGAATCCACTCTCTGGAACCTATAACGAATTTGTAAAAAACATCTTTCTAGGCATCCACTCTCCCTAATCTTGCAAGAAAATTTCAATTAACTTGTTGAAATATTGCAATCACCCTTATCCAAAAACGATATTTAAATCAACTTTTTTGCAGTAACACACTCACATTTTTCATAAAACAAACACATTTTTTTCAGGAATCTACTCTCTGGAACCTAAAACTAATTTTAAAAAAAATTCTTTCTAGGCATCCACTGTCCCTAATCGTGCAAGAAAATTTCAATTGACTTGTTGAAATATTGCAATCACCCTTATCCAAAAATGAAATTTAAATCAACTTTTTAGCAGTAACACACTCACATTTTTCATTAAACAAACACATTTTTTTCAGGAATCTACTCTCTGGAACCTAAAACTAATTTAAAAAAAACATCTTTCTAGGCATCCACTGTCCCTAATCGTGCAAGAAAATTTCAATTGACTTGTTGAAATATTGCAATCACCCTTATTCAAAAACGAAATTTAAATCAACTTTTTAGCAGTAACACCCTCACATTTTTCATAAAACAAACACATTTTTTTCAGGAATCTACTCTCTGGAACCTAAAACTAATTTTAAAAAAAATCTTTCTAGGCATCCACTGTCCCTAATCGTGCAAGAAAATTTCAATTGACTTGTTGAAGTATTGCAATCACCCTTATCCAAAAACGAAATTTAAATCAACTTTTTAGCAGTAACACACTCACATTTTTCATAAAACAAACACATTTTTTTCAGGAATCTACTCTCTGGAACTTAAAACTAATTTTAAAAAAACATCTTTCTAGGCATCCACTGTCCCTAATCGTGCAAGAAAATTTCAATTGACTTGTTGAAATATTGCAATCACCCTTATTCAAAAACGAAATTTTAATCAACTTTTTAGCAGTAACACACTCACATTTTTCATAAAACAAACACATTTTTTCAGGAATCAACTCTCTGGAACCTAAAACAAATATAAAAAAAACATCTTTCTATGCATCCACTCTCCCTAATCGTGCAAGAAAATTTCAATTAACTTGTTGAAATGATGCATTCACGCTTATCCTGAAACTAAATTTAAATCCACTTTTTTGCAGTAACACACTCACATTTTTCATGAAACAAATAATTTTTTTTTTAGGAATCCACTCTCTGGAACCTATAACGAATTTGTAAAAAACATCTTTCTAGGCATCCACTCTCCCTAATCTTGCAAGAAAATTTCAATTAACTTGTTGAAATATTGCAATCACCCTTATCCAAAAACGATATTTAAATCAACTTTTTTGCAGTAACACACTCACATTTTTCATAAAACAAACACATTTTTTTCAGGAATCTACTCTCTGGAACCTAAAACTAATTTTAAAAAAACATCTTTCTAGGCATCCACTGTCCCTAATCGTGCAAGAAAATTTCAATTGACTTGTTGAAATATTGCAATCACCCTTATCCAAAAATGAAATTTAAATCAACTTTTTAGCAGCAACACACTCACATTTTTCATAAAACAAACACATTTTTTTCAGGAATCTACTCTCTGGAACCTAAAACTAATTTTAAAAAAACATCTTTCTAGGCATCCACTGTCCCTAATCGTGCAAGAAAATTTCAATTGACTTGTTGAAATATTGCAATCACCCTTATTCAAAAACGAAATTTAAATCAACTTTTTAGCAGTAACACCCTCACATTTTTCATAAAACAAACACATTTTTTTCAGGAATCTACTCTCTGAAACCTAATACTAATTTAAAAAAGAAATCTTTCTATGCATCCACTGTCCCTAATCGTGCAAGAAAATTTCAATTGACTTGTTGAAGTATTGCAATCAACCTTATCCAAAAACGAAATTTAAATCAACTTTTTAGCAGTAACACACTCACATTTTTCATAAAACAAACACATTTTTTTCAGGAATCTACTCTCTGGAACCTAAAACTAATTTAAAAAAAACATCTTTCTAGGCATCCACTGTCCCTAATCGTGCAAGAAAATTTCAATTGACTTGTTGAAATATTGCAATCACCCTTATCCAAAAACGAAATTTAAATCAACTTTTTAGCAGTAACACACTCACATTTTTCATAAAACAAACACATTTTTTTCAGGAATCTACTCTCTGAAACCTAAAACTAATTTAAAAAAAATATCTTTCTAGGCATCCACTGTCCCTAATCGTGCAAGAAAATTTCAATTGACTTGTTGAAATATTGCAATCACCCTTATTCAAAAACGAAATTTAAATCAACTTTTTAGCAGTAACACCCTCACATTTTTCATAAAACAAACACATTTTTTTCAGGAATCTACTCTCTGAAACCTAATACTAATTTAAAAAAGAAATCTTTCTATGCATCCACTGTCCCTAATCGTGCAAGAAAATTTCAATTGACTTGTTGAAATATTGCAATCACCCTTATTCAAAAACGAAATTTAAATCAACTTTTTAGCAGTAACACCCTCACATTTTTCATAAAACAAACACATTTTTTTCAGGAATCTACTCTCTGGAACCTAAAACTAATTTTAAAAAAAACATCTTTCTAGGCATCCACTGTCCCTAATCGTGCAAGAAAATTTCAATTGACTTGTTGAAATGATGCATTCACGCCTATCCTGAAACTAAATTAAAATCAACTTTTTAGCAGTAACACACTCACATTTTTCATAAAACAAACACATTTTTTTCAGAAATCTACTCTCTGAAACCTAAAACTAATTTAAAAAAAACATCTTTCTAGGATCCACTCTCCCTAATCTTCCAAGAAAATTTCAATTAACTTATTGAAATATTGCAATCACCCTTATTCAAAAACGAAATTTAAATCAACTTTTTAGCAGTAACACACTCACATTTTTCATAAAACAAACACATTTTTTTCAGGAATCTACTCTCTGGAACCTAAAACTAATTTAAAAAAAACATCTTTCTAGGCATCCACTGTCCCTAATCGTGCAAGAAAATTTCAATTGACTTGTTGAAATATTGCAATCACCCTTATCCAAAAACGAAATTTAAATCAACTTTTTAGCAGTAACACACTCACATTTTTCATAAAACAAACACATTTTTTTCAGGAATCTACTCTCTGAAACCTAAAACTAATTTAAAAAAAATATCTTTCTAGGCATCCACTGTCCCTAATCGTGCAAGAAAATTTCAATTGACTTGTTGAAATATTGCAATCACCCTTATTCAAAAACGAAATTTAAATCAACTTTTTAGCAGTAACACCCTCACATTTTTCATAAAACAAACACATTTTTTTCAGGAATCTACTCTCTGAAACCTAATACTAATTTAAAAAAGAAATCTTTCTATGCATCCACTGTCCCTAATCGTGCAAGAAAATTTCAATTGACTTGTTGAAATATTGCAATCACCCTTATTCAAAAACGAAATTTAAATCAACTTTTTAGCAGTAACACCCTCACATTTTTCATAAAACAAACACATTTTTTTCAGGAATCTACTCTCTGGAACCTAAAACTAATTTTAAAAAAAACATCTTTCTAGGCATCCACTGTCCCTAATCGTGCAAGAAAATTTCAATTGACTTGTTGAAATGATGCATTCACGCCTATCCTGAAACTAAATTAAAATCAACTTTTTAGCAGTAACACACTCACATTTTTCATAAAACAAACACATTTTTTTCAGAAATCTACTCTCTGAAACCTAAAACTAATTTAAAAAAAACATCTTTCTAGGATCCACTCTCCCTAATCTTCCAAGAAAATTTCAATTAACTTATTGAAATATTGCAATCACCCTTATTCAAAAACGAAATTTAAATCAACTTTTTAGCAGTAACACCCTCACATTTTTCATAAAACAAACACATTTTTTTCAGGAATCTACTCTCTGGAACCTAAAACTAATTTAAAAAAAAATCTTTCTAGGCATCCACTGTCCCTAATCGTGCAAGAAAATTTCAATTGACTTGTTGAAGTATTGCAATCACCCTTATCCAAAAACGAAATTTAAATCAACTTTTTAGCAGTAACACGCTCACATTTTTCATAAAACAAACACATTTTTTTCAGGAATCTACTCTCTGGAACCTAAAACTAATTTAAAAAAAACATCTTTCTAGGCATCCACTGTCCCTAATCGTGCAAGAAAATTTCAATTGACTTGTTGAAATATTGCAATCACCCTTATCCAAAAACGAAATTTAAATCAACTTTTTAGCAGTAACACACTCACATTTTTCATAAAACAAACACATTTTTTCAGGAATCAACTCTCTGGAACCTAAAACAAATATAAAAAAAACATCTTTCTATGCATCCACTCTCCCTAATCGTGCAAGAAAATTTCAATTAACTAGTTGAAATAATGCAATCATGCCTATCCTGAAGCTAAATTTAAATAAACTTTTTAGCAGTAACACACTCACATTTTTCATAAAACAAACACATTTTTTTCAGGAATCAACTCTCTGGAACCTAAAACAAATATAAAAAAAACATCTTTCTATGCATCCACTCTCCCTAATCGTGCAAGAAAATTCCAATTAACTTGTTGAAATGATGCATTCACGCTTATCCTGAAACTAAATTTAAATCAACTTTTTTGCAGTAACACACTCACATTTTTCATGAAACAAAAATTTTTTTTTCAGGAATCCACTCTCTGGAACCTATAACGAATTTTAAAAAAACATCTTTCTAGGCATCCACTGTCCCTAATCGTGCAAGAAAATTTCAATTGACTTGTTGAAATATTGCAATCACCCTTATCCAAAAACGAAATTTAAATCAACATTTTAGCAGTAACACACTCACATTTTTCATAAAACAAACACATTTTTTTCAGGAATCTACTCTCTGGAACTTAAAACTAATTTAAAAAAAAACATCTTTCTAGGCATCCACTGTCCCTAATCGTGCAAGAAAATTTCAATTGACTTGTTGAAATATTGCAATCACCCTTATCCAAAAACGAAATTTAAATCAACTTTTTATCAGTAACACACTCACATTTTTCATAAAACAAACACATTTTTTCAGGAATCTACTCTCTGGAACCTAAAACAAATATAAAAAAAACATCTTTCTATGCATCCACTCTCCCTAATCGTGCAAGAAAATTTCAATTAACTAGTTGAAATAATGCAATCATGCCTATCCTGAAGCTACATTTAAATAAACTTTTTAGCAGTAACACACTCACATTTTTCATAAAACAAACACATTTTTTTCAGGAATCAACTCTCTGGAACCTAAAACAAATATAAAAAAAAATCTTTCTATGCATCCACTCTCCCTAATCGCGCAAGAAAATTTCAATTAACTTGTTGAAATGATGCATTCACGCTTATCCTGAAACCACATTTAAATCAACTTTTTTGCAGTAACACACTCACATTTTTCATGAAACAAATAATTTTTTTTTCAGGAATCCACTCTCTGGAACCTATAACGAATTTGTAAAAAACATCTTTCTAGGCATCCACTCTCCCTAATCTTGCAAGAAAATTTCAATTAACTTGTTGAAATATTGCAATCACCCTTATCCAAAAACGATATTTAAATCAACTTTTTTGCAGTAACACACTCACATTTTTCATAAAACAAACACATTTTTTTCAGGAATCTACTCTCTGGAACCTAAAACTAATTTTAAAAAAAATTCTTTCTAGGCATCCACTGTCCCTAATCGTGCAAGAAAATTTCAATTGACTTGTTGAAATATTGCAATCACCCTTATCCAAAAATGAAATTTAAATCAACTTTTTAGCAGTAACACACTCACATTTTTCATTAAACAAACACATTTTTTTCAGGAATCTACTCTCTGGAACCTAAAACTAATTTAAAAAAAACATCTTTCTAGGCATCCACTGTCCCTAATCGTGCAAGAAAATTTCAATTGACTTGTTGAAATATTGCAATCACCCTTATTCAAAAACGAAATTTAAATCAACTTTTTAGCAGTAACACCCTCACATTTTTCATAAAACAAACACATTTTTTTCAGGAATCTACTCTCTGGAACCTAAAACTAATTTAAAAAAAAATCTTTCTAGGCATCCACTGTCCCTAATCGTGCAAGAAAATTTCAATTGACTTGTTGAAGTATTGCAATCACCCTTATCCAAAAACGAAATTTAAATCAACTTTTTAGCAGTAACACGCTCACATTTTTCATAAAACAAACACATTTTTTTCAGGAATCTACTCTCTGGAACCTAAAACTAATTTAAAAAAAACATCTTTCTAGGCATCCACTGTCCCTAATCGTGCAAGAAAATTTCAATTGACTTGTTGAAATATTGCAATCACCCTTATCCAAAAACGAAATTTAAATCAACTTTTTAGCAGTAACACACTCACATTTTTCATAAAACAAACACATTTTTTCAGGAATCAACTCTCTGGAACCTAAAACAAATATAAAAAAAACATCTTTCTATGCATCCACTCTCCCTAATCGTGCAAGAAAATTTCAATTAACTAGTTGAAATAATGCAATCATGCCTATCCTGAAGCTAAATTTAAATAAACTTTTTAGCAGTAACACACTCACATTTTTCATAAAACAAACACATTTTTTTCAGGAATCAACTCTCTGGAACCTAAAACAAATATAAAAAAAACATCTTTCTATGCATCCACTCTCCCTAATCGTGCAAGAAAATTCCAATTAACTTGTTGAAATGATGCATTCACGCTTATCCTGAAACTAAATTTAAATCAACTTTTTTGCAGTAACACACTCACATTTTTCATGAAACAAAAAATTTTTTTTCAGGAATCCACTCTCTGGAACCTATAACGAATTTTAAAAAAACATCTTTCTAGGCATCCACTGTCCCTAATCGTGCAAGAAAATTTCAATTGACTTGTTGAAATATTGCAATCACCCTTATCCAAAAACGAAATTTAAATCAACATTTTAGCAGTAACACACTCACATTTTTCATAAAACAAACACATTTTTTTCAGGAATCTACTCTCTGGAACTTAAAACTAATTTTAAAAAAACATCTTTCTAGGCATCCACTGTCCCTAATCGTGCAAGAAAATTTCAATTGACTTGTTGAAATATTGCAATCACCCTTATTCAAAAACGAAATTTTAATCAACTTTTTAGCAGTAACACACTCACATTTTTCATAAAACAAACACATTTTTTCAGGAATCAACTCTCTGGAACCTAAAACAAATATAAAAAAAACATCTTTCTATGCATCCACTCTCCCTAATCGTGCAAGAAAATTTCAATTAACTTGTTGAAATGATGCATTCACGCTTATCCTGAAACTAAATTTAAATCCACTTTTTTGCAGTAACACACTCACATTTTTCATGAAACAAATAATTTTTTTTTCAGGAATCCACTCTCTGGAACCTATAACGAATTTGTAAAAAACATCTTTCTAGGCATCCACTCTCCCTAATCTTGCAAGAAAATTTCAATTAACTTGTTGAAATATTGCAATCACCCTTATCCAAAAACGATATTTAAATCAACTTTTTTGCAGTAACACACTCACATTTTTCATAAAACAAACACATTTTTTTCAGGAATCTACTCTCTGGAACCTAAAACTAATTTTAAAAAAACATCTTTCTAGGCATCCACTGTCCCTAATCGTGCAAGAAAATTTCAATTGACTTGTTGAAATATTGCAATCACCCTTATCCAAAAATGAAATTTAAATCAACTTTTTAGCAGCAACACACTCACATTTTTCATAAAACAAACACATTTTTTTCAGGAATCTACTCTCTGGAACCTAAAACTAATTTTAAAAAAACATCTTTCTAGGCATCCACTGTCCCTAATCGTGCAAGAAAATTTCAATTGACTTGTTGAAATATTGCAATCACCCTTATTCAAAAACGAAATTTAAATCAACTTTTTAGCAGTAACACCCTCACATTTTTCATAAAACAAACACATTTTTTTCAGGAATCTACTCTCTGAAACCTAATACTAATTTAAAAAAGAAATCTTTCTATGCATCCACTGTCCCTAATCGTGCAAGAAAATTTCAATTGACTTGTTGAAGTATTGCAATCAACCTTATCCAAAAACGAAATTTAAATCAACTTTTTAGCAGTAACACACTCACATTTTTCATAAAACAAACACATTTTTTTCAGGAATCTACTCTCTGGAACCTAAAACTAATTTAAAAAAAACATCTTTCTAGGCATCCACTGTCCCTAATCGTGCAAGAAAATTTCAATTGACTTGTTGAAATATTGCAATCACCCTTATCCAAAAACGAAATTTAAATCAACTTTTTAGCAGTAACACACTCACATTTTTCATAAAACAAACACATTTTTTTCAGGAATCTACTCTCTGAAACCTAAAACTAATTTAAAAAAAATATCTTTCTAGGCATCCACTGTCCCTAATCGTGCAAGAAAATTTCAATTGACTTGTTGAAATATTGCAATCACCCTTATTCAAAAACGAAATTTAAATCAACTTTTTAGCAGTAACACCCTCACATTTTTCATAAAACAAACACATTTTTTTCAGGAATCTACTCTCTGAAACCTAATACTAATTTAAAAAAGAAATCTTTCTATGCATCCACTGTCCCTAATCGTGCAAGAAAATTTCAATTGACTTGTTGAAATATTGCAATCACCCTTATTCAAAAACGAAATTTAAATCAACTTTTTAGCAGTAACACCCTCACATTTTTCATAAAACAAACACATTTTTTTCAGGAATCTACTCTCTGGAACCTAAAACTAATTTTAAAAAAAACATCTTTCTAGGCATCCACTGTCCCTAATCGTGCAAGAAAATTTCAATTGACTTGTTGAAATGATGCATTCACGCCTATCCTGAAACTAAATTAAAATCAACTTTTTAGCAGTAACACACTCACATTTTTCATAAAACAAACACATTTTTTTCAGAAATCTACTCTCTGAAACCTAAAACTAATTTAAAAAAAACATCTTTCTAGGATCCACTCTCCCTAATCTTCCAAGAAAATTTCAATTAACTTATTGAAATATTGCAATCACCCTTATCCAAAGACGATATTTAAATCAACTTTTTTGCAGTAACACACTCACATTTTTCATAAAACAAACCCATTTTTTTCAGGAATCTACTCTCTGAAACCTAAAACTAATTTAAAAAAAAACATCTTTCTAGGCATCCACTGTCCCTAATCGTGCAAGAAAATTTCAATTGACTTGTTGAAATATTGCAATCACCCTTATCCAAAAACGAAATTTAAATCAACTTTTTATCAGTAACACACTCACATTTTTCATAAAACAAACACATTTTTTCAGGAATCAACTCTCTGGAACCTAAAACAAATATAAAAAAAACATCTTTCTATGCATCCACTCTCCCTAATCGTGCAAGAAAATTTCAATTAACTAGTTGAAATAATGCAATCATGCCTATCCTGAAGCTACATTTAAATAAACTTTTTAGCAGTAACACACTCACATTTTTCATAAAACAAACACATTTTTTTCAGGAATCAACTCTCTGGAACCTAAAACAAATATAAAAAAAAATCTTTCTATGCATCCACTCTCCCTAATCGCGCAAGAAAATTTCAATTAACTTGTTGAAATGATGCATTCACGCTTATCCTGAAACCACATTTAAATCAACTTTTTTGCAGTAACACACTCACATTTTTCATGAAACAAATAATTTTTTTTTCAGAAATCCACTCTCTGGAACCTATAACGAATTTGTAAAAAACATCTTTCTAGGCATCCACTCTCCCTAATCTTGCAAGAAAATTTCAATTAACTTGTTGAAATATTGCAATCACCCTTATCCAAAAACGATATTTAAATCAACTTTTTTGCAGTAACACACTCACATTTTTCATAAAACAAACACATTTTTTTCAGGAATCTACTCTCTGGAACCTAAAACTAATTTTAAAAAAAATTCTTTCTAGGCATCCACTCTCCCTAATCGTGCAAGAAAATTTCAATTAACTAGTTGAAATAATGCAATCATGCCTATCCTGAAGCTAAATTTAAATAAACTTTTTAGCAGTAACACACTCACATTTTTCATAAAACAAACACATTTTTTTCAGGAATCAACTCTCTGGAACCTAAAACAAATATAAAAAAAACATCTTTCTATGCATCCACTCTCCCTAATCGTGCAAGAAAATTCCAATTAACTTGTTGAAATGATGCATTCACGCTTATCCTGAAACTAAATTTAAATCAACTTTTTTGCAGTAACACACTCACATTTTTCATGAAACAAATAATTTTTTTTCAGGAATCCACTCTCTGGAACCTATAACGAATTTGTAAAAAACATCTTTCTAGGCATCCACTCTCCCTAATCTTGCAAGAAAATTTCAATTAACTTGTTGAAATATTGCAATCACCTTTATCCAAAAACGATATTTAAATCAACTTTTTTGCAGTAACACACTCACATTTTTCATAAAACAAACACATTTTTTTCAGGAATCTACTCTCTGGAACCTAAAACTAATTTTAAAAAAACATCTTTCTAGGCATCCACTGTCCCTAATCGTGCAAGAAAATTTCAATTGACTTGTTGAAATATTGCGATCACCCTTATCCAAAAACGAAATTTAAATCAACTTTTTAGCAGTAACACACTCACATTTTTCATAAAACAAACACATTTTTTCAGGAATCAACTCTCTGGAACCTAAAACAAATATAAAAAAAACATCTTTCTATGCATCCACTCTCCCTAATCGTGCAAGAAAATTTCAATTAACTAGTTGAAATAATGCAATCATGCCTATCCTGAAGCTAAATTTAAATAAACTTTTTAGCAGTAACACACTCACATTTTTCATAAAACAAACACATTTTTTTCAGGAATCAACTCTCTGGAACCTAAAACAAATATAAAAAAAAGATCTTTCTATGCATCCACTCTCCCTAATCGTGCAAGAAAATTTCAATTAACTTGTTGAAATGATGCATCACGCTTATCCTGAAACTAAATTTAAATCAACTTTTTTGCAGTAACACACTCACATTTTTCATGTAACAAATAATTTTTTTTTCAGGAATCCACTCTCTGGAACCTATAACGAATTTGTAAAAAACATCTTTCTAGGCATCCACTCTCCCTAATCTTGCAAGAAAATTTCAATTAACTTGTTGAAATATTGCAATCACCTTTATCCAAAAACGATATTTAAATCAACTTTTTTGCAGTAACACACTCACATTTTTCATAAAACAAACACATTTTTTTCAGGAATCTACTCTCTGGAACCTAAAACTAATTTTAAAAAAACATCTTTCTAGGCATCCACTGTCCCTAATCGTGCAAGAAAATTTCAATTGACTTGTTGAAATATTGCAATCACCCTTATCCAAAAACGAAATTTAAATCAACATTTTAGCAGTAACACACTCACATTTTTCATAAAACAAACACATTTTTTTCAGGAATCTACTCTCTGGAACCTAAAACTAATTTTAAAAAAACATCTTTCTAGGCATCCACTGTCCCTAATCGTGCAAGAAAATTTCAATTGACTTGTTGAAATATTGCAATCACCCTTATTCAAAAACGAAATTTTAATCAACTTTTTAGCAGTAACACCCTCACATTTTTCATAAAACAAACACATTTTTTTCAGGAATCTACTCTCTGGAACCTAAAACTAATTTAAAAAAACATCTTTCTAGGCATCCACTGTCCCTAATCGTGCAAGAAAATTTCAATTGACTGTTGAAGTATTGCAATCACCCTTACCCAAAAACGAAATTTAAATCAACTTTTTAGCAGTAACACACTCACATTTTTCATAAAACAAACACATTTTTTTCAGGAATCTACTCTCTGGAACCTAAAACTAATTTTAAAAAAACATCTTTCTAGGCATCCACTGTCCCTAATCGTGCAAGAAAATTTCAATTGACTTGTTGAAATATTGCAATCACCCTTATCCAAAAACGAAATTTAAATCAACTTTTTAGCAGTAACACACTCACATTTTTCATAAAACAAACACATTTTTTCAGGAATCAACTCTCTGGAACCTAAAACAAATATAAAAAAAACATCTTCCTATGCATCCACTCTCCCTAATCGTGCAAGAAAATTTCAATTAACTTGTTGAAATGATGCATTCACGCTTATCCTGAAAATAAATTTAAATCAACTTTTTTGCAGTAACACACTCACATTTTTCATGAAACAAATAAATTTTTTTTCAGGAATCCACTCTCTGGAACCTATAACGAATTTGTAAAAAACATCTTTCTAGGCATCCACTCTCCCTAATCTTGCAAGAAAATTTCAATTAACTTGTTGAAATATTGCAATCACCCTTATCCAAAAACGATATTTAAATCAACTTTTTTGCAGTAACACACTCACATTTTTCATAAAACAAACACATTTTTTTCAGGAATCTACTCTCTGGAACCTAAAACTAATTTTAAAAAAACATCTTTCTAGGCATCCACTGTCCCTAATCATGCAAGAAAATTTCAATTGACTTGTTGAAATATTGCAATCACCCTTATCCAAAAATGAAATTTAAATCAACTTTTTAGCAGTAACACACTCACATTTTTCATAAAACAAACACATTTTTTTTCAGGAATCTACTCTCTGGAACCTAAAACTAATTTTAAAAAAACATCTTTCTAGGCATCCACTGTCCCTAATCGTGCAAGAAAATTTCAATTGACTTGTTGAAATATTGCAATCACCCTTATTCAAAAACGAAATTTAAATCAACTTTTTAGCAGTAACACCCTCACATTTTTCATAAAACAAACACATTTTTTTCAGGAATCTACTCTCTGGAACCTAAAACTAATTTAAAAAAAAATCTTTCTAGGCATCCACTGTCCCTAATCGTGCAAGAAAATTTCAATTGACTTGTTGAAGTATTGCAATCACCCTTATCCAAAAACGAAATTTAAATCAACTTTTTAGCAGTAACACGCTCACATTTTTCATAAAACAAACACATTTTTTTCAGGAATCTACTCTCTGGAACCTAAAACTAATTTAAAAAAAACATCTTTCTAGGCATCCACTGTCCCTAATCGTGCAAGAAAATTTCAATTGACTTGTTGAAATATTGCAATCACCCTTATCCAAAAACGAAATTTAAATCAACTTTTTAGCAGTAACACACTCACATTTTTCATAAAACAAACACATTTTTTCAGGAATCAACTCTCTGGAACCTAAAACAAAGATAAAAAAAACATCTTTCTATGCATCCACTCTCCCTAATCGTGCAAGAAAATTTCAATTAACTAGTTGAAATAATGCAATCATGCCTATCCTCAAGCTAAATTTAAATAAACTTTTTAGCAGTAACACACTCACATTTTTCATAAAACAAACACATTTTTTTCAGGAATCAACTCTCTGGAACCTAAAACAAATATAAAAAAACATCTTTCTATGCATCCACTCTCCCTAATCGTGCAAGAAAATTCCAATTAACTTGTTGAAATGATGCATTCACGCTTATCCTGAAACTAAATTTAAATCAACTTTTTTGCAGTAACACACTCACATTTTTCATGAAACAAATAATTTTTTTTCAGGAATCCACTCTCTGGAACCTATAACGAATTTGTAAAAAACATCTTTCTAGGCATCCACTCTCCCTAATCTTGCAAGAAAATTTCAATTAACTTGTTGAAATATTGCAATCACCTTTATCCAAAAACGATATTTAAATCAACTTTTTTGCAGTAACACACTCACATTTTTCATAAAACAAACACATTTTTTTCAGGAATCTACTCTCTGGAACCTAAAACTAATTTTAAAAAAACATCTTTCTAGGCATCCACTGTCCCTAATCGTGCAAGAAAATTTCAATTGACTTGTTGAAATATTGCAATCACCCTTATCCAAAAATGAAATTTAAATCAACATTTTAGCAGTAACACACTCACATTTTTCATAAAACAAACACATTTTTTTCAGGAATCTACTCTCTGGAACCTAAAACTAATTTAAAAAAAACATCTTTCTAGGCATCCACTGTCCCTAATCGTGCAAGAAAATTTCAATTGACTTGTTGAAATATTGCAATCACCCTTATTCAAAAACGAAATTTTAATCAACTTTTTAGCAGTAACACCCTCACATTTTTCATAAAACAAACACATTTTTTTCAGGAATCTACTCTCTGGAACCTAAAACTAATTTAAAAAAAAACATCTTTATAGGCATCCACTGTCCCTAATCGTGCAAGAAAATTTCAATTGACTTGTTGAAGTATTGCAATCACCCTTACCCAAAAACGAAATTTAAATCAACTTTTTAGCAGTAACACACTCACATTTTTCATAAAACAAACACATTTTTTTCAGGAATCTACTCTCTGGAACCTAAAACTAATTTAAAAAAAACATCTTTCTAGGCATCCACTGTCCCTAATCGTGCAAGAAAATTTCAATTGACTTGTTGAAATATTGCAATCACCCTTATCCAAAAACGAAATTTAAATCAACTTTTTAGCAGTAACACACTCACATTTTTCATAAAACAAACACATTTTTTCAGGAATCAACTCTCTGGAACCTAAAACAAATATAAAAAAAACATCTTTCTATGCATCCACTCTCCCTAATCGTGCAAGAAAATTTCAATTAACTTGTTGAAATGATGCATTCACGCTTATCCTGAAACTAAATTTAAATCAACTTTTTTGCAGTAACACACTCACATTTTTCATGAAACAAATAATTTTTTTTTCAGGAATCCACTCTCTGGAACCTATAACGAATTTGTAAAAAACATCTTTCTAGGCATCCACTCTCCCTAATCTTGCAAGAAAATTTCAATTAACTTGTTGAAATATTGCAATCACCCTTATCCAAAAACGATATTTAAATCAACTTTTTTGCAGTAACACACTCACATTTTTCATAAAACAAACACATTTTTTTCAGGAATCTCCTCTCTGGAACCTAAAACTAATTTTAAAAAAACATCTTTCTAGGCATCCACTGTCCCTAATCGTGCAAGAAAATTTCAATTGACTTGTTGAAATATTGCAATCACCCTTATCCAAAAACGAAATTTAAATCAACTTTTTAGCAGTAACACACTCACATTTTTCATAAAACAAACACATTTTTTTCAGGAATCTACTCTCTGGAACCTAAAACTAATTTTAAAAAAACATCTTTTTAGGCATCCACTGTCCCTAATCGTGCAAGAAAATTTCAATTGACTTGTTGAAATATTGCAATCACCCTTATCCAAAAACGAAATTTAAATCAACTTTTTAGCAGTAACACACTCACATTTTTCATAAAACAAACACATTTTTTTCAGGAATCTACTCTCTGAAACCTAAAACTAATTTAAAAAAAATATCTTTCTAGGCATCCACTGTCCCTAATCGTGCAAGAAAATTTCAATTGACTTGTTGAAATATTGCAATCACCCTTATTCAAAAACGAAATTTAAATCAACTTTTTAGCAGTAACACCCTCACATTTTTCATAAAACAAACACATTTTTTTCAGGAATCTACTCTCTGGAACCTAAAACTAATTTTAAAAAAACATCTTTCTAGGCATCCACTGTCCCTAATCGTGCAAGAAAATTTCAATTGACTTGTTGAAATATTGCAATCACCCTTATCCAAAAACGAAATTTAAATCAACTTTTTAGCAGTAACACACTCACATTTTTCATCAAACAAACACATTTTTTTTCAGGAATCTACTCTCTGGAACCTAAAACTAATTTTAAAAAAACATCTTTCTAGGCATCCACTGTCCCTAATCGTGCAAGAAAATTTCAATTGACTTGTTGAAATATTGCAATCACCCTTATCCAAAAACGAAATTTAAATCAACTTTTTAGCAGTAACACACTCACATTTTTCATAAAACAAACACATTTTTTTCAGGAATCTACTCTCTGAAACCTAAAACTAATTTTAAAAAAATATCTTTCTAGGCATCCACTGTCCCTAATCGTGCAAGAAAATTTCAATTGACTTGTTGAAATATTGCAATCACCCTTATTCAAAAACGAAATTTAAATCAACTTTTTAGCAGTAACACCCTCACATTTTTCATAAAACAAACACATTTTTTTCAGGAATCTACTCTCTGGAACCTAAAACTAATTTTAAAAAAAATCTGTCTAGGCATCCACTGTCCCTAATCGTGCAAGAAAATTTCAATTGACTTGTTGAAGTATTGCAATCACCCTTATCCAAAAACGAAATTTAAATCAACATTTTTAGCAGTAACACACTCACATTTTTCATAAAACAAACACATTTTTTTCAGGAATCTACTCTCTGGAACCTAAAACTAATTTTAAAAAAACATCTTTCTAGGCATCCACTGTCCCTAATCGTGCAAGAAAATTTCAATTGACTTGTTGAAATATTGCGATCACCCTTATCCTAAAACGAAATTTAAATCAACTTTTTAGCAGTAACACACTCACATTTTTCATAAAACAAACACATTTTTTCAGGAATCAACTCTCTGGAACCTAAAACAAATATAAAAAAAAGATCTTTCTATGCATTCACTCTCCCTAATCGTGCAAGAAAATTTCAATTAACTTGTTGAAATGATGCATTCACGCTTATCCTGAAACTAAATTTTAATCAACTTTTTTGCAGTAACACACTCACATTTTTCATGTAACAAATAATTTTTTTTTCAGGAATCCACTCTCTGGAACCTATAACGAATTTGTAAAAAACAACTTTCTAGGCATCCACTCTCCCTAATCTTGCAAGAAAATTTCAATTAACTTGTTGAAATATTGCAATCACCTTTATCCAAAAACGATATTTAAATCAACTTTTTTGCAGTAACACCCTCACATTTTTCATAAAACAAACACATTTTTTTCAGGAATCTACTCTCTGGAACCTAAAACTAATTTAAAAAAAACATCTTTCTAGGCATCCACTGTCCCTAATCGTGCAAGAAAATTTCAATTGACTTGTTGAAATATTGCAATCACCCTTATCCAAAAACGAAATTTAAATCAACATTTTAGCAGTAACACACTCACATTTTTCATAAAACAAACACATTTTTTTCAGGAATCTACTCTCTGGAACCTAAAACTAATTTTAAAAAACATCTTTCTAGGCATCCACTGTCCCTAATCGTGCAAGAAAATTTCAATTGACTTGTTGAAATATTGCAATCACCCTTATTCAAAAACAAAATTTTAATCAACTTTTTAGCAGTAACACCCTCACATTTTTCATAAAACAAACACATTTTTTTCAGGAATCTACTCTCTGGAACCTAAAACTAATTTAAAAAAAACATCTTTCTAGGCATCCACTGTCCCTAATCGTGCAAGAAAATTTCAATTGACTTGTTGAAGTATTGCAATCACCCTTACCCAAAAACGAAATTTAAATCAACTTTTTAGCAGTAACACACTCACATTTTTCATAAAACAAACACATTTTTTTCAGAAATCTACTCTCTGGAACCTAAAACTAATTTTAAAAAAACATCTTTCTAGGCATCCACTGTCCCTAATCGTGCAAGAAAATTTCAATTGACTTGTTGAAATATTGCAATCACCCTTATCCAAAAACGAAATTTAAATCAACTTTTTAGCAGTAACACACTCACATTTTTCATAAAACAAACACATTTTTTCAGGAATCAACTCTCTGGAACCTAAAACAAATATAAAAAAAACATCTTTCTATGCATCCACTCTCCCTAATCGTGCAAGAAAATTTCAATTAACTTGTTGAAATGATGCATTCACGCTTATCCTGAAACTAAATTTAAATCAACTTTTTTGCAGTAACACACTCACATTTTTCATGAAACAAATATTTATTTTTTTCAGGAATCCACTCTCTGGAACCTATAACGAATTTGTAAAAAACATCTTTCTAGGCATCCACTCTCCCTAATCTTGCAAGAAAATTTCAATTAACTTGTTGAAATATTGCAATCACCCTTATCCAAAAACGATATTTAAATCAACTTTTTTGCAGTAACACACTCACATTTTTCATAAAACAAACACATTTTTTTCAGGAATCTACTCTCTGGAACCTAAAACTAATTTAAAAAAAAATCTTTCTAGGCATCCACTGTCCCTAATCATGCAAGAAAATTTCAATTGACTTGTTGAAATATTGCAATCACCCTTATCCAAAAATGAAATTTAAATCAACTTTTTAGCAGCAACACACTCACATTTTTCATAAAACAAACACATTTTTTTCAGGAATCTACTCTCTGGAACCTAAAACTAATTTTAAAAAAACATCTTTCTAGGCATCCACTGTCCCTAATCGTGCAAGAAAATTTCAATTGACTTGTTGAAATATTGCAATCACCCTTATCCAAAAACGAAATTTAAATCAACTTTTTAGCAGTAACACACTCACATTTTTCATAAAACAAACACATTTTTTTCAGGAATCTAGTCTCTGGAACCTAAAACTAATTTAAAAAAAACATCTTTCTAGGCATCCACTGTCCCTAATCGTGCAAGAAAATTTCAATTGACTTGTTGAAATATTGCAATCACCCTTATCCAAAAACGAAATTTAAATCAACTTTTTAGCAGTAACACACTCACATTTTTCATAAAACAAACACATTTTTTTCAGGAATCTACTCTCTGAAACCTAAAACTAATTTAAAAAAAATATCTTTCTAGGCATCCACTGTCCCTAATCGTGCAAGAAAATTTCAATTGACTTGTTGAAATATTGCAATCACCCTTATTCAAAAACGAAATTTAAATCAACTTTTTAGCAGTAACACCCTCACATTTTTCATAAAACAAACACATTTTTTTCAGGAATCTACTCTCTGGAACCTAAAACTAATTTTAAAAAAACATCTTTCTAGGCATCCACTGTCCCTAATCGTGCAAGAAAATTTCAATTGACTTGTTGAAATATTGCAATCACCCTTATCCAAAAACGAAATTTAAATCAACTTTTTAGCAGTAACACACTCACATTTTTTATAAAACAAACACATTTTTTTCAGGAATCTACTCTCTGGAACCTAAAACTAATCTTAAAAAAACATCTTTCTAGGCATCCACTGTCCCTAATCGTGCAAGAAAATTTCAATTGACTTGTTGAAATATTGCAATCACCCTTATCCAAAAACGAAATTTAAATCAACTTTTTAGCAGTAACACACTCACATTTTTCATAAAACAAACACATTTTTTTTAGGAATCTACTCTCTGAAACCTAAAACTAATTTTAAAAAAATATCTTTCTAGGCATCCACTGTCCCTAATCGTGCAAGAAAATTTCAATTGACTTGTTGAAATATTGCAATCACCCTTATTCATAAACGAAATTTAAATCAACTTTTTAGCAGTAACACCCTCACATTTTTCATAAAACAAACACATTTTTTTCAGGAATCTACTCTCTGGAACCTAAAACTAATTTAAAAAAAAATCTTTCTAGGCATCCACTATCCCTAATCGTGCAAGAAAATTTCAATTGACTTGTTGAAGTATTGCAATCACCCTTATCCAAAAACGAAATTTAAATCAACATTTTTAGCAGTAACACACTCACATTTTTCATAAAACAAACACATTTTTTTCAGGAATCTACTCTCTGGAACCTAAAACTAATTTTAAAAAAACATCTTTCTAGGCATCCACTGTCCCTAATCGTGCAAGAAAATTTCAATTGACTTGTTGAAATATTGCGATCACCCTTATCCTAAAACGAAATTTAAATCAACTTTTTAGCAGTAACACACTCACATTTTTCATAAAACAAACACATTTTTTTCAGGAATCTACTCTCTGGAACCTAAAACTAATTTTAAAAAAAATCTTTCTAGGCATCCACTGTCCCTAATCGTGCAAGAAAATTTCAATTAACTAGTTGAAATAATGCAATCATGCCTATCCTGAAGCTAAATTTAAATAAACTTTTTAGCAGTAACACACTCACATTTTTCATAAAACAAACACATTTTTTTCAGGAATCAACTCTCTGGAACCTAAAACAAATATAAAAAAAAGATCTTTCTATGCATCCACTCTCCCTAATCGTGCAAGAAAATTTCAATTAACTTGTTGAAATGATGCATCACGCTTATCCTGAAACTAAATTTAAATCAACTTTTTTGCAGTAACACACTCACATTTTTCATGTAACAAATAATTTTTTTTTCAGGAATCCACTCTCTGGAACCTATAACGAATTTGTAAAAAACATCTTTCTAGGCATCCACTCTCCCTAATCTTGCAAGAAAATTTCAATTAACTTGTTGAAATATTGCAATCACCTTTATCCAAAAACGATATTTAAATCAACTTTTTTGCAGTAACACACTCACATTTTTCATAAAACAAACACATTTTTTTCAGGAATCTACTCTCTGGAACCTAAAACTAATTTTAAAAAAACATCTTTCTAGGCATCCACTGTCCCTAATCGTGCAAGAAAATTTCAATTGACTTGTTGAAATATTGCAATCACCCTTATCCAAAAACGAAATTTAAATCAACATTTTAGCAGTAACACACTCACATTTTTCATAAAACAAACACATTTTTTTCAGGAATCTACTCTCTGGAACCTAAAACTAATTTTAAAAAAAATCTTTCTAGGCATCCACTGTCCCTAATCATGCAAGAAAATTTCAATTGACTTGTTGAAATATTGCAATCACCCTTATTCAAAAACGAAATTTTAATCAACTTTTTAGCAGTAACACCCTCACATTTTTCATAAAACAAACACATTTTTTTCAGGAATCTACTCTCTGGAACCTAAAACTAATTTAAAAAAAACATCTTTCTAGGCATCCACTGTCCCTAATCGTGCAAGAAAATTTCAATTGACTTGTTGAAGTATTGCAATCACCCTTACCCAAAAACGAAATTTAAATCAACTTTTTAGCAGTAACACACTCACATTTTTCATAAAACAAACACATTTTTTTCAGGAATCTACTCTCTGGAACCTAAAACTAATTTTAAAAAAACATCTTTCTAGGCATCCACTGTCCCTAATCGTGCAAGAAAATTTCAATTGACTTGTTGAAATATTGCAATCACCCTTATCCAAAAACGAAATTTAAATCAACTTTTTAGCAGTAACACACTCACATTTTTCATAAAACAAACACATTTTTTCAGGAATCAACTCTCTGGAACCTAAAACAAATATAAAAAAAACATCTTTCTATGCATCCACTCTCCCTAATCGTGCAAGAAAATTTCAATTAACTTGTTGAAATGATGCATTCACGCTTATCCTGAAACTAAATTTAAATCAACTTTTTTGCAGTAACACACTCACATTTTTCATGAAACAAATAATTTTTTTTTCAGGAATCCACTCTCTGGAACCTATAACGAATTTGTAAAAAACATCTTTCTAGGCATCCACTCTCCCTAATCTTGCAAGAAAATTTCAATTAACTTGTTGAAATATTGCAATCACCCTTATCCAAAAACGATATTTAAATCAACTTTTTTGCAGTAACACACTCACATTTTTCATAAAACAAACACATTTTTTTCAGGAATCTACTCTCTGGAACCTAAAACTAATTTTAAAAAAACATCTTTCTAGGCATCCACTGTCCCTAATCGTGCAAGAAAATTTCAATTGACTTGTTGAAATATTGCAATCACCCTTATCCAAAAACGAAATTTAAATCAACTTTTTAGCAGTAACACACTCACATTTTTCATAAAACAAACACATTTTTTTCAGGAATCTACTCTCTGAAACCTAAAACTAATTTAAAAAAAATATCTTTCTAGGCATCCACTGTCCCTAATCGTGCAAGAAAATTTCAATTGACTTGTTGAAATATTGCAATCACCCTTATTCAAAAACGAAATTTAAATCAACTTTTTAGCAGTAACACCCTCACATTTTTCATAAAACAAACACATTTTTTTCAGGAATCTACTCTCTGGAACCTAAAACTAATTTAAAAAAAAATCTTTCTAGGCATCCACTGTCCCTAATCGTGCAAGAAAATTTCAATTGGCTTGTGGAAGTATTGCAATCACCCTTATCCAAAAACAAAATTTAAATCAACATTTTTAGCAGTAACACACTCACATTTTTCATAAAACAAACACATTTTTTTCAGGAATCTACTCTCTGGAACCCAAAACTAATTTTAAAAAAACATCTTTCTAGGCATCCACTGTCCCTAATCGTGCAAGAAAATTTCAATTGACTTGTTGAAATATTGCGATCACCCTTATCCAAAAACGAAATTTAAATCAACTTTTTAGCAGTAACACACTCACATTTTCATAAAACAAACACATTTTTTCAGGAATCAACTCTCTGGAACCTAAAACAAATATAAAAAAAACATCTTTCTATGCATCCACTCTCCCTAATCGTGCAAGAAAATTTCAATTAACTAGTTGAAATAATGCAATCATGCCTATCCTGAAGCTAAATTTAAATAAACTTTTTAGCAGTAACACACTCACATTTTTCATAAAACAAACACATTTTTTTCAGGAATCAACTCTCTGGAACCTAAAACAAATATAAAAAAAAGATCTTTCTATGCATCCACTCTCCCTAATCGTGCAAGAAAATTTCAATTAACTTGTTGAAATGATGCATTCACGCTTATCCTGAAACTAAATTTAAATCAACTTTTTTGCAGTAACACACTCACATTTTTCATGTAACAAATAATTTTTTTTCAGGAATCTACTCTCTGGAACCTAAAACTAATTTAAAAAAAACATCTTTCTAGGCATCCACTGTCCCTAATCGTGCAAGAAAATTTCAATTGACTTGTTGAAGTATTGCAATCACCCTTACCCAAAAACGAAATTTAAATCAACTTTTTAGCAGTAACACACTCACATTTTTCATAAAACAAACACATTTTTTTCAGGAATCTACTCTCTGGAACCTAAAACTAATTTTAAAAAAACATCTTTCTAGGCATCCACTGTCCCTAATCGTGCAAGAAAATTTCAATTGACTTGTTGAAATATTGCAATCACCCTTATCCAAAAACGAAATTTAAATCAACTTTTTAGCAGTAACACACTCACATTTTTCATAAAACAAACACATTTTTTCAGGAATCAACTCTCTGGAACCTAAAACAAATATAAAAAAAACATCTTTCTATGCATCCACTCTCCCTAATCGTGCAAGAAAATTTCAATTAACTTGTTGAAATGATGCATTCACGCTTATCCTGAAACTAAATTTAAATCAACTTTTTTGCAGTAACACACTCACATTTTTCATGAAACAAATAATTTTTTTTTCAGGAATCCACTCTCTGGAACCTATAACGAATTTGTAAAAAACATCTTTCTAGGCATCCACTCTCCCTAATCTTGCAAGAAAATTTCAATTAACTTGTTGAAATATTGCAATCACCCTTATCCAAAAACGATATTTAAATCAACTTTTTTGCAGTAACACACTCACATTTTTCATAAAACAAACACATTTTTTTCAGGAATCTACTCTCTGGAACCTAAAACTAATTTTAAAAAAACATCTTTCTAGGCATCCACTGTCCCTAATCGTGCAAGAAAATTTCAATTGACTTGTTGAAATATTGCAATCACCCTTATCCAAAAACGAAATTTAAATCAACTTTTTAGCAGTAACACACTCACATTTTTCATAAAACAAACACATTTTTTTCAGGAATCTACTCTCTGAAACCTAAAACTAATTTAAAAAAAATATCTTTCTAGGCATCCACTGTCCCTAATCGTGCAAGAAAATTTCAATTGACTTGTTGAAATATTGCAATCACCCTTATTCAAAAACGAAATTTAAATCAACTTTTTAGCAGTAACACCCTCACATTTTTCATAAAACAAACACATTTTTTTCAGGAATCTACTCTCTGGAACCTAAAACTAATTTAAAAAAAAATCTTTCTAGGCATCCACTGTCCCTAATCGTGCAAGAAAATTTCAATTGGCTTGTGGAAGTATTGCAATCACCCTTATCCAAAAACAAAATTTAAATCAACATTTTTAGCAGTAACACACTCACATTTTTCATAAAACAAACACATTTTTTTCAGGAATCTACTCTCTGGAACCCAAAACTAATTTTAAAAAAACATCTTTCTAGGCATCCACTGTCCCTAATCGTGCAAGAAAATTTCAATTGACTTGTTGAAATATTGCGATCACCCTTATCCAAAAACGAAATTTAAATCAACTTTTTAGCAGTAACACACTCACATTTTCATAAAACAAACACATTTTTTCAGGAATCAACTCTCTGGAACCTAAAACAAATATAAAAAAAACATCTTTCTATGCATCCACTCTCCCTAATCGTGCAAGAAAATTTCAATTAACTAGTTGAAATAATGCAATCATGCCTATCCTGAAGCTAAATTTAAATAAACTTTTTAGCAGTAACACACTCACATTTTTCATAAAACAAACACATTTTTTTCAGGAATCAACTCTCTGGAACCTAAAACAAATATAAAAAAAAGATCTTTCTATGCATCCACTCTCCCTAATCGTGCAAGAAAATTTCAATTAACTTGTTGAAATGATGCATTCACGCTTATCCTGAAACTAAATTTAAATCAACTTTTTTGCAGTAACACACTCACATTTTTCATGTAACAAATAATTTTTTTTCAGGAATCCACTCTCTGGAACCTATAACGAATTTGTAAAAAACATCTTTCTAGGCATCCACTCTCCCTAATCTTGCAAGAAAATTTCAATTAACTTGTTGAAATATTGCAATCACCTTTATCCAAAAACGATATTTAAATCAACTTTTTTGCAGTAACACACTCACATTTTTCATAAAACAAACACATTTTTTTCAGGAATCTACTCTCTGGAACCTAAAACTAATTTTAAAAAAACATCTTTCTAGGCATCCACTGTCCCTAATCGTGCAAGAAAATTTCAATTGACTTGTTGAAATATTGCAATCACCCTTATCCAAAAACGAAATTTAAATCAACATTTTAGCAGTAACACACTCACATTTTTCATAAAACAAACACATTTTTTTCAGGAATCTACTCTCTGGAACCTAAAACTAATTTAAAAAAAACATCTTTCTAGGCATCCACTGTCCCTAATCGTGCAAGAAAATTTCAATTGACTTGTTGAAATATTGCAATCACCCTTATTCAAAAACGAAATTTTAATCAACTTTTTAGCAGTAACACCCTCACATTTTTCATAAAACAAACACATTTTTTTCAGGAATCTACTCTCTGGAACCTAAAACTAATTTAAAAAAAACATCTTTCTAGGCATCCACTGTCCCTAATCGTGCAAGAAAATTTCAATTGACTTGTTGAAATATTGCAATCACCCTTATCCAAAAACGAAATTTAAATCAACTTTTTAGCAGTAACACACTCACATTTTTCATAAAACAAACACATTTTTTCAGGAATCAACTCTCTGGAACCTAAAACAAATATAAAAAAAACATCTTTCTATGCATCCACTCTCCCTAATCGTGCAAGAAAATTTCAATTAACTTGTTGAAATGATGCATTCACGCTTATCCTGAAACTAAATTTAAATCAACTTTTTTGCAGTAACACACTCACATTTTTCATGAAACAAATATTTTTTTTTTCAGGAATCCACTCTCTGGAACCTATAACGAATTTGTAAAAAACATCTTTCTAGGCATCTACTCTCCCTAATCTTGCAAGAAATTTTCAATTAACTTGTTGAAATATTGCAATCACCCTTATCCAAAAATGAAATTTAAATCAACTTTTTAGCAGCAACACACTCACATTTTTCATAAAACAAACACATTTTTTTCAGGAATCTACTCTCTGGAACCTAAAACTAATTTAAAAAAAACATCTTTCTAGGCATCCACTGTCCCTAATCGTGCAAGAAAATTTCAATTGACTTGTTGAAATATTGCAATCACCCTTATCCAAAAACGAAATTTAAATCAACTTTTTAGCAGTAACACACTCACATTTTTCATAAAACAAACACATTTTTTTCAGGAATCTACTCTCTGAAACCTAAAACTAATTTTAAAAAAATATCTTTCTAGGCATCCACTGTCCCTAATCGTGCAAGAAAATTTCAATTGACTTGTTGAAATATTGCAATCACCCTTATTCAAAAACGAAATTTAAATCAACTTTTTAGCAGTAACACCCTCACATTTTTCATAAAACAAACACATTTTTTTCAGGAATCTACTCTCTGGAACCTAAAACTAATTTAAAAAAAAATCTTTCTAGGCATCCACTGTCCCTAATCGTGCAAGAAAATTTCAATTGGCTTGTTGAAGTATTGCAATCACCCTTATCCAAAAACGAAATTTAAATCAACATTTTTAGCAGTAACACACTCACATTTTTCATAAAACAAACACATTTTTTTCAGGAATCTACTCTCTGGAACCCAAAACTAATTTAAAAAAAACATCTTTCTAGGCATCCACTGTCCCTAATCGTGCAAGAAAATTTCAATTGACTTGTTGAAATATTGCGATCACCCTTATCCAAAAACGAAATTTAAATCAACTTTTTAGCAGTAACACACTCACATTTTCATAAAACAAACACATTTTTTCAGGAATCAACTCTCTGGAACCTAAAACAAATATAAAAAAAACATCTTTCTATGCATCCACTCTCCCTAATCGTGCAAGAAAATTTCAATTAACTAGTTGAAATAATGCAATCATGCCTATCCTGAAGCTAAATTTAAATAAACTTTTTAGCAGTAACACACTCACATTTTTCATAAAACAAACACATTTTTTTCAGGAATCAACTCTCTGGAACCTAAAACAAATATAAAAAAAAGATCTTTCTATGCATCCACTCTCCCTAATCGTGCAAGAAAATTTCAATTAACTTGTTGAAATGATGCATTCACGCTTATCCTGAAACTAAATTTAAATCAACTTTTTTGCAGTAACACACTCACATTTTTCATGTAACAAATAATTTTTTTTCAGGAATCCACTCTCTGGAACCTATAACGAATTTGTAAAAAACATCTTTCTAGGCATCCACTCTCCCTAATCTTGCAAGAAAATTTCAATTAACTTGTTGAAATATTGCAATCACCTTTATCCAAAAACGATATTTAAATCAACTTTTTTGCAGTAACACACTCACATTTTTCATAAAACAAACACATTTTTTTCAGGAATCTACTCTCTGGAACCTAAAACTAATTTTAAAAAAACATCTTTCTAGGCATCCACTGTCCCTAATCGTGCAAGAAAATTTCAATTGACTTGTTGAAATATTGCAATCACCCTTATCCAAAAACGAAATTTAAATCAACATTTTAGCAGTAACACCCGCACATTTTTCATAAAACAAACACATTTTTTTCAGGAATCTACTCTCTGGAACCTAAAACTAATTTAAAAAAAACATCTTTCTAGGCATCCACTGTCCCTAATCGTGCAAGAAAATTTCAATTGACTTGTTGAAGTATTGCAATCACCCTTACCCAAAAACGAAATTTAAATCAACTTTTTTGCAGTAACACACTCACATTTTTCATAAAACAAACACATTTTTTTTCAGGAATCTACTCTCTGGAACCTAAAACTAATTTTAAAAAAACATCTTTCTAGGCATCCACTGTCCCTAATCGTGCAAGAAAATTTCAATTGACTTGTTGAAATATTGCAATCACCCTTATTCAAAAACTAAATTTTAATCAACTTTTTAGCAGTAACACCCTCACATTTTTCATAAAACAAACACATTTTTTTCAGGAATCTACTCTCTGGAACCTAAAACTAATTTAAAAAAAACATCTTTCTAGGCATCCACTGTCCCTAATCGTGCAAGAAAATTTCAATTGACTTGTTGAAATATTGCAATCACCCTTATCCAAAAACGAAATTTAAATCAACTTTTTAGCAGTAACACACTCACATTTTTCATAAAACAAACACATTTTTTCAGGAATCAACTCTCTGGAACCTAAAACAAATATAAAAAAAAAACTTTCTATGCATCCACTCTCCCTAATCGTGCAAGAAAATTTCAATTGACTTGTTGAAATATTGCAATCACCCTTATTCAAAAACGAAATTTAAATCAACTTTTTAGCAGTAACACCCTCACATTTTTCATAAAACAAACACATTTTTTTCAGGAATCTACTCTCTGGAACCTAAAACTAATTTTAAAAAAACATCTTTCTAGGCATCCACTGTCCCTAATCGTGCAAGAAAATTTCAATTGACTTGTTGAAATATTGCAATCACCCTTATTCAAAAACGAAATTTAAATCAACTTTTTAGCAGTAACACCCTCACATTTTTCATAAAACAACCACATTTTTTTCAGGAATCTACTCTCTGAAACCTAAAACTAATTTAAAAAAAATATCTTTCTAGGCATCCACTGTCCCTAATCGTGCAAGAAAATTTCAATTGACTTGTTGAAATATTGCAATCACCCTTATTCAAAAACAAAATTTAAATCAACTTTTTAGCAGTAACACCCTCACATTTTTCATAAAACAAACACATTTTTTTCAGGAATCTACTCTCTGAAACCTAAAACTAATTAAAAAAAACATCTTTCTAGGCATCCACTCTCCCTAATCTTCCAAGAAAATTTCAATTAACTTATTGAAATATTGCAATCACCCTTATCCAAAAACGATATTTAAATCAACTTTTTAGCAGTAACACACTCACATTTTTCATAAAACAAACACATTTTTTTCAGGAATCTACTCTCTGGAACCTAAAACTAATTTAAAAAAAACATCTTTCTAGGCATCCACTGTCCCTAATCGTGCAAGAAAATTTCAATTGACTTGTTGAAATATTGCAATCACCCTTATCCAAAAATGAAATTTAAATCAACTTTTTAGCAGTAACACACTCACATTTTTCATAAAACAAACACATTTTTTTCAGGAATCTACTCTCTGGAACCTAAAACTAATTTTAAGAAAACATCTTTCTAGGCATCCATTGTCCCTAATCGTGCAAGAAAATTTCAATTGACTTGTTGAAATATTGCAATCACCCTTATTCAAAAACAAAATTTAAATCAACTTTTTAGCAGTAACACACTCACATTTTTCATAAAACAAACACATTTTTTTCAGGAATCTACTCTCTGAAACCTAATACTAATTTAAAAAAGAAATCTTTCTATGCATCCACTGTCCCTAATCGTGCAAGAAAATTTCAATTGACTTGTTGAAATATTGCAATCACCCTTATTCAAAAACGAAATTTAAATCAACTTTTTAGCAGTAACACCCTCACATTTTTCATAAAACAAACACATTTTTTTCAGGAATCTACTCTCTGGAACCTAAAACAAATTTTTAAAAAACATCTTTCTAGGCATCCACTGTCCCTAATCGTGCAAGAAAATTTCAATTGACTTGTTGAAATGATGCATTCACGCCTATCCTGAAACTAAGTTAAAATCAACTTTTTAGCAGTAACACACTCACATTTTTCATAAAACAAACACATTTTTTTCAGGAATCTACTCTCTGAAACCTAAAACTAATTTAAAAAAAAACATCTTTCTAGGATCCACTCTCCCTAATCTTCCAAGAAAATTTCAATTAACTTATTGAAATATTGCAATCACCCTTATCCAAAGACGATATTTAAATCAACTTTTTTGCAGTAACACACTCACATTTTTCATAAAACAAACCCATTTTTTTCAGGAATCTACTCTCTGAAACCTAAAACTAATTTAAAAAAAAACATCTTTCTAGGCATCCACTGTCCCTAATCGTGCAAGAAAATTTCAATTGACTTGTTGAAATATTGCAATTACCCTTATCCAAAAACGAAATTTAAATCAACTTTTTATCAGTAACACACTCACATTTTTCATAAAACAAACACATTTTTTCAGGAATCAACTCTCTGGAACCTAAAACAAATATAAAAAAACATCTTTCTATGCATCCACTCTCCCTAATCGTGCAAGAAAATTTCAATTAACTAGTTGAAATAATGCAATCATGCCTATCCTGAAGCTACATTTAAATAAACTTTTTAGCAGTAACACCCTCACATTTTTCATAAAACAAACACATTTTTTTCAGGAATCTACTCTCTGAAACCTAATACTAATTTAAAAAAGAAATCTTTCTATGCATCCACTGTCCCTAATCGTGCAAGAAAATTTCAATTGACTTGTTGAAGTATTGCAATCACCCTTATCCAAAAACGAAATTTAAATCAACTTTTTAGCAGTATCACACTCACATTTTTCATAAAACAAACACATTTTTTTCAGGAATCTACTCTCTGGAACCTAAAACTAATTTTAAAAAAACATCTTTCTAGGCATCCACTGTCCCTAATCGTGCAAGAAAATTTCAATTGACTTGTTGAAATTTTGCAATCACCCTTATCCAAAAACGAAATTTAAATCAACTTTTTAGCAGTAACACACTCACATTTTTCATAAAACAAACACATTTTTTTCAGCAATCTACTCTCTGAAACCTAAAACTAATTTTAAAAAAATATCTTTCTAGGCATCCACTGTCCCTAATCGTGCAAGAAAATTTCAATTGACTTGTTGAAATATTGCAATCACCCTTATTCAAAAACAAAATTTAAATCAACTTTTTAGCAGTAACACCCTCACATTTTTCATAAAACAAACACATTTTTTTCAGGAATCTACTCTCTGAAACCTAAAACTAATTAAAAAAAACATCTTTCTAGGCATCCACTCTCCCTAATCTTCCAAGAAAATTTCAATTAACTTATTGAAATATTGCAATCACCCTTATCCAAAAACGATATTTAAATCAACTTTTTAGCAGTAACACACTCACATTTTTCATAAAACAAACACATTTTTTTCAGGAATCTACTCTCTGGAACCTAAAACTAATTTTAAAAAAACATCTTTCTAGGCATCCACTGTCCCTAATCGTGCAAGAAAATTTCAATTGACTTGTTGAAATATTGCAATCACCCTTATCCAAAAATGAAATTTAAATCAACTTTTTAGCAGTAACACACTCACATTTTTCATAAAACAAACACATTTTTTTCAGGAATCTACTCTCTGGAACCTAAAACTAATTTTAAAAAAACATCTTTCTAGGCATCCATTGTCCCTAATCGTGCAAGAAAATTTCAATTGACTTGTTGAAATATTGCAATCACCCTTATTCAAAAACGAAATTTAAATCAACTTTTTAGCAGTAACACCCTCACATTTTTCATAAAACAAACACATTTTTTTCAGGAATCTACTCTCTGAAACCTAATACTAATTTAAAAAAGAAATCTTTCTATGCATCCACTGTCCCTAATCGTGCAAGAAAATTTCAATTGACTTGTTGAAATATTGCAATCACCCTTATTCAAAAACGAAATTTAAATCAACTTTTTAGCAGTAACACCCTCACATTTTTCATAAAACAAACACATTTTTTTCAGGAATCTACTCTCTGGAACCTAAAACTAATTTTAAAAAAACATCTTTCTAGGCATCCACTGTCCCTAATTGTGCAAGAAAATTTCAATTGACTTGTTGAAATGATGCATTCACGCCTATCCTGAAACTAAGTTAAAATCAACTTTTTAGCAGTAACACACTCACATTTTTCATAAAACAAACACATTTTTTTCAGGAATCTACTCTCTGAAACCTAAAACTAATTTTAAAAAAAACATCTTTCTAGGATCCACTCTCCCTAATCTTCCAAGAAAATTTCAATTAACTTATTGAAATATTGCAATCACCCTTATCCAAAGACGATATTTAAATCAACTTTTTTGCAGTAACACACTCACATTTTTCATAAAACAAACCCATTTTTTTCAGGAATCTACTCTCTGAAACCTAAAACTAATTTAAAAAAAAACATCTTTCTAGGCATCCACTGTCCCTAATCGTGCAAGAAAATGTCAATTGACTTGTTGAAATATTGCAATTACCCTTATCCAAAAACGAAATTTAAATCAACTTTTTATCAGTAACACACTCACATTTTTCATAAAACAAACACATTTTTTCAGGAATCAACTCTCTGGAACCTAAAACAAATATAAAAAAACATCTTTCTATGCATCCACTCTCCCTAATCGTGCAAGAAAATTTCAATTAACTAGTTGAAATAATGCAATCATGCCTATCCTGAAGCTACATTTAAATAAACTTTTTAGCAGTAACACACTCACATTTTTCATAAAACAAACACATTTTTTTCAGGAATCAACTCTCTGGAACCTAAAACAAATATAAAAAAAAAATCTTTCTATGCATCCACTCTCCCTAATCGTGCAAGAAAATTTCAATTAACTTGTTGAAATGATGCATTCACGCTTATCCTGAAACCAAATTTAAATCAACTTTTTTGCAGTAACACACTCACATTTTTCATGAAACAAATAATTTTTTTTCAGGAATCCACTCTCTGGAACCTATAACGAATTTGTAAAAAACATCTTTCTAGGCATCCACTCTCCCTAATCTTGCAAGAAAATTTCAATTAACTTGTTGAAATATTGCAATCACCCTTATCCAAAAACGATATTTAAATCAACTTTTTTGCAGTAACACACTCACATTTTTCATAAAACAAACACATTTTTTTCAGGAATCTACTCTCTGGAACCTAAAACTAATTTAAAAAAAAATCTTTCTAGGCATCCACTGTCCCTAATCGTGCAAGAAAATTTCAATTGACTTGTTGAAGTATTGCAATCACCCTTATCCAAAAACGAAATTTAAATCAACTTTTTAGCAGTAACACACTCACATTTTTCATAAAACAAACACATTTTTTTCAGGAATCTACTCTCTGGAACCTAAAACTAATTTTAAAAAAAATCTTTCTAGGCATCCACTGTCCCTAATCGTGCAAGAAAATTTCAATTGACTTGTTGAAATATTGCAATCACCCTTATCCAAAAACGAAATTTAAATCAACTTTTTAGCAGTAACACACTCACATTTTTCATAAAACAAACACATTTTTTCAGGAATCAACTCTCTGGAACCTAAAACAAATATAAAAAAAACATCTTTCTATGCATCCACTCTCCCTAATCGTGCAAGAAAATTTCAATTAACTTGTTGAAATGATGCATTCACGCTTATCCTGAAACTAAATTTAAATCAACTTTTTTGCAGTAACACACTCACATTTTTCATGAAACAAATAATTTTTTTTTTCAGGAATCCACTCTCTGGAACCTATAACGAATTTGTAAAAAACATCTTTCTAGGCATCCACTCTCCCTAATCTTGCAAGAAAATTTCAATTAACTTGTTGAAATATTGCAATCACCCTTATCCAAAAACGATATTTAAATCAACTTTTTTGCAGTAACACACTCACATTTTTCATAAAACAAACACATTTTTTTCAGGAATCTACTCTCTGGAACCTAAAACTAATTTTAAAAAAACATCTTTCTAGGCATCCACTGTCCCTAATCGTGCAAGAAAATTTCAATTGACTTGTTGAAATATTGCAATCACCCTTATCCAAAAATGAAATTTAAATCAACTTTTTAGCAGTAACACACTCACATTTTTCATAAAACAAACACATTTTTTTCAGGAATCTACTCTCTGGAACCTAAAACTAATTTAAAAAAAACATCTTTCTAGGCATCCACTGTCCCTAATCGTGCAAGAAAATTTCAATTGACTTGTTGAAATATTGCAATCACCCTTATTCAAAAACGGTATTTAAATCAACTTTTTAGCAGTAACACCCTCACATTTTTCATAAAACAAACACATTTTTTTCAGGAATCTACTCTCTGAAACCTAATACTAATTTAAAAAAGAAATCTTTCTATGCATTCACTGTCCCTAATCGTGCAAGAACATTTCAATTGACATGTTGAAGTATTGCAATCACCCTTATCCAAAAACGAAATTTAAATCAACTTTTTAGCAGTAACACACTCACATTTTTCATAAAACAAACACATTTTTTTCAGGAATCTACTCTCTGGAACCTAAAACTAATTTTAAAAAATATCTTTCTAGGCATCCACTGTCCCTAATCGTGCAAGAACATTTCAATTGACTTGTTGAAATATTGCAATCACCCTTATTCAAAAACGAAATTTAAATCAACTTTTTAGCAGTAACACCCTCACATTTTTCATAAAACAAACACATTTTTTTCAGGAATCTACTCTCTGAAACCTAAAACTAATTTAAAAAAACATCTTTCTAGGCATCCACTCTCCCTAATCTTCCAAGAAAATTTCAATTAACTTATTGAAATATTGCAATCACCCTTATCCAAAAACGATATTTAAATCAACTTTTTAGCAGTAACACACTCACATTTTTCATAAAACAAACACATTTTTTTCAGGAATCTACTCTCTGGAACCTAAAACTAATTTTAAAAAAAATCTTTCTAGGCATCCACTGTCCCTAATCGTGCAAGAAAATTTCAATTGACTTGTTGAAATATTGCAATCACCCTTATCCAAAAATGAAATTTAAATCAACTTTTTAGCAGTAACACACTCACATTTTTCATTAAAAAAAACACATTTTTTCAGGAATCTACTCTCTGGAACCTAAAACTAATTTTAAAAAAACATCTTTCTAGGCATCCATTGTCCCTAATCGTGCAAGAAAATTTCAATTGACTTGTTGAAATATTGCAATCACCCTTATTCAAAAACGAAATTTAAATCAACTTTTTAGCAGTAACACCCTCACATTTTTCAAAAAACAAACACATTTTTTTCAGGAATCTACTCTCTGAAACCTAATACTAATTTAAAAAAGAAATCTTTCTATGCATCCACTGTCCCTAATCGTGCAAGAAAATTTCAATTGACTTGTTGAAGTATTGCAATCACCCTTATCCAAAAACGAAATTTAAATCAACTTTTTAGCAGTAACACACTCACATTTTTCATAAAACAAACACATTTTTTTCAGGAATCTACTCTCTGGAACCTAAAACTAATTTAAAAAAAACATCTTTCTAGGCATCCACTGTCCCTAATCGTGCAAGAAAATTTCAATTGACTTGTTGAAATATTGCAATCACCCTTATCCAAAAATGAAATTTAAATCAACTTTTTAGCAGTAACACACTCACATTTTTCATAAAACAAACACAGTTTTTTTCAGGAATCTACTCTCTGGAACCTAAAACTAATTTTAAAAAAACATCTTTCTAGGCATCCACTGTCCCTAATCGTGCAAGAAAATTTCAATTGACTTGTTGAAATATTGCAATCACCTTATTCAAAAACGAAATTTAAATCAACTTTTTAGCAGTAACACCCTCACATTTTTCATAAAACAAACACATTTTTTTCAGGAATCTACTCTCTGGAACCTAAAACTAATTTTAAAAAAACATCTTTCTAGGCATCCACTGTCCCTAATCGTGCAAGAAAATTTCAATTGACTTGTTGAAATATTGCAATCACCCTTATCCAAAAACGAAATTTAAATCAACTTTTTAGCAGTAACACACTCACATTTTTCATAAAACAAACACATTTTTTTCAGGAATCTACTCTCTGAAACCTAAAACTAATTTTAAAAAAACATCTTTCTAGGCATCCACTGTCCCTAATCGTGCAAGAAAATTTCAATTGACTTGTTGAAATATTGCAATCACCCTTATCCAAAAACAAAATTTAAATCAACTTTTTAGCAGTAACACACTCACATTTTTCATAAAACAAACACATTTTTTCAGGAATCAAGTCTATGGAACCTAAAACAAATATAAAAAAAACATCTTTCTATGCATCCACTCTCCAGAATCGTGCAAGAAAATTTCAATTAACTTGTTGAAATGATGCATTCAGGCTTATCCTGAAACTAAATTTAAATCAACTTTTTAGCAGTAACACACTCACATTTTTCATAAAACAAACACATTTTTTTCAGGAATCTACTCTCTGGAACCTAAAACTAATTTAAAAAAAACATCTTTCTAGGCATCCACTGTCCCTAATCGTGCAAGAAAATTTCAATTGACTTGTTGAAATATTGCAATCACCCTTATCCAAAAACGAAATTTAAATCAACTTTTTAGCAGTAACACCCTCACATTTTTCAAAAAACAAACAGATTTTTTTCAGGAATCTACTCTCTGAAACCTAATACTAATTTAAAAAAGAAATCTTTCTATGCATCCACTGTCCCTAATCGTGCAAGAAAATTTCAATTGACTTGTTGAAGTATTGCAATCACCCTTATCCAAAAACGAAATTTAAATCAACTTTTTAGCAGTAACACCCTCACATTTTTCATAAAACAAACACATTTTTTTCAGGAATCTACTCTCTGGAACCTAAAACTAATTTTAAAAAAACATCTTTCTAGGCATCCACTGTCCCTAATCGTGCAAGAAAATTTCAATTGACTTGTTGAAGTATTGCAATCACCCTTATCCAAAAACGAAATTTAAATTAACTTTTTAGCAGTAACACACTCACATTTTTCATAAAACAAACACATTTTTTTTCAGGAATCTACTCTCTGGAACCTAAAACTAATTTAAAAAAAACATCTTTCTAGGCATCCACTGTCCCTAATCGTGCAAGAAAATTTCAATTGACTTGTTGAAATATTGCAATCACCCTTATCCAAAAACGAAATTTAAATCAACTTTTTAGCAGTAACACACTCACATTTTTCATAAAACAAACACATTTTTTTCAGGAATCTACTCTCTGAAACCTAAAACTAATTTTAAAAAAACATCTTTCTAGGCATCCACTGTCCCTAATCGTGCAAGAAAATTTCAATTGACTTGTTGAAATATTGCAATCACCCTTATCCAAAAACGAAATTTAAATCAACTTTTTAGCAGTAACACACTCACATTTTTCATAAAACAAACACATTTTTTCAGGAATCAACTCTCTGGAACCTAAAACAAATATAAAAAAAACATATTTCTATGCATCCACTCTCCAGAATCGTGCAAGAAAATTTCAATTAACTTGTTGAAATGATGCATTCACGCTTATCCTGAAACTAAATTTAAATCAACTTTTTAGCAGTAACACACTCACATTTTTCATAAAACAAACACATTTTTTTCAGGAATCTACTCTCTGGAACCTAAAACTAATTTAAAAAAAAACATCTTTCTAGGCATCCACTGTCCCTAATCATGCAAGAAAATTTCAATTGACTTGTTGAAATATTGCAATCACCCTTATCCAAAAACGAAATTTAAATCAACTTTTTAGCAGTAACACCCTCACATTTTTCATAAAACAAACACATTTTTTTCAGGAATCTACTCTCTGAAACCTAAAACTAATTAAAAAAAACATCTTTCTAGGCATCCACTCTCCCTAATCTTCCAAGAAAATTTCAATTAACTTATTGAAATATTGCAATCACCCTTATCCAAAAATGATATTTAAATCAACTTTTTAGCAGTAACACACTCACATTTTTCATAAAACAAACAAATTTTTTTCAGGAATCTACTCTCTGGAACCTAAAACTAATTTAAAAAAAACATCTTTCTAGGCATCCACTGTCCCTAATCGTGCAAGAAAATTTCAATTGACTTGTTGAAATATTGCAATCACCCTTATCCAAAAATGAAATTTAAATCAACTTTTTAGCAGTAACACACTCACATTTTTCATAAAACAAACACATTTTTTTCAGGAATCTACTCTCTGGAACCTAAAACTAATTTTAAAAAAACATCTTTCAAGGCATCCATTGTCCCTAATCGTGCAAGAAAATTTCAATTGACTTGTTGAAATATTGCAATCACCCTTATTCAAAAACGAAATTTAAATCAACTTTTTAGCAGTAACACCCTCACATTTTTCATAAAACAAACACATTTTTTTCAGGAATCTACTCTCTGAAACCTAATACTAATTTAAAAAAGAAATCTTTCTATGCATCCACTGTCCCTAATCGTGCAAGAAAATTTCAATTGACTTGTTGAAGTATTGCAATCACCCTTATCCAAAAACGAAATTTAAATCAACTTTTTAGCAGTAACACACTCACATTTTTCATAAAACAAACACATTTTTTTCCGGAATCTACTCTCTGGAACCTAAAACTAATTTTAAAAAAAATCTTTCTAGGCATCCACTGTCCCTAATCGTGCAAGAAAATTTCAATTAACTTGTTGAAATATTGCAATCACCCTTATCCAAAAACGAAATTTAAATCAACTTTTTAGCAGTAACACACTCACATTTTTCATAAAACAAACACATTTTTTTCAGGAATCTACTCTCTGAAACCTAAAACTAATTTTAAAAAAATATCTTTCTAGGCATCCACTGTCCCTAATCGTGCAAGAAAATTTCAATTGACTTGTTGAAATATTGCAATCACCCTTATTCAAAAACGAAATTTAAATCAACTTTTTAGCAGTAACACCCTCACATTTTTCATAAAACAAACACATTTTTTTCAGGAATCTACTCTCTGGAACCTAAAACTAATTTTAAAAAAACATCTTTCTAGGCATCCACTCTCCCTAATCGTGCAAGAAAATTTGAATTAACTTGTTGAAATGATGCATTCACGCTTATCCTGAAACTAAATTTAAATCAACTTTTTTGCAGTAACACACTCACATTTTTCATGAAACAAATAATTTTTTTTCAGGAATCCACTCTCTGGAACCTATAACGAATTTGTAAAAAACATCTTTCTAGGCATCCACTCTCCCTAATCTTGCAAGAAAATTTCAATTAACTTGTTGAAATATTGCAATCACCCTTATCCAAAAACGATATTTAAATCAACTTTTTTGCAGTAACACACTCACATTTTTCATAAAACAAACACATTTTTTTCAGGAATCTACTCTCTGGAACCTAAAACTAATTTAAAAAAAAATCTTTCTAGGCATCCACTGTCCCTAATCGTGCAAGAAAATTTCAATTGACTTGTTGAAATATTGCAATCACCCTTATCCAAAAATGAAATTTAAATCAACTTTTTAGCAGTAACACATTCACATTTTTCATAAAACAAACACATTTTTTTCAGGAATCTACTCTCTGGAACCTAAAACTAATTTTAAAAAAACATCTTTCTAGGCATCCACTGTCCCTAATCGTGCAAGAAAATTTCAATTGACTTGTTGAAATTTTGCAATCACCTTTATCCAAAAATGAAATTTAAATCAACTTTTTAGCAGTAACACACTCACATTTTTCATAAAACAAACACATTTTTTCAGGAATCTACTCTCTGGAACCTAAAACTAATTTTAAAAAAACATCTTTCTAGGCATCCATTGTCCCTAATCGTGCAAGAAAATTTCAATTGACTTGTTGAAATATTGCAATCACCCTTATTCAAAAACGAAATTTAAATCAACTTTTTAGCAGTAACACCCTCACATTTTTCATAAAACAAACACATTTTTTTCAGGAATCTACTCTCTGAAACCTAATACTAATTTAAAAAAGAAATCTTTCTATGCATCCACTGTCCCTAATCGTGCAAGAAAATTTCAATTGACTTGTTGAAATATTGCAATCACCCTTATTCAAAAACGAAATTTAAATCAACTTTTTAGCAGTAACACCCTCACATTTTTCATAAAACAAACACATTTTTTTCAGGAATCTACTCTCTGGAACCTAAAACTAATTTTAAAAAAACATCTTTCTAGGCATCCACTGTCCCTAATCGTGCAAGAAAATTTCAATTGACTTGTTGAAATGATGCATTCACGCCTATCCTGAAACTAAGTTAAAATCAACTTTTTAGCAGTAACACACTCACATTTTTCATAAAACAAACACATTTTTTTCAGGAATCTACTCTCTGAAACCTAAAACTAATTTAAAAAAAAACATCTTTCTAGGATCCACTCTCCCTAATCTTCCAAGAAAATTTCAATTAACTTATTGAAATATTGCAATCACCCTTATCCAAAGACGATATTTAAATCAACTTTTTTGCAGTAACACACTCACATTTTTCATAAAACAAACCCATTTTTTTCAGGAATCTACTCTCTGAAACCTAAAACTAATTTAAAAAAAAACATCTTTCTAGGCATCCACTGTCCCTAATCGTGCAAGAAAATTTCAATTGACTTGTTGAAATATTGCAATTACCCTTATCCAAAAACGAAATTTAAATCAACTTTTTATCAGTAACACACTCACATTTTTCATAAAACAAACACATTTTTTCAGGAATCAACTCTCTGGAACCTAAAACAAATATAAAAAAACATCTTTCTATGCATCCACTCTCCCTAATCGTGCAAGAAAATTTCAATTAACTAGTTGAAATAATGCAATCATGCCTATCCTGAAGCTACATTTAAATAAACTTTTTAGCAGTAACACACTCACATTTTTCATAAAACAAACACATTTTTTTCAGGAATCAACTCTCTGGAACCTAAAACAAATATAAAAAAAAATCTTTCTATGCATCCACTCTCCCTAATCGTGCAAGAAAATTTCAATTAACTTGTTGAAATGATGCATTCACGCTTATCCTGAAACCAAATTTAAATCAACTTTTTTGCAGTAACACACTCACATTTTTCATGAAACAAATAATTTTTTTTTCAGGAATCCACTCTCTGGAACCTATAACGAATTTGTAAAAAACATCTTTCTAGGCATCCACTCTCCCTAATCTTGCAAGAAAATTTCAATTAACTTGTTGAAATATTGCAATCACCCTTATCCAAAAACGATATTTAAATCAACTTTTTTGCAGTAACACACTCACATTTTTCATAAAACAAACACATTTTTTTCAGGAATCTACTCTCTGGAACCTAAAACTAATTTTAAAAAAACATCTTTCTAGGCATCCACTGTCCCTAATCGTGCAAGAAAATTTCAATTGACTTGTTGAAATATTGCAATCACCCTTATCCAAAAATGAAATTTAAATCAACTTTTTAGCAGTAACACACTCACATTTTTCATAAAACAAACACATTTTTTCAGGAATCTACTCTCTGGAACCTAAAACTAATTTTAAAAAAACATCTTTCTAGGCATCCACTGTCCCTAATCGTACAAGAAAATTTCAATTGACTTGTTGAAATATTGCAATCACCCTTATTCAAAAACGAAATTTAAATCAACTTTTTAGCAGTAACACCCTCACATTTTTCATAAAACAAACACATTTTTTTCAGGAATCTACTCTCTGGAACCTAAAACTAATTTAAAAAAAAATCTTTCTAGGCATCCACTGTCCCTAATCGTGCAAGAAAATTTCAATTGACTTGTTGAAGTATTGCAATCACCCTTATCCAAAAACGAAATTTAAATCAACTTTTTAGCAGTAACACACTCACATTTTTCATAAAACAAACACATTTTTTTCAGGAATCTACTCTCTGGAACCTAAAACTAATTTTAAAAAAACATCTTTCTAGGCATCCACTGTCCCTAATCGTGCAAGAATATTTCAATTGACTTGTTGAAATATTGCAATCACCCTTATCCAAAAACGATATTTAAATCAACTTTTTTGCAGTAACACACTCACATTTTTCATAAAACAAACACATTTTTTTCAGGAATCTACTCTCTGGAACCTAAAACTAATTTTAAAAAAACATCTTTCTAGGCATCCACTGTCCCTAATCGTGCAAGAAAATTTCAATTGACTTGTTGAAATATTGCAATCACCCTTATCCAAAAATGAAATTTAAATCAACTTTTTAGCAGTAACACACTCACATTTTTCATAAAACAAACACATTTTTTCAGGAATCTACTCTCTGGAACCTAAAACTAATTTTAAAAAAACATCTTTCTAGGCATCCACTGTCCCTAATCGTACAAGAAAATTTCAATTGACTTGTTGAAATATTGCAATCACCCTTATTCAAAAACGAAATTTAAATCAACTTTTTAGCAGTAACACCCTCACATTTTTCATAAAACAAACACATTTTTTTCAGGAATCTACTCTCTGGAACCTAAAACTAATTTAAAAAAAAATCTTTCTAGGCATCCACTGTCCCTAATCGTGCAAGAAAATTTCAATTGACTTGTTGAAGTATTGCAATCACCCTTATCCAAAAACGAAATTTAAATCAACTTTTTAGCAGTAACACACTCACATTTTTCATAAAACAAACACATTTTTTTCAGGAATCTACTCTCTGGAACCTAAAACTAATTTTAAAAAAACATCTTTCTAGGCATCCACTGTCCCTAATCGTGCAAGAATATTTCAATTGACTTGTTGAAATATTGCAATCACCCTTATCCAAAAACGAAATTTAAATCAACTTTTTAGCAGTAACACACTCACATTTTTCATAAAACAAACACATTTTTTCAGGAATCAACTCTCTGGAACCTAAAACAAATATAAAAAAAACATCTTTCTATGTATCCACTCTCCCTAATCGTGCAAGAAAATTTCAATTAACTTGTTGAAATGATGCATTCACGCTTATCCTGAAACTAAATTTAAATCAACTTTTTTGCAGTAACACACTCACATTTTTCATGAAACAAATAATTTTTTTTTTCAGGAATCCACTCTCTGCAACCTATAACGAATTTGTAAAAAACATCTTTCTAGGCATCCACTCTCCCTAATCTTGCAAGAACATTTGAATTAACTTGTTGAAATATTGCAATCACCCTTATCCAAAAACGATATTTAAATCAACTTTTTTGCAGTAACACACTCACATTTTTCACAAAACAAACACATTTTTTTCAGGAATCTACTCTCTGAAACCTAAAACTAATTTTAAAAAAATATCTTTCTAGGCATCCACTCTCCCTAATCTTCCAAGAAAATTTCAATTAACTTATTGAAATATTGCAATCACCCTTATCCAAAAATGAAATTTAAATCAACTTTTTAGCAGTAACACACTCACATTTTTCATAAAACAAACACATTTTTTTCAGGAATCAACTGTCTGGAACCTAAAACAAATATAAAAAAAACATCTTTCTATGCATCCACTCTCCCTAATCGTGCAAGAAAATTTCAATTAACTTGTTGAAATGATGCATTCACGCTTATCCTGAAACTAAATTTAAATCAACTTTTTTGCAGTAACACACTCACATTTTTCATGAAACAAATAATTTTTTTTTCAGGAATCCACTCTCTGGAACCTATAACGAATTTGTAAAAAACATCTTTCTAGGCATCCACTCTCCCTAATCTTGCAAGAAAATTTCAATTAACTTGTTGAAATATTGCAATCACCTTTATCCAAAAACGATATTTAAATCAACTTTTTTGCAGTAACACACTCACATTTTTCATAAAACAAACACATTTTTTTCAGGAATCTACTCTCTGGAACCTAAAACTAATTTAAAAAAAAAATCTTTCTAGGCATCCACTGTCCCTAATCGTGCAAGAAAATTTCAATTGACTTGTTGAAATATTGCAATCACCCTTATCCAAAAATGAAATTTAAATCAACTTTTTAGCAGTAACACATTCACATTTTTCATAAAACAAACACATTTTTTTCAGGAATCTACTCTCTGGAACCTAAAACTAATTTTAAAAAAACATCTTTCTAGGCATCCACTGTCCCTAATCGTGCAAGAAAATTTCAATTGACTTGTTGAAATATTGCAATCACCTTTATCCAAAAATGAAATTTCAATCAACTTTTTAGCAGTAACACACTCACATTTTTCATAAAACAAACACATTTTTTCAGGAATCTACTCTCTGGAACCTAAAACTAATTTTAAAAAAACATCTTTCTAGGCATCCATTGTCCCTAATCGTGCAAGAAAATTTCAATTGACTTGTTGAAATATTGCAATCACCCTTATTCAAAAACGAAATTTAAATCAACTTTTTAGCAGTAACACCCTCACATTTTTCATAAAACAAACACATTTTTTTCAGGAATCTACTCTCTGAAACCTAATACTAATTTAAAAAAGAAATCTTTCTATGCATCCACTGTCCCTAATCGTGCAAGAAAATTTCAATTGACTTGTTGAAATATTGCAATCACCCTTATTCAAAAACGAAATTTAAATCAACTTTTTAGCAGTAACACCCTCACATTTTTCATAAAACAAACACATTTTTTTCAGGAATCTACTCTCTGGAACCTAAAACTAATTTTAAAAAAACATCTTTCTAGGCATCCACTGTCCCTAATCGTGCAAGAAAATTTCAATTGACTTGTTGAAATGATGCATTCACGCCTATCCTGAAACTAAGTTAAAATCAACTTTTTAGCAGTAACACACTCACATTTTTCATAAAACAAACACATTTTTTTCAGGAATCTACTCTCTGAAACCTAAAACTAATTTAAAAAAAAACATCTTTCTAGGATCCACTCTCCCTAATCTTCCAAGAAAATTTCAATTAACTTATTGAAATATTGCAATCACCCTTACCCAAAGACGATATTTAAATCAACTTTTTTGCAGTAACACACTCACATTTTTCATAAAACAAACCCATTTTTTTCAGGAATCTACTCTCTGAAACCTAAAACTAATTTAAAAAAAAACATCTTTCTAGGCATCCACTGTCCCTAATCGTGCAAGAAAATTTCAATTGACTTGTTGAAATATTGCAATTACCCTTATCCAAAAACGAAATTTAAATCAACTTTTTATCAGTAACACACTCACATTTTTCATAAAACAAACACATTTTTTCAGGAATCAACTCTCTGGAACCTAAAACAAATATAAAAAAACATCTTTCTATGCATCCACTCTCCCTAATCGTGCAAGAAAATTTCAATTAACTAGTTGAAATAATGCAATCATGCCTATCCTGAAGCTACATTTAAATAAACTTTTTAGCAGTAACACACTCACATTTTTCATAAAACAAACACATTTTTTTCAGGAATCAACTCTCTGGAACCTAAAACAAATATAAAAAAAAATCTTTCTATGCATCCACTCTCCCTAATCGTGCAAGAAAATTTCAATTAACTTGTTGAAATGATGCATTCACGCTTATCCTGAAACCAAATTTAAATCAACTTTTTTGCAGTAACACACTCACATTTTTCATGAAACAAATAATTTTTTTTTCAGGAATCCACTCTCTGGAACCTATAACGAATTTGTAAAAAACATCTTTCTAGGCATCCACTCTCCCTAATCTTGCAAGAAAATTTCAATTAACTTGTTGAAATATTGCAATCACCCTTATCCAAAAACGATATTTAAATTAACTTTTTTGCAGTAACACACTCACATTTTTCATAAAACAAACACATTTTTTTCAGGAATCTACTCTCTGGAACCTAAAACTAATTTTAAAAAAACATCTTTCTAGGCATCCACTGTCCCTAATCGTGCAAGAAAATTTCAATTGACTTGTTGAAATATTGCAATCACCCTTATCCAAAAATGAAATTTAAATCAACTTTTTAGCAGTAACACACTCACATTTTTCATAAAACAAACACATTTTTTCAGGAATCTACTCTCTGGAACCTAAAACTAATTTTAAAAAAACATCTTTCTAGGCATCCACTGTCCCTAATCGTACAAGAAAATTTCAATTGACTTGTTGAAATATTGCAATCACCCTTATTCAAAAACGAAATTTAAATCAACTTTTTAGCAGTAACACCCTCACATTTTTCATAAAACAAACACATTTTTTTCAGGAATCTACTCTCTGGAACCTAAAACTAATTTAAAAAAAAATCTTTCTAGGCATCCACTGTCCCTAATCGTGCAAGAAAATTTCAATTGACTTGTTGAAGTATTGCAATCACCCTTATCCAAAAACGAAATTTAAATCAACTTTTTAGCAGTAACACACTCACATTTTTCATAAAACAAACACATTTTTTTCAGGAATCTACTCTCTGGAACCTAAAACTAATTTTAAAAAAACATCTTTCTAGGCATCCACTGTCCCTAATCGTGCAAGAATATTTCAATTGACTTGTTGAAATATTGCAATCACCCTTATCCAAAAACGAAATTTAAATCAACTTTTTAGCAGTAACACACTCACATTTTTCATAAAACAAACACATTTTTTCAGGAATCAACTCTCTGGAACCTAAAACAAATATAAAAAAAACATCTTTCTATGTATCCACTCTCCCTAATCGTGCAAGAAAATTTCAATTAACTTGTTGAAATGATGCATTCACGCTTATCCTGAAACTAAATTTAAATCAACTTTTTTGCAGTAACACACTCACATTTTTCATGAAACAAATAATTTTTTTTTTCAGGAATCCACTCTCTGGAACCTATAACGAATTTGTAAAAAACATCTTTCTAGGCATCCACTCTCCCTAATCTTGCAAGAAAATTTCAATTAACTTGTTGAAATATTGCAATCACCCTTATCCAAAAACGATATTTAAATCAACTTTTTTGCAGTAACACACTCACATTTTTCATAAAACAAACACATTTTTTTCAGGAATCTACTCTCTGGAACCTAAAACTAATTTTAAAAAAACATCTTTCTAGGCATCCACTGTCCCTAATCGTGCAAGAAAATTTCAATTGACTTGTTGAAATATTGCAATCACCCTTATCCAAAAATGAAATTTAAATCAACTTTTTAGCAGTAACACACTCACATTTTTCATAAAACAAACACATTTTTTTCAGGAATCTACTCTCTGGAACCTAAAACTAATTTAAAAAAAACATCTTTCTAGGCATCCACTGTCCCTAATCGTGCAAGAAAATTTCAATTGACTTGTTGAAATATTGCAATCACCCTTATTCAAAAACGAAATTTAAATCAACTTTTTAGCAATAACACCCTCACATTTTTCATAAAACAAACACATTTTTTTCAGGAATCTACTCTCTGAAACCTAATACTAATTTAAAAAAGAAATCTTTCTATGCATTCACTGTCCCTAATCGTGCAAGAACATTTCAATTGACATGTTGAAGTATTGCAATCACCCTTATCCAAAAACGAAATTTAAATCAACTTTTTAGCAGTAACACACTCACATTTTTCATAAAACAAACATATTTTTTTCAGGAATCTACTCTCTGGAACCTAAAACTAATTTTAAAAAAACATCTTTCTAGGCATCCACTGTCCCTAATCGTGCAAGAACATTTCAATTGACTTGTTGAAATATTGCAATCACCCTTATCCAAAAACGAAATTTAAATCAACTTTTTAGCAGTAACACACTCACATTTTTCATAAAACAAACACATTTTTTTCAGGAATCTACTCTCTGAAACCTAAAACTAATTTTAAAAAATATCTTTCTAGACATCCACTGTCCCTAATCGTGCAAGAAAATTTCAATTGACTTGTTGAAATATTGCAATCACCCTTATTCAAAAACGAAATTTAAATCAACTTTTTAGCAGTAACACCCTCACATTTTTCATAAAACAAACACATTTTTTTCAGGAATCTACTCCCTGAAACCTAAAACTAATTTAAAAAAACATCTTTCTAGGCATCCACTCTCCCTAATCTTCCAAGAAAATTTCAATTAACTTATTGAAATATTGCAATCACCCTTATCCAAAAACGATATTTAAATCAACTTTTTAGCAGTAACACACTCACATTTTTCATAAAACAAACACATTTTTTTCAGGAATCTACTCTCTGGAACCTAAAACTAATTTTAAAAAAACATCTTTCTAGGCATCCACTGTCCCTAATCGTGCAAGAAAATTTCAATTGACTTGTTGAAATATTGCAATCACCCTTATCCAAAAATGAAATAGCAGTAACACACTCACATTTTTCATTAAAAAAAACACATTTTTTCAGGAATCTACTCTCTGGAACCTAAAACTAATTTTAAAAAAACATCTTTCTAGGCATCCATTGTCCCTAATCGTGCAAGAAAATTTCAATTGACTTGTTGAAATATTGCAATCACCCTTATTCAAAAACAAAATTTAAATCAACTTTTTAGCAGTAACACCCTCACATTTTTCAAAAAACAAACACATTTTTTTCAGGAATCTACTCTCTGAAACCTAATACTAATTTAAAAAAGAAATCTTTCTATGCATCCACTGTCCCTAATCGTGCAAGAAAATTTCAATTGACTTGTTGAAGTATTGCAATCACCCTTATCCAAAAACGAAATTTAAATCAACTTTTTAGCAGTAACACACTCACATTTTTCATAAAACAAACACATTTTTTTCAGGAATCTACTCTCTGGAACCTAAAACTAATTTAAAAAAAACATCTTTCTAGGCATCCACTGTCCCTAATCGTGCAAGAAAATTTCAATTGACTTGTTGAAATATTGCAATCACCCTTATCCAAAAATGAAATTTAAATCAACTTTTTAGCATTAACACACTCACATTTTTCATAAAACAAACACAGTTTTTTTCAGGAATCTACTCTCTGGAACCTAAAACTAATTTTAAAAAAACATCTTTCTAGGCATCCACTGTCCCTAATCATGCAAGAAAATTTCAATTGACTTGTTGAAATATTGCAATCACCCTTATTCAAAAACGAAATTTAAATCAACTTTTTAGCAGTAACACCCTCACATTTTTCATAAAACAAACACATTTTTTTCAGGAATCTACTCTCTGGAACCTAAAACTAATTTTAAAAAAACATCTTTCTAGGCATCCACTGTCCCTAATCGTGCAAGAAAATTTCAATTGACTTGTTGAAGTATTGCAATCACCCTTATCCAAAAACGAAATTTAAATCAACTTTTTAGCAGTAACACACTCACATTTTTCATAAAACAAACACATTTTTTTTCAGGAATCTACTCTCTGGAACCTAAAACTAATTTTAAAAAAACATCTTTCTAGGCATCCACTGTCCCTAATCGTGCAAGAAAATTTCAATTGACTTGTTGAAATATTGCAATCACCCTTATCCAAAAATGAAATTTAAATCAACTTTTTAGCAGTAACACACTCACATTTTTCATAAAACAAACACATTTTTTTCAGGAATCTACTCTCTGAAACCTAAAACTAATTTTAAAAAAACATCTTTCTAGGCATCCACTGTCCCTAATCGTGCAAGAAAATTTCAATTGACTTGTTGAAATATTGCAATCACCCTTATCCAAAAACGAAATTCAAATCAACTTTTTAGCAGTAACACACTCACATTTTTCATAAAACAAACACATTTTTTCAGGAATCAACTCTCTGGAACGTAAAACAAATATAAAAAAAACATCTTTCTATGCATCCACTCTCCAGAATCGTGCAAGAAAATTTCAATTAACTTGTTGAAATGATGCATTCACGCTTATCCTGAAACTAAATTTAAATCAACTTTTTAGCAGTAACACACTCACATTTTTCATAAAACAAACACATTTTTTTCAGGAATCTACTCTCTGGAACCTAAAACTAATTTAAAAAAAAACATCTTTCTAGGCATCCACTGTCCCTAATCGTGCAAGAAAATTTCAATTGACTTGTTGAAGTATTGCAATCACCCTTATCCAAAAACGAAATTTAAATCAACTTTTTAGCAGTAACACACTCACATTTTTCATAAAACAAACACAGTTTTTTTCAGGAATCTACTCTCTGGAACCTAAAACTAATTTTAAAAAAACATCTTTCTAGGCATCCACTGTCCCTAATCATGCAAGAAAATTTCAATTGACTTGTTGAAATATTGCAATCACCCTTATTCAAAAACGAAATTTAAATCAACTTTTTAGCAGTAACACCCTCACATTTTTCATAAAACAAACACATTTTTTTCAGGAATCTACTCTCTGGAACCTAAAACTAATTTTAAAAAAACATCTTTCTAGGCATCCACTGTCCCTAATCGTGCAAGAAAACTTCAATTGACTTGTTGAAGTATTGCAATCACCCTTATCCAAAAACGAAATTTAAATCAACTTTTTAGCAGTAACACACTCACATTTTTCATAAAACAAACACATTTTTTTTCAGGAATCTACTCTCTGGAACCTAAAACTAATTTTAAAAAAACATCTTTCTAGGCATCCACTGTCCCTAATCGTGCAAGAAAATTTCAATTGACTTGTTGAAATATTGCAATCACCCTTATCCAAAAACGAAATTTAAATCAACTTTTTAGCAGTAACACACTCACATTTTTCATAAAACAAACACATTTTTTTCAGGAATCTACTCTCTGAAACCTAAAACTAATTTAAAAAAAACATCTTTCTAGGCATCCACTGTCCCTAATCGTGCAAGAAAATTTCAATTGACTTGTTGAAATATTGCAATCACCCTTATCCAAAAACGAAATTTAAATCAACTTTTTAGCAGTAACACACTCACATTTTTCATAAAACAAACACATTTTTTCAGGAATCAACTCTCTGGAACGTAAAACAAATATAAAAAAAACATCTTTCTATGCATCCACTCTCCAGAATCGTGCAAGAAAATTTCAATTAACTTGTTGAAATGATGCATTCACGCTTATCCTGAAACTAAATTTAAATCAACTTTTTAGCAGTAACACACTCACATTTTTCATAAAACAAACACATTTTTTTCAGGAATCTACTCTCTGGAACCTAAAACTAATTTAAAAAAAAACATCTTTCTAGGCATCCACTGTCCCTAATCGTGCAAGAAAATTTCAATTGACTTGTTGAAGTATTGCAATCACCCTTATCCAAAAACAAAATTTAAATCAACTTTTTAGCAGTAACACACTCACATTTTTCATAAAACAAACACATTTTTTTCAGGAATCTACTCTCTGGAACCTAAAACTAATTTTAAAAAAACATCTTTCTAGGCATCCACTGTCCCTAATCGTGCAAGAAAATTTCAATTGACTTGTTGAAATATTGCAATCACCCTTATCCAAAAACGAAATTTAAATCAACTTTTTAGCAGTAACACACTCACATTTTTCATAAAACAAACACATTTTTTCAGGAATCAACTCTCTGGAACCTAAAACAAATATAAAAAAAACATCTTTCTATGTATCCACTCTCCCTAATCGTGCAAGAAAATTTCAATTAACTTGTTGAAATGATGCATTCTCGCTTATCCTGAAACTAAATTTAAATCAACTTTTTTGCAGTAACACACTCACATTTTTCATGAAACAAATAATTTTTTTTTTCAGGAATACACTCTCTGGAACCTATAACGAATTTGTAAAAAACATCTTTCTAGGCATCCACTCTCCCTAATCTTGCAAGAAAATTTCAATTAACTTGTTGAAATATTGCAATCACCCTTATCCAAAAACGATATTTAAATCAACTTTTTTGCAGTAACACACTCACATTTTTCATAAAACAAACACATTTTTTTCAGGAATCTACTCTCTGGAACCTAAAACTAATTTTAAAAAAACATCTTTCTAGGCATCCACTGTCCCTAATCGTGCAAGAAAATTTCAATTGACTTGTTGAAATATTGCAATCACCCTTATCCAAAAATGAAATTTAAATCAACTTTTTAGCAGTAACACACTCACATTTTTCATAAAACAAACACATTTTTTTCAGGAATCTACTCTCTGGAACCTAAAACTAATTAAAAAAAAAATCTTTCTAGGCATCCACTGTCCCTAATCGTGCAAGAAAATTTCAATTGACTTGTTGAAATATTGCAATCACCCTTATTCAAAAACGAAATTTAAATCAACTTTTTAGCAGTAACACCTTCACATTTTTCATAAAACAAACACATTTTTTTCAGGAATCTACTCTCTGAAACCTAATACTAATTTAAAAAAGAAATCTTTCTATGCATTCACTGTCCCTAATCGTGCAAGAACATTTCAATTGACATGTTGAAGTATTGCAATCACCCTTATCCAAAAACGAAATTTAAATCAACTTTTTAGCAGTAACACACTCACATTTTTCATAAAACAAACACATTTTTTTCAGGAATCTACTCTCTGGAACCTAAAAGTAATTTTAAAAAAACATCTTTCTAGGCATCCACTGTCCCTAATCGTGCAAGAAAATTTCAATTGACTTGTTGAAATATTGCAATCACCCTTATCCAAAAACGAAATTTAAATCAACTTTTTAGCAGTAACACACTCACATTTTTCATAAAACAAACACATTTTTTTCAGGAATCTACTCTCTGAAACCTAAAACTAATTTTAAAAAATATCTTTCTAGGCATCCACTGTCCCTAATCGTGCAAGAAAATTTCAATTGAATTGTTGAAATATTGCAATCACCCTTATTCAAAAACGAAATTTAAATCAACTTTTTAGCAGTAACACCCTCACATTTTTCATAAAACAAACACATTTTTTTCAGGAATCTACTCTCTGAAACCTAAAACTAATTAAAAAAAACATCTTTCTATGCATCCACTCTCCCTAATCGTGCAAGAAAATTTCAATTAACTAGTTGAAATAATGCAATCATGCCTATCCTGAAGCTACATTTAAATAAACTTTTTAGCAGTAACACACTCACATTTTTCATAAAACAAACACATTTTTTTCAGGAATCAACTCTCTGGAACCTAAAACAAATATAAAAAAAAATCTTTCTATACATCCACTCTCCCTAATCGTGCAAGAAAATTTCAATTAACTTGTTGAAATGATGCATTCACGCTTATCCTGAAACCAAATTTAAATCAACTTTTTTGCAGTAACACACTCACATTTTTCATGAAACAAATAATTTTTTTTTCAGGAATCCACTCTCTGGAACCTATAACGAATTTGTAAAAAACATCTTTCTAGGCATCCACTCTCCCTAATCTTGCAAGAAAATTTCAATTAACTTGTTGAAATATTGCAATCACCCTTATCCAAAAACGATATTTAAATCAACTTTTTTGCAGTAACACACTCACATTTTTCATAAAACAAACACATTTTTTTCAGGAATCTACTCTCTGGAACCTAAAACTAATTTAAAAAAAACATCTTTCTAGGCATCCACTGTCCCTAATCGTGCAAGAAAATTTCAATTGACTTGTTGAAATATTGCAATCACCCTTATCCAAAAATGAAATTTAAATCAACTTTTTAGCAGTAACACACTCACATTTTTCATAAAACAAACACATTTTTTCAGGAATCTACTCTCTGGAACCTAAAACTAATTTTAAAAAAACATCTTTCTAGGCATCCACTGTCCCTAATCGTACAAGAAAATTTCAATTGACTTGTTGAAATATTGCAATCACCCTTATTCAAAAACGAAATTTAAATCAACTTTTTAGCAGTAACACCCTCACATTTTTCATAAAACAAACACATTTTTTTCAGGAATCTACTCTCTGAAACCTAATACTAATTTAAAAAAGAAATCTTTCTATGCATTCACTGTCCCTAATCGTGCAAGAACATTTCAATTGACATGTTGAAGTATTGCAATCACCCTTATCCAAAAACGAAATTTAAATCAACTTTTTAGCAGTAACACACTCACATTTTTCATAAAACAAACATATTTTTTTCAGGAATCTACTCTCTGGAACCTAAAACTAATTTTAAAAAAACATCTTTCTAGGCATCCACTGTCCCTAATCGTGCAAGAACATTTCAATTGACTTGTTGAAATATTGCAATCACCCTTATCCAAAAACGAAATTTAAATCAACTTTTTAGCAGTAACACACTCACATTTTTCATAAAGCAAACACATTTTTTTCAGGAATCTACTCTCTGAAACCTAAAACTAATTTTAAAAAATATCTTTCTAGACATCCACTGTCCCTAATCGTGCAAGAAAATTTCAATTGACTTGTTGAAATATTGCAATCACCCTTATTCAAAAACGAAATTTAAATCAACTTTTTAGCAGTAACACCCTCACATTTTTCATAAAACAAACACATTTTTTTCAGGAATCTACTCTCTGAAACCTAAAACTAATTTAAAAAAACATCTTTCTAGGCATCCACTCTCCCTAATCTTCCAAGAAAATTTCAATTAACTTATTGAAATATTGCAATCACCCTTATCCAAAAACGATATTTAAATCAACTTTTTAGCAGTAACACACTCACATTTTTCATAAAACAAACACATTTTTTTCAGGAATCTACTCTCTGGAACCTAAAACTAATTTTAAAAAAACATCTTTCTAGGCATCCACTGTCCCTAATCGTGCAAGAAAATTTCAATTGACTTGTTGAAATATTGCAATCACCCTTATCCAAAAATGAAATTTAAATCAACTTTTTAGCAGTAACACACTCACATTTTTCATTAAAAAAACACATTTTTTCAGGAATCTACTCTCTGGAACCTAAAACTAATTTTAAAAAAACATCTTTCTAGGCATCCATTGTCCCTAATCGTGCAAGAAAATTTCAATTGACTTGTTGAAATATTGCAATCACCCTTATTCAAAAACAAAATTTAAATCAACTTTTTAGCAGTAACACCCTCTCATTTTTCAAAAAAAAAAACACATTTTTTTCAGGAATCTACTCTCTGAAACCTAATACTAATTTAAAAAAGAAATCTTTCTATGCATCCACTGTCCCTAATCGTGCAAGAAAATTTCAATTGACTTGTTGAAGTATTGCAATCACCCTTATCCAAAAACGAAATTTAAATCAACTTTTTAGCAGTAACACACTCACATTTTTCATAAAACAAACACATTTTTTTCAGGAATCTACTCTCTGGAACCTAAAACTAATTTTAAAAAAACATCTTTCTAGGCATCCACTGTCCCTAATCGTGCAAGAAAATTTCAATTGACTTGTTGAAATATTGCAATCACCCTTATCCAAAAATGAAATTTAAATCAACTTTTTAGCAGTAACACACTCACATTTTTCATAAAACAAACACAGTTTTTTTCAGGAATCTACTCTCTGGAACCTAAAACTAATTTTAAAAAAACATCTTTCTAGGCATCCACTGTCCCTAATCATGCAAGAAAATTTCAATTGACTTGTTGAAATATTGCAATCACCCTTATTCAAAAACGAAATTTAAATCAACTTTTTAGCAGTAACACCCTCACATTTTTCATAAAACAAACAAATTTTTTTCAGGAATCTACTCTCTGGAACCTAAAACTAATTTTAAAAAAACATCTTTCTAGGCATCCACTGTCCCTAATCGTGCAAGAAAATTTCAATTGACTTGTTTAAGTATTGCAATCACCCTTATCCAAAAACGAAATTTAAATCAACTTTTTAGCAGTAACACACTCACATTTTTCATAAAACAAACACATTTTTTTTCAGGAATCTACTCTCTGGAACCTAAAACTAATTTAAAAAAAACATCTTTCTAGGCATCCACTGTCCCTAATCGTGCAAGAAAATTTCAATTGACTTGTTGAAATATTGCAATCACCCTTATCCAAAAACGAAATTTAAATCAACTTTTTAGCAGTAACACACTCACATTTTTCATAAAACAAACACATTTTTTTCAGGAATCTACTCTCTGAAACCTAAAACTAATTTTAAAAAAACATCTTTCTAGGCATCCACTGTCCCTAATCGTGCAAGAAAATTTCAATTGACTTGTTGAAATATTGCAATCACCCTTATCCAAAAACGAAATTTAAATCAACTTTTTAGCAGTAACACACTCACATTTTTCATAAAACAAACACATTTTTTCAGGAATCAACTCTCTGGAACGTAAAACAAATATAAAAAAAACATCTTTCTATGCATCCACTCTCCAGAATCGTGCAAGAAAATTTCAATTAACTTGTTGAAATGATGCATTCACGCTTATCCTGAAACTAAATTTAAATCAACTTTTTAGCAGTAACACACTCACATTTTTCATAAAACAAACACATTTTTTTCAGGAATCTACTCTCTGGAACCTAAAACTAATTTAAAAAAAAACATCTTTCTAGGCATCCACTGTCCCTAATCGTGCAAGAAAATTTCAATTGACTTGTTGAAGTATTGCAATCACCCTTATCCAAAAACGAAATTTAAATCAACTTTTTAGCAGTAACACACTCACATTTTTCATAAAACAAACACAGTTTTTTTCAGGAATCTACTCTCTGGAACCTAAAACTAATTTTAAAAAAACATCTTTCTAGGCATCCACTGTCCCTAATCATGCAAGAAAATTTCAATTGACTTGTTGAAATATTGCAATCACCCTTATTCAAAAACGAAATTTAAATCAACTTTTTAGCAGTAACACCCTCACATTTTTCATAAAACAAACACATTTTTTTCAGGAATCTACTCTCTGGAACCTAAAACTAATTTTAAAAAAACATCTTTCTAGGCATCCACTGTCCCTAATCGTGCAAGAAAATTTCAATTGACTTGTTGAAGTATTGCAATCACCCTTATCCAAAAACGAAATTTAAATCAACTTTTTAGCAGTAACACACTCACATTTTTCATAAAACAAACACATTTTTTTTCAGGAATCTACTCTCTGGAACCTAAAACTAATTTTAAAAAAACATCTTTCTAGGCATCCACTGTCCCTAATCGTGCAAGAAAATTTCAATTGACTTGTTGAAATATTGCAATCACCCTTATCCAAAAACGAAATTTAAATCAACTTTTTAGCAGTAACACACTCACATTTTTCATAAAACAAACACATTTTTTTCAGGAATCTACTCTCTGAAACCTAAAACTAATTTTAAAAAAACATCTTTCTAGGCATCCACTGTCCCTAATCGTGCAAGAAAATTTCAATTGACTTGTTGAAATATTGCAATCACCCTTATCCAAAAACGAAATTTAAATCAACTTTTTAGCAGTAACACACTCACATTTTTCATAAAACAAACACATTTTTTCAGGAATCAACTCTCTGGAACGTAAAACAAATATAAAAAAAACATCTTTCTATGCATCCACTCTCCAGAATCGTGCAAGAAAATTTCAATTAACTTGTTGAAATGATGCATTCACGCTTATCCTGAAACTAAATTTAAATCAACTTTTTAGCAGTAACACACTCACATTTTTCATAAAACAAACACATTTTTTTCAGGAATCTACTCTCTGGAACCTAAAACTAATTTAAAAAAAAACATCTTTCTAGGCATCCACTGTCCCTAATCGTGCAAGAAAATTTCAATTGACTTGTTGAAGTATTGCAATCACCCTTATCCAAAAACGAAATTTAAATCAACTTTTTAGCAGTAACACACTCACATTTTTCATAAAACAAACACATTTTTTTCAGGAATCTACTCTCTGGAACCTAAAACTAATTTTAAAAAAACATCTTTCTAGGCATCCACTGTCCCTAATCGTGCAAGAAAATTTCAATTGACTTGTTGAAATATTGCAATCACCCTTATCCAAAAACGAAATTTAAATCAACTTTTTAGCAGTAACACACTCACATTTTTCATAAAACAAACACATTTTTTCAGGAATCAACTCTCTGGAACCTAAAACAAATATAAAAAAAACATCTTTCTATGTATCCACTCTCCCTAATCGTGCAAGAAAATTTCAATTAACTTGTTGAAATGATGCATTCTCGCTTATCCTGAAACTAAATTTAAATCAACTTTTTTGCAGTAACACACTCACATTTTTCATGAAACAAATAATTTTTTTTTTCAGGAATCCACTCTCTGGAACCTATAACGAATTTGTAAAAAACATCTTTCTAGGCATCCACTCTCCCTAATCTTGCAAGAAAATTTCAATTAACTTGTTGAAATATTGCAATCACCCTTATCCAAAAACGATATTTAAATCAACTTTTTTGCAGTAACACACTCACATTTTTCATAAAACAAACACATTTTTTTCAGGAATCTACTCTCTGGAACCTAAAACTAATTTTAAAAAAACATCTTTCTAGGCATCCACTGTCCCTAATCGTGCAAGAAAATTTCAATTGACTTGTTGAAATATTGCAATCACCCTTATCCAAAAATGAAATTTAAATCAACTTTTTAGCAGTAACACACTCACATTTTTCATAAAACAAACACATTTTTTTCAGGAATCTACTCTCTGGAACCTAAAACTAATTTAAAAAACACATCTTTCTAGGCATCCACTGTCCCTAATCGTGCAAGAAAATTTCAATTGACTTGTTGAAATATTGCAATCACCCTTATTCAAAAACGAAATTTAAATCAACTTTTTAGCAGTAACACCTTCACATTTTTCATAAAACAAACAAATTTTTTTCAGGAATCTACTCTCTGAAACCTAATACTAATTTAAAAAAGAAATCTTTCTATGCATTCACTGTCCCTAATCGTGCAAGAACATTTCAATTGACATGTTGAAGTATTGCAATCACCCTTATCCAAAAACGAAATTTAAATCAACTTTTTAGCAGTAACACACTCACATTTTTCATAAAACAAACACATTTTTTTCAGGAATCTACTCTCTGGAACCTAAAACTAATTTTAAAAAAACATCTTTCTAGGCATCCACTGTCCCTAATCGTGCAAGAAAATTTCAATTGACTTGTTGAAATATTGCAATCACCCTTATCCAAAAATGAAGTTTAAATCAACTTTTTAGCAGTAACACACTCACATTTTTCATTAAAAAAAACACATTTTTTCAGGAATCTACTCTCTGGAACCTAAAACTAATTTAAAAAAAACATCTTTCTAGGCATCCATTGTCCCTAATCGTGCAAGAAAATTTCAATTGACTTGTTGAAATATTGCAATCACCCTTATTCAAAAACGAAATTTAAATCAACTTTTTAGCAGTAACACCCTCACATTTTTCAAAAAACAAACACATTTTTTTCAGGAATCTACTTTCTGAAACCTAATACTAATTTAAAAAAGAAATCTTTCTATGCATCCACTGTCCCTAATCGTGCAAGAAAATTTCAATTGACTTGTTGAAGTATTGCAATCACCCTTATCCAAAAACGAAATTTAAATCAACTTTTTAGCAGTAACACACTCACATTTTTCATAAAACAAACACATTTTTTTCAGGAATCTACTCTCTGGAACCTAAAACTAATTTTAAAAAAACATCTTTCTAGGCATCCACTGTCCCTAATCGTGCAAGAAAATTTCAATTGACTTGTTGAAATATTGCAATCACCCTTATCCAAAAATGAAATTTAAATCAACTTTTTAGCAGTAACACACTCACATTTTTCATAAAACAAACACAGTTTTTTTCAGGAATCTACTCTCTGGAACCTAAAACTAATTTTAAAAAAACATCTTTCTAGGCATCCACTGTCCCTAATCATGCAAGAAAATTTCAATTGACTTGTTGAAATATTGCAATCACCCTTATTCAAAAACGAAATTTAAATCAACTTTTTAGCAGTAACACCCTCACATTTTTCATAAAACAAACACATTTTTTTCAGGAATCTACTCTCTGGAACCTAAAACTAATTTAAAAAAAACATCTTTCTAGGCATCCACTGTCCCTAATCGTGCAAGAAAATTTCAATTGACTTGTTGAAGTATTGCAATCACCCTTATCCAAAAACGAAATTTAAATCAACTTTTTAGCAGTAACACACTCACATTTTTCATAAAACAAACACATTTTTTTTCAGGAATCTACTCTCTGGAACCTAAAACTAATTTTAAAAAAACATCTTTCTAGGCATCCACTGTCCCTAATCGTGCAAGAAAATTTCAATTGACTTGTTGAAATATTGCAATCACCCTTATCCAAAAACGAAATTTAAATCAACTTTTTAGCAGTAACACACTCACATTTTTCATAAAACAAACACATTTTTTTCAGGAATCTACTCTCTGAAACCTAAAACTAATTTAAAAAAAACATCTTTCTAGGCATCCACTGTCCCTAATCGTGCAAGAAAATTTCAATTGACTTGTTGAAATATTGCAATCACCCTTATCCAAAAACGAAATTTAAATCAACTTTTTAGCAGTAACACACTCACATTTTTCATAAAACAAACACATTTTTTCAGGAATCAACTCTCTGGAACGTAAAACAAATATAAAAAAAACATCTTTCTATGCATCCACTCTCCAGAATCGTGCAAGAAAATTTCAATTAACTTGTTGAAATGATGCATTCACGCTTATCCTGAAACTAAATTTAAATCAACTTTTTAGCAGTAACACACTCACATTTTTCATAAAACAAACACATTTTTTTCAGGAATCTACTCTCTGGAACCTAAAACTAATTTAAAAAAAAACTTCTTTCTAGGCATCCACTGTCCCTAATCGTGCAAGAAAATTTCAATTGACTTGTTGAAATATTGCAATCACCCTTATCCAAAAACGAAATTTAAATCAACTTTTTAGCAGTAACACCCTCACATTTTTCAAAAAACAAACACATTTTTTCAGGAATCAACTCTCTGGAACCTAAAACAAATATAAAAAAACATCTTTCTATGCATCCACTCTCCAGAATCGTGCAAGAAAATTTCAATTAACTTGTTGAAATGATGCATTCACGCTTATCCTGAAACTAAATTTAAATCAACTTTTTAGCAGTAACACCCTCACATTTTTCATAAAACAAACACATTTTTTTCAGGAATCTACTCTCTGGAACCTAAAACTAATTTTAAAAAAACATCTTTCTAGGCATCCACTGTCCCTAATCGTGCAAGAAAATTTCAATTGACTTGTTGAAGTATTGCAATCACCCTTATCCAAAAACGAAATTTAAATCAACTTTTTAGCAGTAACACACTCACATTTTTCATAAAACAAACACATTTTTTTTCAGGAATCTACTCTCTGGAACCTAAAACTAATTTTAAAAAAACATCTTTCTAGGCATCCACTGTCCCTAATCGTGCAAGAAAATTTCAATTGACTTGTTGAAATATTGCAATCACCCTTATCCAAAAACGAAATTTAAATCAACTTTTTAGCAGTAACACACTCACATTTTTCATAAAACAAACACATTTTTTTCAGGAATCTACTCTCTGAAACCTAAAACTAATTTTAAAAAAACATCTTTCTAGGCATCCACTGTCCCTAATCGTGCAAGAAAATTTCAATTGACTTGTTGAAATATTGCAATCACCCTTATCCAAAAACGAAATTTAAATCAACATTTTAGCAGTAACACACTCACATTTTTCATAAAACAAACACATTTTTTCAGGAATCAACTCTCTGGAACCTAAAACAAATATAAAAAAACATCTTTCTATGCATCCACTCTCCAGAATCGTGCAAGAAAATTTCAATTAACTTGTTGAAATGATGCATTCACGCTTATCCTGAAACTAAATTTAAATCAACTTTTTAGCAGTAACACACTCACATTTTTCATAAAACAAACACATTTTTTTCAGGAATCTACTCTCTGGAACCTAAAACTAATTTAAAAAAAAACATCTTTCTAGGCATCCACTGTCCCTAATCGTGCAAGAAAATTTCAATTGACTTGTTGAAATATTGCAATCACCCTTATCCAAAAACGAAATTTAAATCTACTTTTTAGCAGTAACACACTCACATTTTTCATAAAACAAACACATTTTTTTCAGGAATCTACTCTCTGAAACCTAAAACTAATTTAAAAAAAATATCTTTCTAGGCATCCACTGTCCCTAATCGTGCAAGAAAATTTCAATTGACTTGTTGAAATATTGCAATCACCCTTATTCAAAAACGAAATTTAAATCAACTTTTTAGCAGTAACACCCTCACATTTTTCATAAAACAAACACATTTTTTTCAGGAATCTACTCTCTGAAACCTAAAACTAATTAAAAAAAACATCTTTCTAGGCATCCACTCTCCCTAATCTTCCAAGAAAATTTCAATTAACTTATTGAAATATTGCAATCACCCTTATCCAAAAATGATATTTAAATCAACTTTTTAGCAGTAACACACTCACATTTTTCATAAAACAAACACATTTTTTTCAGGAATCTACTCTCTGGAACCTAAAACTAATTTTAAAAAAACATCTTTCTAGGCATCCACTGTCCCTAATCGTGCAAGAAAATTTCAATTGACTTGTTGAAATATTGCAATCACCCTTATACAAAAATGAAATTTAAATCAACTTTTTAGCAGTAACACACTCACATTTTTCATAAAACAAACACATTTTTTTCAGGAATCTACTCTCTGGAACCTAAAACTAATTTTAAAAAAACATCTTTCAAGGCATCCATTGTCCCTAATCGTGCAAGAAAATTTCAATTGACTTGTTGAAATATTGCAATCACCCTTATTCAAAAACGAAATTTAAATCAACTTTTTAGCAGTAACACCCTCACATTTTTCATAAAACAAACACATTTTTTTCAGGAATCTACTCTCTGAAACCTAATACTAATTTAAAAAAGAAATCTTTCTATGCATCCACTCTCCCTAATCGTGCAAGAAAATTTCAATTAACTTGTTGAAATGATGCATTCACGCTTATCCTGAAACTAAATTTAAATCAACTTTTTTGCAGTAACACACTCACATTTTTCATGAAACAAATAATTTTTTTTTCAGGAATCCACTCTCTGGAACCTATAACGAATTTGTAAAAAACATCTTTCTAGGCATCCACTCTCCCTAATCTTGCAAGAAAATTTCAATTAACTTGTTGAAATATTGCAATCACCCTTATCCAAAAACGATATTTAAATCAACTTTTTTGCAGTAACACACTCACATTTTTCATAAAACAAACACATTTTTTTCAGGAATCTACTCTCTGGAACCTAAAACTAATTTAAAAAAAAAATCTTTCTAGGCATCCACTGTCCCTAATCGTGCAAGAAAATTTCAATTGACTTGTTGAAATATTGCAATCACCCTTATCCAAAAATGAAATTTAAATCAACTTTTTAGCAGTAACACACTCACATTTTTCATAAAACAAACACATTTTTTTCAGGAATCTACTCTCTGGAACCTAAAACTAATTTTAAAAAAAATCTTTCTAGGCATCCACTGTCCCTAATCGTGCAAGAAAATTTCAATTGACTTGTTGAAATATTGCAATCACCCTTATTCAAAAACGAAATTTAAATCAACTTTTTAGCAGTAACACCTTCACATTTTTCATAAAACAAACACATTTTTTTCAGGAATCTACTCTCTGAAACCTAATACTAATTTAAAAAAGAAATCTTTCTATGCATTCACTGTCCCTAATCGTGCAAGAACATTTCAATTGACATGTTGAAGTATTGCAATCACCCTTATCCAAAAACGAAATTTAAATCAACTTTTTAGCAGTAACACACTCACATTTTTCATAAAACAAACACATTTTTTTCAGGAATCTACTCTCTGGAACCTAAAAGTAATTTTAAAAAAACATCTTTCTAGGCATCCACTGTCCCTAATCGTGCAAGAAAATTTCAATTGACTTGTTGAAATATTGCAATCACCCTTATCCAAAAACGAAATTTAAATCAACTTTTTAGCAGTAACACACTCACATTTTTCATAAAACAAACACATTTTTTTCAGGAATCTACTCTCTGAAACCTAAAACTAATTTTAAAAAATATCTTTCTAGGCATCCACTGTCCCTAATCGTGCAAGAAAATTTCAATTGAATTGTTGAAATATTGCAATCACCCTTATTCAAAAACGAAATTTAAATCAACTTTTTAGCAGTAACACCCTCACATTTTTCATAAAACAAACACATTTTTTTCAGGAATCTACTCTCTGAAACCTAAAACTAATTAAAAAAAACATCTTTCTATGCACCCACTCTCCCTAATCGTGCAAGAAAATTTCAATTAACTAGTTGAAATAATGCAATCATGCCTATCCTGAAGCTACATTTAAATAAACTTTTTAGCAGTAACACACTCACATTTTTCATAAAACAAACACATTTTTTTCAGGAATCATCTCTCTGGAACCTAAAACAAATATAAAAAAAAATCTTTCTATGCATCCACTCTCCCTAATCGTGCAAGAAAATTTCAATTAACTTGTTGAAATGATGCATTCACGCTTATCCTGAAACCAAATTTAAATCAACTTTTTTGCAGTAACACACTCACATTTTTCATGAAACAAATAATTTTTTTTTCAGGAATCCACTCTCTGGAACCTATAACGAATTTGTAAAAAACATCTTTCTAGGCATCCACTCTCCCTAATCTTGCAAGAAAATTTCAATTAACTTGTTGAAATATTGCAATCACCCTTATCCAAAAACGATATTTAAATCAACTTTTTTGCAGTAACACACTCACATTTTTCATAAAACAAACACATTTTTTTCAGGAATCTACTCTCTGGAACCTAAAACTAATTTTAAAAAAAAATTTTCTAGGCATCCACTGTCCCTAATCGTGCAAGAAAATTTCAATTGACTTGTTGAAATATTGCAATCACCCTTATCCAAAAATGAAATTTAAATCAACTTTTTAGCAGTAACACACTCACATTTTTCATAAAACAAACACATTTTTTCAGGAATCTACTCTCTGGAACCTAAAACTAATTTTAAAAAAACATCTTTCTAGGCATCCACTGTCCCTAATCGTACAAGAAAATTTCAATTGACTTGTTGAAATATTGCAATCACCCTTATTCAAAAACGAAATTTAAATCAACTTTTTAGCAGTAACACCCTCACATTTTTCATAAAACAAACACATTTTTTTCAGGAATCTACTCTCTGGAACCTAAAACTAATTTTAAAAAAACATCTTTCTAGGCATCCACTGTCCCTAATCGTGCAAGAATATTTCAATTGACTTGTTGAAATATTGCAATCACCCTTATCCAAAAACGAAATTTAAATCAACTTTTTAGCAGTAACACACTCACATTTTTCATAAAACAAACACATTTTTTCAGGAATCAACTCTCTGGAACCTAAAACAAATATAAAAAAAACATCTTTCTATGTATCCACTCTCCCTAATCGTGCAAGAAAATTTCAATTAACTTGTTGAAATGATGCATTCACGCTTATCCTGAAACTAAATTTAAATCAACTTTTTTGCAGTAACACACTCACATTTTTCATGAAACAAATAATTTTTTTTTCAGGAATCCACTCTCTGGAACCTATAACGAATTTGTAAAAAACATCTTTCTAGGCATCCACTCTCCCTAATCTTGCAAGAAAATTTCAATTAACTTGTTGAAATATTGCAATCACCCTTATCCAAAAACGATATTTAAATCAACTTTTTTGCAGTAACACACTCACATTTTTCATAAAACAAACACATTTTTTTCAGGAATCTACTCTCTGGAACCTAAAACTAATTTAAAAAAAACATCTTTCTAGGCATCCACTGTCCCTAATCGTGCAAGAAAATTTCAATTGACTTGTTGAAATATTGCAATCACCCTTATCCAAAAATGAAATTTAAATCAACTTTTTAGCAGTAACACACTCACATTTTTCATAAAACAAACACATTTTTTTCAGGAATCTACTCTCTGGAACCTAAAACTAATTTAAAAAAAACATCTTTCTAGGCATCCACTGTCCCTAATCGTGCAAGAAAATTTCAATTGACTTGTTGAAATATTGCAATCACCCTTATTCAAAAACGAAATTTAAATCAACTTTTTAGCAGTAACACCCTCACATTTTTCATAAAACAAACACATTTTTTTCAGGAATCTACTCTCTGAAACCTAATACTAATTTAAAAAAGAAATCTTTCTATGCATTCACTGTCCCTAATCGTGCAAGAACATTTCAATTGACATGTTGAAGTATTGCAATCACCCTTATCCAAAAACGAAATTTAAATCAACTTTTTAGCAGTAACACACTCACATTTTTCATAAAACAAACATATTTTTTTCAGGAATCTACTCTCTGGAACCTAAAACTAATTTTAAAAAAACATCTTTCTAGGCATCCACTGTCCCTAATCGTGCAAGAACATTTCAATTGACTTGTTGAAATATTGCAATCACCCTTATCCAAAAACGAAATTTAAATCAACTTTTTAGCAGTAACATACTCACATTTTTCATAAAACAAACACATTTTTTTCAGGAATCTACTCTCTGAAACCTAAAACTAATTTTAAAAAATATCTTTCTAGACATCCACTGTCCCTAATCGTGCAAGAAAATTTCAATTGACTTGTTGAAATATTGCAATCACCCTTATTCAAAAACGAAATTTAAATCAACTTTTTAGCAGTAACACCCTCACATTTTTCATAAAACAAACACATTTTTTTCAGGAATCTACTCTCTGAAACCTAAAACTAATTTAAAAAAACATCTTTCTAGGCATCCACTCTCCCTAATCTTCCAAGAAAATTTCAATTAACTTATTGAAATATTGCAATCACCCTTATCCAAAAACGATATTTAAATCAACTTTTTAGCAGTAACACACTCACATTTTTCATAAAACAAACACATTTTTTTCAGGAATCTACTCTCTGGAACCTAAAACTAATTTTAAAAAAACATCTTTCTAGGCATCCACTGTCCCTAATCGTGCAAGAAAATTTCAATTGACTTGTTGAAATATTGCAATCACCCTTATCCAAAAATGAAATTTAAATCAACTTTTTAGCAGTAACACACTCACATTTTTCATTAAAAAAACACATTTTTTCAGGAATCTACTCTCTGGAACCTAAAACTAATTTTAAAAAAACATCTTTCTAGGCATCCATTGTCCCTAATCGTGCAAGAAAATTTCAATTGACTTGTTGAAATATTGCAATCACCCTTATTCAAAAACAAAATTTAAATCAACTTTTTAGCAGTAACACCCTCTCATTTTTCAAAAAAAAAAACACATTTTTTTCAGGAATCTACTCTCTGAAACCTAATACTAATTTAAAAAAGAAATCTTTCTATGCATCCACTGTCCCTAATCGTGCAAGAAAATTTCAATTGACTTGTTGAAGTATTGCAATCACCCTTATCCAAAAACGAAATTTAAATCAACTTTTTAGCAGTAACACACTCACATTTTTCATAAAACAAACACATTTTTTTCAGGAATCTACTCTCTGGAACCTAAAACTAATTTTAAAAAAACATCTTTCTAGGCATCCACTGTCCCTAATCGTGCAAGAAAATTTCAATTGACTTGTTGAAATATTGCAATCACCCTTATCCAAAAATGAAATTTAAATCAACTTTTTAGCAGTAACACACTCACATTTTTCATAAAACAAACACAGTTTTTTTCAGGAATCTACTCTCTGGAACCTAAAACTAATTTTAAAAAAACATCTTTCTAGGCATCCACTGTCCCTAATCATGCAAGAAAATTTCAATTGACTTGTTGAAATATTGCAATCACCCTTATTCAAAAACGAAATTTAAATCAACTTTTTAGCAGTAACACCCTCACATTTTTCATAAAACAAACACATTTTTTTCAGGAATCTACTCTCTGGAACCTAAAACTAATTTTAAAAAAACATCTTTCTAGGCATCCACTGTCCCTAATCGTGCAAGAAAATTTCAATTGACTTGTTTAAGTATTGCAATCACCCTTATCCAAAAACGAAATTTAAATCAACTTTTTAGCAGTAACACACTCACATTTTTCATAAAACAAACACATTTTTTTTCAGGAATCTACTCTCTGGAACCTAAAACTAATTTTAAAAAAACATCTTTCTAGGCATCCACTGTCCCTAATCGTGCAAGAAAATTTCAATTGACTTGTTGAAATATTGCAATCACCCTTATCCAAAAACGAAATTTAAATCAACTTTTTAGCAGTAACACACTCACATTTTTCATAAAACAAACACATTTTTTTCAGGAATCTACTCTCTGAAACCTAAAACTAATTTTAAAAAAACATCTTTCTAGGCATCCACTGTCCCTAATCGTGCAAGAAAATTTCAATTGACTTGTTGAAATATTGCAATCACCCTTATCCAAAAACGAAATTTAAATCAACTTTTTAGCAGTAACACACTCACATTTTTCATAAAACAAACACATTTTTTCAGGAATCAACTCTCTGGAACGTAAAACAAATATAAAAAAAACATCTTTCTATGCATCCACTCTCCAGAATCGTGCAAGAAAATTTCAATTAACTTGTTGAAATGATGCATTCACGCTTATCCTGAAACTAAATTTAAATCAACTTTTTAGCAGTAACACACTCACATTTTTCATAAAACAAACACATTTTTTTCAGGAATCTACTCTCTGGAACCTAAAACTAATTTAAAAAAAAACATCTTTCTAGGCATCCACTGTCCCTAATCGTGCAAGAAAATTTCAATTGACTTGTTGAAGTATTGCAATCACCCTTGTCCAAAAACGAAATTTAAATCAACTTTTTAGCAGTAACACACTCACATTTTTCATAAAACAAACACAGTTTTTTTCAGGAATCTACTCTCTGGAACCTAAAACTAATTTTAAAAAAACATCTTTCTAGGCATCCACTGTCCCTAATCATGCAAGAAAATTTCAATTGACTTGTTGAAATATTGCAATCACCCTTATTCAAAAACGAAATTTAAATCAACTTTTTAGCAGTAACACCCTCACATTTTTCATAAAACAAACACATTTTTTTCAGGAATCTACTCTCTGGAACCTAAAACTAATTTTAAAAAAACATCTTTCTAGGCATCCACTGTCCCTAATCGTGCAAGAAAATTTCAATTGACTTGTTGAAGTATTGCAATCACCCTTATCCAAAAACGAAATTTAAATCAACTTTTTAGCAGTAACACACTCACATTTTTCATAAAACAAACACATTTTTTTTCAGGAATCTACTCTCTGGAACCTAAAACTAATTTTAAAAAAACATCTTTCTAGGCATCCACTGTCCCTAATCGTGCAAGAAAATTTCAATTGACTTGTTGAAATATTGCAATCACCCTTATCCAAAAACGAAATTTAAATCAACTTTTTAGCAGTAACACACTCACATTTTTCATAAAACAAACACATTTTTTTCAGGAATCTACTCTCTGAAACCTAAAACTAATTTTAAAAAAACATCTTTCTAGGCATCCACTGTCCCTAATCATGCAAGAAAATTTCAATTGACTTGTTGAAATATTGCAATCACCCTTATCCAAAAACGAAATTTAAATCAACTTTTTAGCAGTAACACACTCACATTTTTCATAAAACAAACACATTTTTTCAGGAATCAACTCTCTGGAACGTAAAACAAATATAAAAAAAACATCTTTCTATGCATCCACTCTCCAGAATCGTGCAAGAAAATTTCAATTAACTTGTTGAAATGATGCATTCACGCTTATCCTGAAACTAAATTTAAATCAACTTTTTAGCAGTAACACACTCACATTTTTCATAAAACAAACAAATTTTTTTCAGGAATCTACTCTCTGGAACCTAAAACTAATTTAAAAAAAAACATCTTTCTAGGCATCCACTGTCCCTAATCGTGCAAGAAAATTTCAATTGACTTGTTGAAGTATTGCAATCACCCTTATCCAAAAACGAAATTTAAATCAACTTTTTAGCAGTAACACACTCACATTTTTCATAAAACAAACACATTTTTTTCAGGAATCTACTCTCTGGAACCTAAAACTAATTTTAAAAAAACATCTTTCTAGGCATCCACTGTCCCTAATCGTGCAAGAAAATTTCAATTGACTTGTTGAAATATTGCAATCACCCTTATCCAAGAACGAAATTTAAATCAACTTTTTAGCAGTAACACACTCACATTTTTCATAAAACAAACACATTTTTTCAGGAATCAACTCTCTGGAACCTAAAACAAATATAAAAAAAACATCTTTCTATGTATCCACTCTCCCTAATCGTGCAAGAAAATTTCAATTAACTTGTTGAAATGATGCATTCTCGCTTATCCTGAAACTAAATTTAAATCAACTTTTTTGCAGTAACACACTCACATTTTTCATGAAACAAATAATTTTTTTTTTCAGGAATCCACTCTCTGGAACCTATAACGAATTTGTAAAAAACATCTTTCTAGGCATCCACTCTCCCTAATCTTGCAAGAAAATTTCAATTAACTTGTTGAAATATTGCAATCACCCTTATCCAAAAACGATATTTAAATCAACTTTTTTGCAGTAACACACTCACATTTTTCATAAAACAAACACATTTTTTTCAGGAATCTACTCTCTGGAACCTAAAACTAATTTTAAAAAAACATCTTTCTAGGCATCCACTGTCCCTAATCGTGCAAGAAAATTTCAATTGACTTGTTGAAATATTGCAATCACCCTTATCCAAAAATGAAATTTAAATCAACTTTTTAGCAGTAACACACTCACATTTTTCATAAAACAAACACATTTTTTTCAGGAATCTACTCTCTGGAACCTAAAACTAATTTAAAAAACACATCTTTCTAGGCATCCACTGTCCCTAATCGTGCAAGAAAATTTCAATTGACTTGTTGAAATATTGCAATCACCCTTATTCAAAATCGAAATTTAAATCAACTTTTTAGCAGTAACACCTTCACATTTTTCATAAAACAAACAAATTTTTTTCAGGAATCTACTCTCTGAAACCTAATACTAATTTAAAAAAGAAATCTTTCTATGCATTCACTGTCCCTAATCGTGCAAGAACATTTCAATTGACATGTTGAAGTATTGCAATCACCCTTATCCAAAAACGAAATTTAAATCAACTTTTTAGCAGTAACACACTCACATTTTTCATAAAACAAACACATTTTTTTCAGGAATCTACTCTCTGGAACCTAAAACTAATTTTAAAAAAAACATCTTTCTAGGCATCCACTGTCCCTAATCGTGCAAGAAAATTTCAATTGACTTGTTGAAATATTGCAATCACCCTTATCCAAAAACGAAATTTAAATCAACTTTTTAGCAGTAACACACTCACATTTTTCATAAAACAAACACATTTTTTTCAGGAATCTACTCTCTGAAACCTAAAACTAATTTTAAAAAATATCTTTCTAGGCATCCACTGTCCCTAATCGTGCAAGAAAATTTCAATTGACTTGTTGAAATATTGCAATCACCCTTATTCAAAAACGAAATTTAAATCAACTTTTTAGCAGTAACACCCTCACATTTTTCATAAAACAAACACATTTTTTTCAGGAATCTACTCTCTGAAACCTAAAACTAATTAAAAAAAAACATCTTTCTAGGCATCCACTCTCCCTAATCTTCCAAGAAAATTTCAATTAACTTATTGAAATATTGCAATCACCCTTATCCAAAAACGATATTTAAATCAACTTTTTAGCAGTAACACACTCACATTTTTCATAAAACAAACACATTTTTTTCAGGAATCTACTCTCTGGAACCTAAAACTAATTTTAAAAAAACATCTTTCTAGGCATCCACTGTCCCTAATCGTGCAAGAAAATTTCAATTGACTTGTTGAAATATTGCAATCACCCTTATCCAAAAATGAAATTTAAATCAACTTTTTAGCAGTAACACACTCACATTTTTCATTAAAAAAAACACATTTTTTCAGGAATCTACTCTCTGGAACCTAAAACTAATTTAAAAAAAACATCTTTCTAGGCATCCATTGTCCCTAATCGTGCAAGAAAATTTCAATTGACTTGTTGAAATATTGCAATCACCCTTATCCAAAAACGAAATTTAAATCAACTTTTTAGCAGTAACACACTCACATTTTTCATAAAACAAACACATTTTTTTCAGGAATCTACTCTCTGAAACCTAAAACTAATTTTAAAAAATATCTTTCTAGGCATCCACTGTCCCTAATCGTGCAAGAAAATTTCAATTGACTTGTTGAAATATTGCAATCACCCTTATTCAAAAACGAAATTTAAATCAACTTTTTAGCAGTAACACACTCACATTTTTCATAAAACAAACACATTTTTTTCAGGAATCTACTCTCTGAAACCTAAAACTAATTAAAAAAAAACATCTTTCTAGGCATCCACTCTCCCTAATCTTCCAAGAAAATTTCAATTAACTTATTGAAATATTGCAATCACCCTTATCCAAAAACGATATTTAAATCAACTTTTTAGCAGTAACACACTCACATTTTTCATAAAACAAACACATTTTTTTCAGGAATCTACTCTCTGGAACCTAAAACTAATTTTAAAAAAACATCTTTCTAGGCATCCACTGTCCCTAATCGTGCAAGAAAATTTCAATTGACTTGTTGAAATATTGCAATCACCCTTATCCAAAAATGAAATTTAAATCAACTTTTTAGCAGTAACACACTCACATTTTTCATTAAAAAAAACACATTTTTTCAGGAATCTACTCTCTGGAACCTAAAACTAATTTAAAAAAAACATCTTTCTAGGCATCCATTGTCCCTAATCGTGCAAGAAAATTTCAATTGACTTGTTGAAATATTGCAATCACCCTTATTCAAAAACGAAATTTAAATCAACTTTTTAGCAGTAACACCCTCACATTTTTCAAAAAACAAACACATTTTTTCAGGAATCTACTTTCTGAAACCTAATACTAATTTAAAAAAGAAATCTTTCTATGCATCCACTGTCCCTAATCGTGCAAGAAAATTTCAATTGACTTGTTGAAGTATTGCAATCACCCTTATCCAAAAACGAAATTTAAATCAACTTTTTAGCAGTAACACACTCACATTTTTCATAAAACAAACACATTTTTTTCAGGAATCTACTCTCTGGAACCTAAAACTAATTTTAAAAAAACATCTTTCTAGGCATCCACTGTCCCTAATCGTGCAAGAAAATTTCAATTGACTTGTTGAAATATTGCAATCACCCTTATCCAAAAATGAAATTTAAATCAACTTTTTAGCAGTAACACACTCACATTTTTCATAAAACAAACACAGTTTTTTTCAGGAATCTACTCTCTGGAACCTAAAACTAATTTTAAAAAAACATCTTTCTAGGCATCCACTGTCCCTAATCATGCAAGAAAATTTCAATTGACTTGTTGAAATATTGCAATCACCCTTATTCAAAAACGAAATTTAAATCAACTTTTTAGCAGTAACACCCTCACATTTTTCATAAAACAAACACATTTTTTTCAGGAATCTACTCTCTGGAACCTAAAACTAATTTTAAAAAAACATCTTTCTAGGCATCCACTGTCCCTAATCGTGCAAGAAAATTTCAATTGACTTGTTGAAGTATTGCAATCACCCTTATCCAAAAACGAAATTTAAATCAACTTTTTAGCAGTAACACACTCACATTTTTCATAAAACAAACACATTTTTTTTCAGGAATCTACTCTCTGGAACCTAAAACTAATTTTAAAAAAACATCTTTCTAGGCATCCACTGTCCCTAATCGTGCAAGAAAATTTCAATTGACTTGTTGAAATATTGCAATCACCCTTATCCAAAAACGAAATTTAAATCAACTTTTTAGCAGTAACACACTCACATTTTTCATAAAACAAACACATTTTTTTCAGGAATCTACTCTCTGAAACCTAAAACTAATTTTAAAAAAACATCTTTCTAGGCATCCACTGTCCCTAATCGTGCAAGAAAATTTCAATTGACTTGTTGAAATATTGCAATCACCCTTATCCAAAAACGAAATTTAAATCAACTTTTTAGCAGTAACACACTCACATTTTTCATAAAACAAACACATTTTTTCAGGAATCAACTCTCTGGAACGTAAAACAAATATAAAAAAAACATCTTTCTATGCATCCACTCTCCAGAATCGTGCAAGAAAATTTCAATTAACTTGTTGAAATGATGCATTCACGCTTATCCTGAAACTAAATTTAAATCAACTTTTTAGCAGTAACACACTCACATTTTTCATAAAACAAACACATTTTTTTCAGGAATCTACTCTCTGGAACCTAAAACTAATTTAAAAAAAAACATCTTTCTAGGCATCCACTGTCCCTAATCGTGCAAGAAAATTTCAATTGACTTGTTGAAATATTGCAATCACCCTTATCCAAAAACGAAATTTAAATCAACTTTTTAGCAGTAACACCCTCACATTTTTCAAAAAACAAACACATTTTTTTCAGGAATCTACTCTCTGAAACCTAATACTAATTTAAAAAAGAAATCTTTCTATGCATCCACTGTCCCTAATCGTGCAAGAAAATTTCAATTGACTTGTTGAAGTATTGCAATCACCCTTATCTAAAAACGAAATTTAAATCAACTTTTTAGCAGTAACACACTCACATTTTTCATAAAACAAACACATTTTTTTCAGGAATCTACTCTCTGGAACCTAAAACTAATTTAAAAAAAACATCTTTCTAGGCATCCACTGTCCCTAATCGTGCAAGAAAATTTCAATTGACTTGTTGAAATATTGCAATCACCCTTATCCAAAAACGAAATTTAAATCAACTTTTTAGCAGTAACACACTCACATTTTTCATAAAACAAACACATTTTTTTCAGGAATCTACTCTCTGGAACCTAAAACTAATTTTCAAAAAACATCTTTCTAGGCATCCACTGTCCCTAATCGTGCAAGAAAATTTCAATTGACTCGTTGAAATATTGTAAGCACCCTTATTCAAAAACGAAATTTAAATCAACTTTTTAGCAGTAACACCCTCACATTTTTCATAAAACAAACACATTTTTTTCAGGAATCTACTCTCTGGAACCTAAAACTAATTTAAAAAAAACATCTTTCTAGGCATCCACTGTCCCTAATCGTGCAAGAAAATTTCAATTGACTTGTTGAAGTATTGCAATCACCCTTATCCAAAAACGAAATTTAAATCAACTTTTTAGCAGTAACACACTCACATTTTTCATAAAACAAACACATTTTTTTTCAGGAATCTACTCTCTGGAACCTAAAACTAATTTTAAAAAAACATCTTTCTAGGCATCCACTGTCCCTAATCGTGCAAGAAAATTTCAATTGACTTGTTGAAATATTGCAATCACCCTTATCCAAAAACGAAATTTAAATCAACTTTTTAGCAGTAACACACTCACATTTTTCATAAAACAAACACATTTTTTTCAGGAATCTACTCTCTGAAACCTAAAACTAATTTTAAAAAAACATCTTTCTAGGCATCCACTGTCCCTAATCGTGCAAGAAAATTTCAATTGACTTGTTGAAATATTGCAATCACCCTTATCCAAAAACGAAATTTAAATCAACATTTTAGCAGTAACACACTCACATTTTTCATAAAACAAACACATTTTTTCAGGAATCAACTCTCTGGAACCTAAAACAAATATAAAAAAACATCTTTCTATGCATCCACTCTCCAGAATCGTGCAAGAAAATTTCAATTAACTTGTTGAAATGATGCATTCACGCTTATCCTGAAACTAAATTTAAATCAACTTTTTAGCAGTAACACACTCACATTTTTCATAAAACAAACACATTTTTTTCAGGAATCTACTCTCTGGAACCTAAAACTAATTTTAAAAAAAACATCTTTCTAGGCATCCACTGTCCCTAAACGTGCAAGAAAATTTCAATTGACTTGTTGAAATATTGCAATCACCCTTATCCAAAAACGAAATTTAAATCTACTTTTTAGCAGTAACACACTCACATTTTTCATAAAACAAACACATTTTTTTCAGGAATCTACTCTCTGAAACCTAAAACTAATTTTAAAAAAATATCTTTCTAGGCATCCACTGTCCCTAATCGTGCAAGAAAATTTCAATTGACTTGTTGAAATATTGCAATCACCCTTATTCAAAAACGAAATTTAAATCAACTTTTTAGCAGTAACACCCTCACATTTTTCATAAAACAAACACATTTTTTTCAGGAATCTACTCTCTGAAACCTAAAACTAATTAAAAAAAACATCTTTCTAGGCATCCACTCTCCCTAATCTTCCAAGAAAATTTCAATTAACTTATTGAAATATTGCAATCACCCTTATCCAAAAATGATATTTAAATCGACTTTTTAGCAGTAACACACTCACATTTTTCATAAAACAAACACATTTTTTTCAGGAATCTACTCTCTGGAACCTAAAACTAATTTTAAAAAAACATCTTTCTAGGCATCCACTGTCCCTAATCGTGCAAGAAAATTTCAATTGACTTGTTGAAATATTGCAATCACCCTTATACAAAAATGAAATTTAAATCAACTTTTTAGCAGTAACACACTCACATTTTTCATAAAACAAACACATTTTTTTCAGGAATCTACTCTCTGGAACCTAAAACTAATTTTAAAAAAACATCTTTCAAGGCATCCATTGTCCCTAATCGTGCAAGAAAATTTCAATTGACTTGTTGAAATATTGCAATCACCCTTATTCAAAAACGAAATTTAAATCAACTTTTTAGCAGTAACACCCTCACATTTTTCATAAAACAAACACATTTTTTTCAGGAATCTACTCTCTGAAACCTAATACTAATTTAAAAAAGAAATCTTTCTATGCATCCACTCTCCCTAATCGTGCAAGAAAATTTCAATTAACTTGTTGAAATGATGCATTCACGCTTATCCTGAAACTAAATTTAAATCAACTTTTTTGCAGTAACACACTCACATTTTTCATGAAACAAATAATTTTTTTTTCAGGAATCCACTCTCTGGAACCTATAACGAATTTGTAAAAAACATCTTTCTAGGCATCCACTCTCCCTAATCTTGCAAGAAAATTTCAATTAACTTGTTGAAATATTGCAATCACCCTTATCCAAAAACGATATTTAAATCAACTTTTTTGCAGTAACACACTCACATTTTTCATAAAACAAACACATTTTTTTCAGGAATCTACTCTCTGGAACCTAAAACTAATTTAAAAAAAAAATCTTTCTAGGCATCCACTGTCCCTAATCGTGCAAGAAAATTTCAATTGACTTGTTGAAATATTGCAATCACCCTTATCCAAAAATGAAATTTAAATCAACTTTTTAGCAGTAACACACTCACATTTTTCATAAAACAAACACATTTTTTTCAGGAATCTACTCTCTGGAACCTAAAACTAATTTTAAAAAAACATCTTTCTAGGCATCCATTGTCCCTAATCGTGCAAGAAAATTTCAATTGACTTGTTGAAATATTGCAATCACCCTTATTCAAAAACGAAATTTAAATCAACTTTTTAGCAGTAACACCCTCACATTTTTCATAAAACAAACACATTTTTTTCAGGAATCTACTCTCTGAAACCTAATACTAATTTAAAAAAGAAATCTTTCTATGCATCCACTGTCCCTAATCGTGCAAGAAAATTTCAATTGACTTGTTGAAGTATTGCAATCACCCTTATCCAAAAACGTAATTTAAATCAACTTTTTAGCAGTAACACACTCACATTTTTCATAAAACAAACACATTTTTTTCAGGAATCTACTCTCTGGAACCTAAAACTAATTTAAAAAAAACATCTTTCTAGGCATCCACTGTCCCTAATCGTGCAAGAAAATTTCATTTAACTTGTTGAAATATTGCAATCACCCTTATCCAAAAACGATATTTAAATCAACTTTTTTGCAGTAACACACTCACATTTTTCATAAAACAAACACATTTTTTTCAGGAATCTACTCTCTGAAACCTAATACTAATTTAAAAAAGAAATCTTTCTATGCATCCACTGTCCCTAATCGTGCAAGAAAATTTCAATTGACTTGTTGAAGTATTGCAATCACCCTTATCCAAAAACGTAATTTAAATCAACTTTTTAGCAGTAACACACTCACATTTTTCATAAAACAAACACATTTTTTTCAGGAATCTACTCTCTGAAACCTAAAACTAATTTTAAAAAAATATCTTTCTAGGCATCCACTGTCCCTAATCGTGCAAGAAAATTTCAATTGACTTGTTGAAATATTGCAATCACCCTTATTCAAAAACAAAATTTAAATCAACTTTTTAGCAGTAACACCCTCACATTTTTCATAAAACAAACACATTTTTTTCAGGAATCTACTCTCTGAAACCTAAAACTAATTAAAAAAAACATCTTTCTAGGCATCCACTCTCCCTAATCTTCCAAGAAAATTTCAATTAACTTATTGAAATATTGCAATCACCCTTATCCAAAAACGTAATTTAAATCAACTTTTTAGCAGTAACACACTCACATTTTTCATAAAACAAACACATTTTTTTCAGGAATCTACTCTCTGAAACCTAAAACTAATTTTAAAAAAATATCTTTCTAGGCATCCACTGTCCCTAATCGTGCAAGAAAATTTCAATTGACTTGTTGAAATATTGCAATCACCCTTATTCAAAAACAAAATTTAAATCAACTTTTTAGCAGTAACACACTCACATTTTTCATAAAACAAACACATTTTTTTCAGGAATCTACTCTCTGGAACCTAAAACTAATTTTAAAAAAACATCTTTCTAGGCATCCACTGTCCCTAATCGTGCAAGAAAATTTCAATTGACTTGTTGAAATATTGCAATCACCCTTATCCAAAAATGAAATTTAAATCAACTTTTTAGCAGTAACACACTCACATTTTTCATAAAACAAACACATTTTTTTCAGGAATCTACTCTCTGGAACCTAAAACTAATTTTAAAAAAACATCTTTCTAGGCATCCACTGTCCCTAATCGTGCAAGAAAATTTCAATTGACTTGTTGAAATATTGCAATCACCCTTATTCAAAAACGAAATTTAAATCAACTTTTTAGCAGTAACACCCTCACATTTTTCATAAAACAAACACATTTTTTTCAGGAATCTACTCTCTGGAACTTAAAACTAATTTTAAAAAAACATCTTTCTAGGCATCCACTGTCCCTAATCGTGCAAGAAAATTTCAATTGACTTGTTGAAGTATTGCAATCACCCTTATCCAAAAATGAAATTTAAATCAACTTTTTAGCAGTAACACACTCACATTTTTCATAAAACAAACACATTTTTTTTCAGGAATCTACTCTCTGGAACCTAAAACTAATTTTAAAAAAACATCTTTCTAGGCATCCACTGTCCCTAATCGTGCAAGAAAATTTCAATTGACTTGTTGAAATATTGCAATCACCCCTATCCAAAAACGAAATTTAAATCAACTTTTTAGCAGTAACACACTCACATTTTTCATAAAACAAACACATTTTTTTTCAGGAATCTACTCTCTGGAACCTAAAACTAATTTTAAAAAAACATCTTTCTAGGCATCCACTGTCCCTAATCGTGCAAGAAAATTTCAATTGACTTGTTGAAATATTGCAATCACCCCTATCCAAAAACGAAATTTAAATCAACTTTTTAGCAGTAACACACTCACATTTTTCATAAAACAAACACATTTTTTTCAGGAATCTACTCTCTGAAACCTAAAACTAATTTTAAAAAAACATCTTTCTAGGCATCCACTGTCCCTAATCGTGCAAGAAAATTTCAATTGACTTGTTGAAATATTGCAATCACCCTTATCCAAAAACGAAATTTAAATCAACTTTTTAGCAGTAACACACTCACATTTTTCATAAAACAAACACATTTTTTCAGGAATCAACTCTCTGGAACCTAAAACAAATATAAAAAAAACATCTTTCTATGCATCCACTCTCCCTAATGGTGCAAGAAAATTTCAATTAACTTGTTGAAATGATGCATTCACGCTTATCCTGAAACTAAATTTAAATCAACTTTTTAGCAGTAACACACTCACATTTTTCATAAAACAAACACATTTTTTTCAGGAATCTACTCTCTGGAACCTAAAACTAATTTAAAAAAAAAACATCTTTCTAGGCATCCACTGTCCCTAATCGTGCAAGAAAATTTCAATTGACTTGTTGAAATATTGCAATCACCCTTATCCAAAAACAAAATTTAAATCAACTTTTTAGCAGTAACACACTCACATTTTTCATAAAACAAACACATTTTTTTCAGGAATCTACTCTCTGAAACCTAAAACTAATTTTAAAAAAATATCTTTCTAGGCATCCACTGTCCCTAATCGTGCAAGAAAATTTCAATTGACTTGTTGAAATATTGCAATCACCCTTATTCAAAAACGAAATTTAAATCAACTTTTTAGCAGTAACACCCTCACATTTTTCATAAAACAAACACATTTTTTTCAGGAATCTACTCTCTGAAACCTAAAACTAATTAAAAAAAACATCTTTCTAGGCATCCACTCTCCCTAATCTTCCAAGAAAATTTCAATTAACTTATTGAAATATTGCAATCACCCTTATCCAAAAATGATATTTAAATCAACTTTTTAGCAGTAACACACTCACATTTTTCATAAAACAAACACATTTTTTTCAGGAATCTACTCTCTGGAACCTAAAACTAATTTTAAAAAAACATCTTTCTAGGCATCCATTGTCCCTAATCATGCAAGAAAATTTCAATTGACTTGTTGAAATATTGCAATCACCCTTATTCAAAAACGAAATTTAAATCAACTTTTTAGCAGTAACACCCTCACATTTTTCATAAAACAAACACATTTTTTTCAGGAATCTACTCTCTGAAACCTAATACTAATTTAAAAAAAGAAATCTTTCTATGCATCCACTGTCCCTAATCGTGCAAGAAAATTTCAATTGACTTGTTGAAGTATTGCAATCACCCTTATCCAAAAACGAAATTTAAATCAACTTTTTAGCATTAACACACTCACATTTTTCATAAAACAAACACATTTTTTTCAGGAATCTACTCTCTGGAACCTAAAACTAATTTTAAAAAAACATCTTTCTAGGCATCCACTGTCCCTAATCGTGCAAGAAAATTTCAATTAACTTGTTGAAATATTGCAATCACCCTTATCCAAAAACGAAATTTAAATCAACTTTTTAGCAGTAACACACTCACATTTTTCATAAAACAAACACATTTTTTTCAGGAATCTACTCTCTGAAACCTAAAACTAATTTTGAAAAAATATCTTTCTAGGCATCCACTCTCCCTAATCTTCCAAGAAAATTTCAATTAACTTATTGAAATATTGCAATCACCCTTATCCAAAAATGAAATTTAAATCAACTTTTTGACAGTAACACACTCACATTTTTCATAAAACAAACACATTTTTTTCAGGAATCAACTGTCTGGAACCTAAAACAAATATAAAAAAAACATCTTTCTATGCATCCACTCTCCCTAATCGTGCAAGAAAATTTCAATTAACTTGTTGAAATGATGCATTCACGCTTTTCCTGAAACTAAATTTAAATCAACTTTTTTGCAGTAACACACTCACATTTTTCATGAAACAAATATTTTTTTTTTCAGGAATCCACTCTCTGGAACCTATAACGAATTTGTAAAAAACATCTTTCTAGGCATCCACTCTCCCTAATCTTGCAAGAAAATTTCAATTAACTTGTTGAAATATTGCAATCACCCTTATCCAAAAACGATATTTAAATCAACTTTTTTGCAGTAACACACTCACATTTTTCATAAAACAAACACATTTTTTTCAGGAATCTACTCTCTGGAACCTAAAACTAATTTAAAAAAAAAATCTTTCTAGGCATCCACTGTCCCTAATCGTGCAAGAAAATTTCAATTGACTTGTTGAAATATTGCAATCACCCTTATCCAAAAATGAAATTTAAATCAACTTTTTAGCAGTAACACACTCACATTTTTCATAAAACAAACACATTTTTTTCAGGAATCTACTCTCTGGAACCTAAAACTAATTTTAAAAAAACATCTTTCTAGGCATCCACTGTCCCTAATCGTGCAAGAAAATGTCAATTGACTTGTTGAAATATTGCAATCACCCTTATTCAAAAACGAAATTTAAATCAACTTTTTAGCAGTAACACCCTCACATTTTTCATAAAACAAACACATTTTTTTCAGGAATCTACTCTCTGAAACCTAAAACTAATTAAAAAAAACATCTTTCTAGGCATCCACTCTCCCTAATCTTCCAAGAAAATTTCAATTAACTTATTGAAATATTGCAATCACCCTTATCCAAAAACGATATTTAAATCAACTTTTTAGCAGTAACACACTCACATTTTTCATAAAACAAACACATTTTTTTCAGGAATCTACTCTCTGGAACCTAAAACAAATTTTTAAAAAACATCTTTCTAGGCATCCACTGTCCCTAATCGTGCAAGAAAATTTCAATTGACTTGTTGAAATATTGCAATCACCCTTATCCAAAAATGAAATTTAAATTAACTTTTTAGCAGTAACACACTCACATTTTTCATAAAACAAACACATTTTTTTCAGGAATCTACTCTCTGGAACCAAAAACTAATTTTAAAAAAACATCTTTCTAGGCATCCACTGTCCCTAATCGTGCAAGAAAATTTCAATTGACTTGTTGAAATATTGCAATCACCCTTATTCAAAAACGAAATTTAAATCAACTTTTTAGCAGTAACACCCTCACATTTTTCATAAAACAAACACATTTTTTTCAGGAATCTACTCTCTGAAACCTAATACTAATTTAAAAAAGAAATCTTTCTATGCATCCACTGTCCCTAATCGTGCAAGAAAATTTCAATTGACTTGTTGAAGTATTGCAATCACCCTTATCCAAAAACGAAATTTAAATCAACTTTTTAGCAGTAACACACTCACATTTTTCATAAAACAAACACATTTTTTTCAGGAATCTACTCTCTGGAACCTAAAACTAATTTCAAAAAAACATCTTTCTAGGCATCCATTGTCCCTAATCGTGCAAGAAAATTTCAATTGACTTGTTGAAATATTGCAATCACCCTTATTCAAAAACGAAATTTAAATCAACTTTTTAGCAGTAACACCCTCACATTTTTCATAAAACAAACACATTTTTTTCAGGAATCTACTCTCTGAAACCTAATACTAATTTAAAAAAGAAATCTTTCTATGCATCCACTGTCCCTAATCGTGCAAGAAAATTTCAATTGACTTGTTGAAGTATTGCAATCACCCTTATCCAAAAACGTAATTTAAATCAACTTTTTAGCAGTAACACACTCACATTTTTCATAAAACAAACACATTTTTTTCAGGAATCTACTCTCTGGAACCTAAAACTAATTTAAAAAAAACATCTTTCTAGGCATCCACTGTCCCTAATCGTGCAAGAAAATTTCATTTAACTTGTTGAAATATTGCAATCACCCTTATCCAAAAACGATATTTAAATCAACTTTTTTGCAGTAACACACTCACATTTTTCATAAAACAAACACATTTTTTTCAGGAATCTACTCTCTGAAACCTAATACTAATTTAAAAAAGAAATCTTTCTATGCATCCACTGTCCCTAATCGTGCAAGAAAATTTCAATTGACTTGTTGAAGTATTGCAATCACCCTTATCCAAAAACGTAATTTAAATCAACTTTTTAGCAGTAACACACTCACATTTTTCATAAAACAAACACATTTTTTTCAGGAATCTACTCTCTGAAACCTAAAACTAATTTTAAAAAAATATCTTTCTAGGCATCCACTGTCCCTAATCGTGCAAGAAAATTTCAATTGACTTGTTGAAATATTGCAATCACCCTTATTCAAAAACAAAATTTAAATCAACTTTTTAGCAGTAACACCCTCACATTTTTCATAAAACAAACACATTTTTTTCAGGAATCTACTCTCTGAAACCTAAAACTAATTAAAAAAAACATCTTTCTAGGCATCCACTCTCCCTAATCTTCCAAGAAAATTTCAATTAACTTATTGAAATATTGCAATCACCCTTATCCAAAAACGTAATTTAAATCAACTTTTTAGCAGTAACACACTCACATTTTTCATAAAACAAACACATTTTTTTCAGGAATCTACTCTCTGAAACCTAAAACTAATTTTAAAAAAATATCTTTCTAGGCATCCACTGTCCCTAATCGTGCAAGAAAATTTCAATTGACTTGTTGAAATATTGCAATCACCCTTATTCAAAAACAAAATTTAAATCAACTTTTTAGCAGTAACACACTCACATTTTTCATAAAACAAACACATTTTTTTCAGGAATCTACTCTCTGGAACCTAAAACTAATTTTAAAAAAACATCTTTCTAGGCATCCACTGTCCCTAATCGTGCAAGAAAATTTCAATTGACTTGTTGAAATATTGCAATCACCCTTATCCAAAAATGAAATTTAAATCAACTTTTTAGCAGTAACACACTCACATTTTTCATAAAACAAACACATTTTTTTCAGGAATCTACTCTCTGGAACCTAAAACTAATTTTAAAAAAACATCTTTCTAGGCATCCACTGTCCCTAATCGTGCAAGAAAATTTCAATTGACTTGTTGAAATATTGCAATCACCCTTATTCAAAAACGAAATTTAAATCAACTTTTTAGCAGTAACACCCTCACATTTTTCATAAAACAAACACATTTTTTTCAGGAATCTACTCTCTGGAACTTAAAACTAATTTTAAAAAAACATCTTTCTAGGCATCCACTGTCCCTAATCGTGCAAGAAAATTTCAATTGACTTGTTGAAATATTGCAATCACCCCTATCCAAAAACGAAATTTAAATCAACTTTTTAGCAGTAACACACTCACATTTTTCATAAAACAAACACATTTTTTTTCAGGAATCTACTCTCTGGAACCTAAAACTAATTTTAAAAAAACATCTTTCTAGGCATCCACTGTCCCTAATCGTGCAAGAAAATTTCAATTGACTTGTTGAAATATTGCAATCACCCCTATCCAAAAACGAAATTTAAATCAACTTTTTAGCAGTAACACACTCACATTTTTCATAAAACAAACACATTTTTTTCAGGAATCTACTCTCTGAAACCTAAAACTAATTTTAAAAAAACATCTTTCTAGGCATCCACTGTCCCTAATCGTGCAAGAAAATTTCAATTGACTTGTTGAAATATTGCAATCACCCTTATCCAAAAACGAAATTTAAATCAACTTTTTAGCAGTAACACACTCACATTTTTCATAAAACAAACACATTTTTTCAGGAATCAACTCTCTGGAACCTAAAACAAATATAAAAAAAACATCTTTCTATGCATCCACTCTCCCTAATGGTGCAAGAAAATTTCAATTAACTTGTTGAAATGATGCATTCACGCTTATCCTGAAACTAAATTTAAATCAACTTTTTAGCAGTAACACACTCACATTTTTCATAAAACAAACACATTTTTTTCAGGAATCTACTCTCTGGAACCTAAAACTAATTTAAAAAAAAAACATCTTTCTAGGCATCCACTGTCCCTAATCGTGCAAGAAAATTTCAATTGACTTGTTGAAATATTGCAATCACCCTTATCCAAAAACAAAATTTAAATCAACTTTTTAGCAGTAACACACTCACATTTTTCATAAAACAAACACATTTTTTTCAGGAATCTACTCTCTGAAACCTAAAACTAATTTTAAAAAAATATCTTTCTAGGCATCCACTGTCCCTAATCGTGCAAGAAAATTTCAATTGACTTGTTGAAATATTGCAATCACCCTTATTCAAAAACGAAATTTAAATCAACTTTTTAGCAGTAACACCCTCACATTTTTCATAAAACAAACACATTTTTTTCAGGAATCTACTCTCTGAAACCTAAAACTAATTAAAAAAAACATCTTTCTAGGCATCCACTCTCCCTAATCTTCCAAGAAAATTTCAATTAACTTATTGAAATATTGCAATCACCCTTATCCAAAAATGATATTTAAATCAACTTTTTAGCAGTAACACACTCACATTTTTCATAAAACAAACACATTTTTTTCAGGAATCTACTCTCTGGAACCTAAAACTAATTTTAAAAAAACATCTTTCTAGGCATCCATTGTCCCTAATCGTGCAAGAAAATTTCAATTGACTTGTTGAAATATTGCAATCACCCTTATTCAAAAACGAAATTTAAATCAACTTTTTAGCAGTAACACCCTCACATTTTTCATAAAACAAACACATTTTTTTCAGGAATCTACTCTCTGAAACCTAATACTAATTTAAAAAAAGAAATCTTTCTATGCATCCACTGTCCCTAATCGTGCAAGAAAATTTCAATTGACTTGTTGAAGTATTGCAATCACCCTTATCCAAAAACGAAATTTAAATCAACTTTTTAGCATTAACACACTCACATTTTTCATAAAACAAACACATTTTTTTCAGGAATCTACTCTCTGGAACCTAAAACTAATTTTAAAAAAACATCTTTCTAGGCATCCACTGTCCCTAATCGTGCAAGAAAATTTCAATTAACTTGTTGAAATATTGCAATCACCCTTATCCAAAAACGAAATTTAAATCAACTTTTTAGCAGTAACACACTCACATTTTTCATAAAACAAACACATTTTTTTCAGGAATCTACTCTCTGAAACCTAAAACTAATTTTGAAAAAATATCTTTCTAGGCATCCACTCTCCCTAATCTTCCAAGAAAATTTCAATTAACTTATTGAAATATTGCAATCACCCTTATCCAAAAATGAAATTTAAATCAACTTTTTGACAGTAACACACTCACATTTTTCATAAAACAAACACATTTTTTTCAGGAATCAACTGTCTGGAACCTAAAACAAATATAAAAAAAACATCTTTCTATGCATCCACTCTCCCTAATCGTGCAAGAAAATTTCAATTAACTTGTTGAAATGATGCATTCACGCTTTTCCTGAAACTAAATTTAAATCAACTTTTTTGCAGTAACACACTCACATTTTTCATGAAACAAATAATTTTTTTTTCAGGAATCCACTCTCTGGAACCTATAACGAATTTGTAAAAAACATCTTTCTAGGCATCCACTCTCCCTAATCTTGCAAGAAAATTTCAATTAACTTGTTGAAATATTGCAATCACCCTTATCCAAAAACGATATTTAAATCAACTTTTTTGCAGTAACACACTCACATTTTTCATAAAACAAACACATTTTTTTCAGGAATCTACTCTCTGGAACCTAAAACTAATTTTAAAAAAAAATCTTTCTAGGCATCCACTGTCCCTAATCGTGCAAGAAAATTTCAATTGACTTGTTGAAATATTGCAATCACCCTTATCCAAAAATGAAATTTAAATCAACTTTTTAGCAGTAACACACTCACATTTTTCATAAAACAAACACATTTTTTTCAGGAATCTACTCTCTGGAACCTAAAACTAATTTTAAAAAAACATCTTTCTAGGCATCCACTGTCCCTAATCGTGCAAGAAAATGTCAATTGACTTGTTGAAATATTGCAATCACCCTTATTCAAAAACGAAATTTAAATCAACTTTTTAGCAGTAACACCCTCACATTTTTCATAAAACAAACACATTTTTTTCAGGAATCTACTCTCTGAAACCTAAAACTAATTAAAAAAAACATCTTTCTAGGCATCCACTCTCCCTAATCTTCCAAGAAAATTTCAATTAACTTATTGAAATATTGCAATCACCCTTATCCAAAAACGATATTTAAATCAACTTTTTAGCAGTAACACACTCACATTTTTCATAAAACAAACACATTTTTTTCAGGAATCTACTCTCTGGAACCTAAAACAAATTTTTAAAAAACATCTTTCTAGGCATCCACTGTCCCTAATCGTGCAAGAAAATTTCAATTGACTTGTTGAAATATTGCAATCACCCTTATCCAAAAATGAAATTTAAATTAACTTTTTAGCAGTAACACACTCACATTTTTCATAAAACAAACACATTTTTTTCAGGAATCTACTCTCTGGAACCTAAAACTAATTTTAAAAAAACATCTTTCTAGGCATCCACTGTCCCTAATCGTGCAAGAAAATTTCAATTGACTTGTTGAAATATTGCAATCACCCTTATTCAAAAATGAAATTTAAATCAACTTTTTAGCAGTAACACCCTCACATTTTTCATAAAACAAACACATTTTTTTCAGGAATCTACTCTCTGAAACCTAATACTAATTTAAAAAAGAAATCTTTCTATGCATCCACTGTCCCTAATCGTGCAAGAAAATTTCAATTGACTTGTTGAAGTATTGCAATCACCCTTATCCAAAAACGAAATTTAAATCAACTTTTTAGCAGTAACACACTCACATTTTTCATAAAACAAACACATTTTTTTCAGGAATCTACTCTCTGGAACCTAAAACTAATTTCAAAAAAACATCTTTCTAGGCATCCACTGTCCCTAATCGTGCAAGAAAATTTCAATTGACTTGTTGAAATATTGCAATCACCCTTATCCAAAAACGAAATTTAAATCAACTTTTTAGCAGTAACACACTCACATTTTTCATAAAACAAACACATTTTTTTCAGGAATCTACTCTCTGAAACCTAAAACTAATTTTAAAAAAACATCTCTCTAGGCATCCACTGTCCCTAATCGTGCAAGAAAATTTCAATTGACTTGTTGAAATATTGCAATCACCCTTATTCAAAAACAAAATTTAAATCAACTTTTTAGCAGTAACACACTCACATTTTTCATAAAACAAACACATTTTTTTCAGGAATCTACTCTCTGGAACCTAAAACTAATTTTAAAAAAACATCTTTCTAGGCATCCACTGTCCCTAATCGTGCAAGAAAATTTCAATTGACTTGTTGAAATATTGCAATCACCCTTATCCAAAAATGAAATTTAAATCAACTTTTTAGCAGTAACACACTCACATTTTTCATAAAACAAACACATTTTTTTCAGGAATCTACTCTCTGGAACCTAAAACTAATTTTAAAAAAACATCTTTCTAGGCATCCACTGTCCCTAATCGTGCAAGAAAATTTCAATTGACTTGTTGAAATATTGCAATCACCCTTATTCAAAAACGAAATTTAAATCAACTTTTTAGCAGTAACACCCTCACATTTTTCATAAAACAAACACATTTTTTTCAGGAATCTACTCTCTGGAACTTAAAACTAATTTTAAAAAAACATCTTTCTAGGCATCCACTGTCCCTAATCGTGCAAGAAAATTTCAATTGACTTGTTGAAGTATTGCAATCACCCTTATCCAAAAATGAAATTTAAATCAACTTTTTAGCAGTAACACACTCACATTTTTCATAAAACAAACACATTTTTTTTCAGGAATCTACTCTCTGGAACCTAAAACTAATTTTAAAAAAACATCTTTCTAGGCATCCACTGTCCCTAATCGTGCAAGAAAATTTCAATTGACTTGTTGAAATATTGCAATCACCCCTATCCAAAAACGAAATTTAAATCAACTTTTTAGCAGTAACACACTCACATTTTTCATAAAACAAACACATTTTTTTTCAGGAATCTACTCTCTGGAACCTAAAACTAATTTTAAAAAAACATCTTTCTAGGCATCCACTGTCCCTAATCGTGCAAGAAAATTTCAATTGACTTGTTGAAATATTGCAATCACCCCTATCCAAAAACGAAATTTAAATCAACTTTTTAGCAGTAACACACTCACATTTTTCATAAAACAAACACATTTTTTTCAGGAATCTACTCTCTGAAACCTAAAACTAATTTTAAAAAAACATCTTTCTAGGCATCCACTGTCCCTAATCGTGCAAGAAAATTTCAATTGACTTGTTGAAATATTGCAATCACCCTTATCCAAAAACGAAATTTAAATCAACTTTTTAGCAGTAACACACTCACATTTTTCATAAAACAAACACATTTTTTCAGGAATCAACTCTCTGGAACCTAAAACAAATATAAAAAAAACATCTTTCTATGCATCCACTCTCCCTAATGGTGCAAGAAAATTTCAATTAACTTGTTGAAATGATGCATTCACGCTTATCCTGAAACTAAATTTAAATCAACTTTTTAGCAGTAACACACTCACATTTTTCATAAAACAAACACATTTTTTTCAGGAATCTACTCTCTGGAACCTAAAACTAATTTAAAAAAAAAACATCTTTCTAGGCATCCACTGTCCCTAATCGTGCAAGAAAATTTCAATTGACTTGTTGAAATATTGCAATCACCCTTATCCAAAAACAAAATTTAAATCAACTTTTTAGCAGTAACACACTCACATTTTTCATAAAACAAACACATTTTTTTCAGGAATCTACTCTCTGAAACCTAAAACTAATTTTAAAAAAATATCTTTCTAGGCATCCACTGTCCCTAATCGTGCAAGAAAATTTCAATTGACTTGTTGAAATATTGCAATCACCCTTATTCAAAAACGAAATTTAAATCAACTTTTTAGCAGTAACACCCTCACATTTTTCATAAAACAAACACATTTTTTTCAGGAATCTACTCTCTGAAACCTAAAACTAATTAAAAAAAACATCTTTCTAGGCATCCACTCTCCCTAATCTTCCAAGAAAATTTCAATTAACTTATTGAAATATTGCAATCACCCTTATCCAAAAATGATATTTAAATCAACTTTTTAGCAGTAACACACTCACATTTTTCATAAAACAAACACATTTTTTTCAGGAATCTACTCTCTGGAACCTAAAACTAATTTTAAAAAAACATCTTTCTAGGCATCCATTGTCCCTAATCGTGCAAGAAAATTTCAATTGACTTGTTGAAATATTGCAATCACCCTTATTCAAAAACGAAATTTAAATCAACTTTTTAGCAGTAACACCCTCACATTTTTCATAAAACAAACACATTTTTTTCAGGAATCTACTCTCTGAAACCTAATACTAATTTAAAAAAAGAAATCTTTCTATGCATCCACTGTCCCTAATCGTGCAAGAAAATTTCAATTGACTTGTTGAAGTATTGCAATCACCCTTATCCAAAAACGAAATTTAAATCAACTTTTTAGCATTAACACACTCACATTTTTCATAAAACAAACACATTTTTTTCAGGAATCTACTCTCTGGAACCTAAAACTAATTTTAAAAAAACATCTTTCTAGGCATCCACTGTCCCTAATCGTGCAAGAAAATTTCAATTAACTTGTTGAAATATTGCAATCACCCTTATCCAAAAACGAAATTTAAATCAACTTTTTAGCAGTAACACACTCACATTTTTCATAAAACAAACACATTTTTTTCAGGAATCTACTCTCTGAAACCTAAAACTAATTTTGAAAAAATATCTTTCTAGGCATCCACTCTCCCTAATCTTCCAAGAAAATTTCAATTAACTTATTGAAATATTGCAATCACCCTTATCCAAAAATGAAATTTAAATCAACTTTTTGACAGTAACACACTCACATTTTTCATAAAACAAACACATTTTTTTCAGGAATCAACTGTCTGGAACCTAAAACAAATATAAAAAAAACATCTTTCTATGCATCCACTCTCCCTAATCGTGCAAGAAAATTTCAATTAACTTGTTGAAATGATGCATTCACGCTTTTCCTGAAACTAAATTTAAATCAACTTTTTTGCAGTAACACACTCACATTTTTCATGAAACAAATATTTTTTTTTTCAGGAATCCACTCTCTGGAACCTATAACGAATTTGTAAAAAACATCTTTCTAGGCATCCACTCTCCCTAATCTTGCAAGAAAATTTCAATTAACTTGTTGAAATATTGCAATCACCCTTATCCAAAAACGATATTTAAATCAACTTTTTTGCAGTAACACACTCACATTTTTCATAAAACAAACACATTTTTTTCAGGAATCTACTCTCTGGAACCTAAAACTAATTTAAAAAAAAAATCTTTCTAGGCATCCACTGTCCCTAATCGTGCAAGAAAATTTCAATTGACTTGTTGAAATATTGCAATCACCCTTATCCAAAAATGAAATTTAAATCAACTTTTTAGCAGTAACACACTCACATTTTTCATAAAACAAACACATTTTTTTCAGGAATCTACTCTCTGGAACCTAAAACTAATTTTAAAAAAACATCTTTCTAGGCATCCACTGTCCCTAATCGTGCAAGAAAATGTCAATTGACTTGTTGAAATATTGCAATCACCCTTATTCAAAAACGAAATTTAAATCAACTTTTTAGCAGTAACACCCTCACATTTTTCATAAAACAAACACATTTTTTTCAGGAATCTACTCTCTGAAACCTAAAACTAATTAAAAAAAACATCTTTCTAGGCATCCACTCTCCCTAATCTTCCAAGAAAATTTCAATTAACTTATTGAAATATTGCAATCACCCTTATCCAAAAACGATATTTAAATCAACTTTTTAGCAGTAACACACTCACATTTTTCATAAAACAAACACATTTTTTTCAGGAATCTACTCTCTGGAACCTAAAACAAATTTTTAAAAAACATCTTTCTAGGCATCCACTGTCCCTAATCGTGCAAGAAAATTTCAATTGACTTGTTGAAATATTGCAATCACCCTTATCCAAAAATGAAATTTAAATTAACTTTTTAGCAGTAACACACTCACATTTTTCATAAAACAAACACATTTTTTTCAGGAATCTACTCTCTGGAACCAAAAACTAATTTTAAAAAAACATCTTTCTAGGCATCCACTGTCCCTAATCGTGCAAGAAAATTTCAATTGACTTGTTGAAATATTGCAATCACCCTTATTCAAAAACGAAATTTAAATCAACTTTTTAGCAGTAACACCCTCACATTTTTCATAAAACAAACACATTTTTTTCAGGAATCTACTCTCTGAAACCTAATACTAATTTAAAAAAGAAATCTTTCTATGCATCCACTGTCCCTAATCGTGCAAGAAAATTTCAATTGACTTGTTGAAGTATTGCAATCACCCTTATCCAAAAACGAAATTTAAATCAACTTTTTAGCAGTAACACACTCACATTTTTCATAAAACAAACACATTTTTTTCAGGAATCTACTCTCTGGAACCTAAAACTAATTTCAAAAAAACATCTTTCTAGGCATCCATTGTCCCTAATCGTGCAAGAAAATTTCAATTGACTTGTTGAAATATTGCAATCACCCTTATTCAAAAACGAAATTTAAATCAACTTTTTAGCAGTAACACCCTCACATTTTTCATAAAACAAACACATTTTTTTCAGGAATCTACTCTCTGAAACCTAATACTAATTTAAAAAAGAAATCTTTCTATGCATCCACTGTCCCTAATCGTGCAAGAAAATTTCAATTGACTTGTTGAAGTATTGCAATCACCCTTATCCAAAAACGTAATTTAAATCAACTTTTTAGCAGTAACACACTCACATTTTTCATAAAACAAACACATTTTTTTCAGGAATCTACTCTCTGGAACCTAAAACTAATTTAAAAAAAACATCTTTCTAGGCATCCACTGTCCCTAATCGTGCAAGAAAATTTCATTTAACTTGTTGAAATATTGCAATCACCCTTATCCAAAAACGATATTTAAATCAACTTTTTTGCAGTAACACACTCACATTTTTCATAAAACAAACACATTTTTTTCAGGAATCTACTCTCTGAAACCTAATACTAATTTAAAAAAGAAATCTTTCTATGCATCCACTGTCCCTAATCGTGCAAGAAAATTTCAATTGACTTGTTGAAGTATTGCAATCACCCTTATCCAAAAACGTAATTTAAATCAACTTTTTAGCAGTAACACACTCACATTTTTCATAAAACAAACACATTTTTTTCAGGAATCTACTCTCTGAAACCTAAAACTAATTTTAAAAAAATATCTTTCTAGGCATCCACTGTCCCTAATCGTGCAAGAAAATTTCAATTGACTTGTTGAAATATTGCAATCACCCTTATTCAAAAACAAAATTTAAATCAACTTTTTAGCAGTAACACCCTCACATTTTTCATAAAACAAACACATTTTTTTCAGGAATCTACTCTCTGAAACCTAAAACTAATTAAAAAAAACATCTTTCTAGGCATCCACTCTCCCTAATCTTCCAAGAAAATTTCAATTAACTTATTGAAATATTGCAATCACCCTTATCCAAAAACGTAATTTAAATCAACTTTTTAGCAGTAACACACTCACATTTTTCATAAAACAAACACATTTTTTTCAGGAATCTACTCTCTGAAACCTAAAACTAATTTTAAAAAAATATCTTTCTAGGCATCCACTGTCCCTAATCGTGCAAGAAAATTTCAATTGACTTGTTGAAATATTGCAATCACCCTTATTCAAAAACAAAATTTAAATCAACTTTTTAGCAGTAACACACTCACATTTTTCATAAAACAAACACATTTTTTTCAGGAATCTACTCTCTGGAACCTAAAACTAATTTTAAAAAAACATCTTTCTAGGCATCCACTGTCCCTAATCGTGCAAGAAAATTTCAATTGACTTGTTGAAATATTGCAATCACCCTTATCCAAAAATGAAATTTAAATCAACTTTTTAGCAGTAACACACTCACATTTTTCATAAAACAAACACATTTTTTTCAGGAATCTACTCTCTGGAACCTAAAACTAATTTTAAAAAAACATCTTTCTAGGCATCCACTGTCCCTAATCGTGCAAGAAAATTTCAATTGACTTGTTGAAATATTGCAATCACCCTTATTCAAAAACGAAATTTAAATCAACTTTTTAGCAGTAACACCCTCACATTTTTCATAAAACAAACACATTTTTTTCAGGAATCTACTCTCTGGAACTTAAAACTAATTTTAAAAAAACATCTTTCTAGGCATCCACTGTCCCTAATCGTGCAAGAAAATTTCAATTGACTTGTTGAAATATTGCAATCACCCCTATCCAAAAACGAAATTTAAATCAACTTTTTAGCAGTAACACACTCACATTTTTCATAAAACAAACACATTTTTTTTCAGGAATCTACTCTCTGGAACCTAAAACTAATTTTAAAAAAACATCTTTCTAGGCATCCACTGTCCCTAATCGTGCAAGAAAATTTCAATTGACTTGTTGAAATATTGCAATCACCCCTATCCAAAAACGAAATTTAAATCAACTTTTTAGCAGTAACACACTCACATTTTTCATAAAACAAACACATTTTTTTCAGGAATCTACTCTCTGAAACCTAAAACTAATTTTAAAAAAACATCTTTCTAGGCATCCACTGTCCCTAATCGTGCAAGAAAATTTCAATTGACTTGTTGAAATATTGCAATCACCCTTATCCAAAAACGAAATTTAAATCAACTTTTTAGCAGTAACACACTCACATTTTTCATAAAACAAACACATTTTTTCAGGAATCAACTCTCTGGAACCTAAAACAAATATAAAAAAAACATCTTTCTATGCATCCACTCTCCCTAATGGTGCAAGAAAATTTCAATTAACTTGTTGAAATGATGCATTCACGCTTATCCTGAAACTAAATTTAAATCAACTTTTTAGCAGTAACACACTCACATTTTTCATAAAACAAACACATTTTTTTCAGGAATCTACTCTCTGGAACCTAAAACTAATTTAAAAAAAAAACATCTTTCTAGGCATCCACTGTCCCTAATCGTGCAAGAAAATTTCAATTGACTTGTTGAAATATTGCAATCACCCTTATCCAAAAACAAAATTTAAATCAACTTTTTAGCAGTAACACACTCACATTTTTCATAAAACAAACACATTTTTTTCAGGAATCTACTCTCTGAAACCTAAAACTAATTTTAAAAAAATATCTTTCTAGGCATCCACTGTCCCTAATCGTGCAAGAAAATTTCAATTGACTTGTTGAAATATTGCAATCACCCTTATTCAAAAACGAAATTTAAATCAACTTTTTAGCAGTAACACCCTCACATTTTTCATAAAACAAACACATTTTTTTCAGGAATCTACTCTCTGAAACCTAAAACTAATTAAAAAAAACATCTTTCTAGGCATCCACTCTCCCTAATCTTCCAAGAAAATTTCAATTAACTTATTGAAATATTGCAATCACCCTTATCCAAAAATGATATTTAAATCAACTTTTTAGCAGTAACACACTCACATTTTTCATAAAACAAACACATTTTTTTCAGGAATCTACTCTCTGGAACCTAAAACTAATTTTAAAAAAACATCTTTCTAGGCATCCATTGTCCCTAATCGTGCAAGAAAATTTCAATTGACTTGTTGAAATATTGCAATCACCCTTATTCAAAAACGAAATTTAAATCAACTTTTTAGCAGTAACACCCTCACATTTTTCATAAAACAAACACATTTTTTTCAGGAATCTACTCTCTGAAACCTAATACTAATTTAAAAAAAGAAATCTTTCTATGCATCCACTGTCCCTAATCGTGCAAGAAAATTTCAATTGACTTGTTGAAGTATTGCAATCACCCTTATCCAAAAACGAAATTTAAATCAACTTTTTAGCATTAACACACTCACATTTTTCATAAAACAAACACATTTTTTTCAGGAATCTACTCTCTGGAACCTAAAACTAATTTTAAAAAAACATCTTTCTAGGCATCCACTGTCCCTAATCGTGCAAGAAAATTTCAATTAACTTGTTGAAATATTGCAATCACCCTTATCCAAAAACGAAATTTAAATCAACTTTTTAGCAGTAACACACTCACATTTTTCATAAAACAAACACATTTTTTTCAGGAATCTACTCTCTGAAACCTAAAACTAATTTTGAAAAAATATCTTTCTAGGCATCCACTCTCCCTAATCTTCCAAGAAAATTTCAATTAACTTATTGAAATATTGCAATCACCCTTATCCAAAAATGAAATTTAAATCAACTTTTTGACAGTAACACACTCACATTTTTCATAAAACAAACACATTTTTTTCAGGAATCAACTGTCTGGAACCTAAAACAAATATAAAAAAAACATCTTTCTATGCATCCACTCTCCCTAATCGTGCAAGAAAATTTCAATTAACTTGTTGAAATGATGCATTCACGCTTTTCCTGAAACTAAATTTAAATCAACTTTTTTGCAGTAACACACTCACATTTTTCATGAAACAAATAATTTTTTTTTCAGGAATCCACTCTCTGGAACCTATAACGAATTTGTAAAAAACATCTTTCTAGGCATCCACTCTCCCTAATCTTGCAAGAAAATTTCAATTAACTTGTTGAAATATTGCAATCACCCTTATCCAAAAACGATATTTAAATCAACTTTTTTGCAGTAACACACTCACATTTTTCATAAAACAAACACATTTTTTTCAGGAATCTACTCTCTGGAACCTAAAACTAATTTTAAAAAAAAATCTTTCTAGGCATCCACTGTCCCTAATCGTGCAAGAAAATTTCAATTGACTTGTTGAAATATTGCAATCACCCTTATCCAAAAATGAAATTTAAATCAACTTTTTAGCAGTAACACACTCACATTTTTCATAAAACAAACACATTTTTTTCAGGAATCTACTCTCTGGAACCTAAAACTAATTTTAAAAAAACATCTTTCTAGGCATCCACTGTCCCTAATCGTGCAAGAAAATGTCAATTGACTTGTTGAAATATTGCAATCACCCTTATTCAAAAACGAAATTTAAATCAACTTTTTAGCAGTAACACCCTCACATTTTTCATAAAACAAACACATTTTTTTCAGGAATCTACTCTCTGAAACCTAAAACTAATTAAAAAAAACATCTTTCTAGGCATCCACTCTCCCTAATCTTCCAAGAAAATTTCAATTAACTTATTGAAATATTGCAATCACCCTTATCCAAAAACGATATTTAAATCAACTTTTTAGCAGTAACACACTCACATTTTTCATAAAACAAACACATTTTTTTCAGGAATCTACTCTCTGGAACCTAAAACAAATTTTTAAAAAACATCTTTCTAGGCATCCACTGTCCCTAATCGTGCAAGAAAATTTCAATTGACTTGTTGAAATATTGCAATCACCCTTATCCAAAAATGAAATTTAAATTAACTTTTTAGCAGTAACACACTCACATTTTTCATAAAACAAACACATTTTTTTCAGGAATCTACTCTCTGGAACCTAAAACTAATTTTAAAAAAACATCTTTCTAGGCATCCACTGTCCCTAATCGTGCAAGAAAATTTCAATTGACTTGTTGAAATATTGCAATCACCCTTATTCAAAAATGAAATTTAAATCAACTTTTTAGCAGTAACACCCTCACATTTTTCATAAAACAAACACATTTTTTTCAGGAATCTACTCTCTGAAACCTAATACTAATTTAAAAAAGAAATCTTTCTATGCATCCACTGTCCCTAATCGTGCAAGAAAATTTCAATTGACTTGTTGAAGTATTGCAATCACCCTTATCCAAAAACGAAATTTAAATCAACTTTTTAGCAGTAACACACTCACATTTTTCATAAAACAAACACATTTTTTTCAGGAATCTACTCTCTGGAACCTAAAACTAATTTCAAAAAAACATCTTTCTAGGCATCCACTGTCCCTAATCGTGCAAGAAAATTTCAATTGACTTGTTGAAATATTGCAATCACCCTTATCCAAAAACGAAATTTAAATCAACTTTTTAGCAGTAACACACTCACATTTTTCATAAAACAAACACATTTTTTTCAGGAATCTACTCTCTGAAACCTAAAACTAATTTTAAAAAAACATCTCTCTAGGCATCCACTGTCCCTAATCGTGCAAGAAAATTTCAATTGACTTGTTGAAATATTGCAATCACCCTTATCCAAAAACGAAATTTAAATCAACTTTTTAGCAGTAACACACTCACATTTTTCATAAAACAAACACATTTTTTCAGGAATCAACTCTCTGGAACCTAAAACAAATATAAAAAAACATCTTTCTATGCATCCACTCTCCCTAATCGTGCAAGAAAATTTCAATTAACTAGTTGAAATAATGCAATCATGCCTATCCTGAAGCTAAATTTAAATAAACTTTTTAGCAGTAACACACTCATATTTTTCATAAAACAAACACATTTTTTTCAGGAATCAACTCTCTGGAACCTAAAACAAATATAAAAAAAAATCTTTCTATGCATCCACTCTCCCTAATCGTGCAAGAAAATTTGAATTACCTTGTTGGAATGATGCATTCACGCTTATCCTGAAACTAAATTTAAATCAACTTTTTTGCAGTAACACACTCACATTATTCATGAAACAAATAATTTTTTTTTCAGGAATCCACTCTCTGGAACCTATAACGAATTTGTAAAAAACATCTTTCTAGGCATCCACTCTCCCTAATCTTGCAAGAAAATTTCAATTAACTTGTTGAAATATTGCAATCACCCTTATCCAAAAATGAAATTTAAATTAACTTTTTAGCAGTAACACACTCACATTTTTCATAAAACAAACACATTTTTTTCAGGAATCTACTCTCTGAAACCTAAAACTAATTTAAAAAAAATATCTTTCTGGGCATCCACTGTCCCTAATCGTGCAAGAAAATTTCAATTGACTTGTTGAAATATTGCAATCACCCTTATTCAAAAAACGAAATTTAAATCAACTTTTTAGCAGTAACACCCTCACATTTTTCATAAAACAAACAAATTTTTTTCAGGAATCTACTCTCTGAAACCTAAAACTAATTAAAAAAAACATCTTTCTAGGCATCCACTCTCCCTAATCTTCCAAGAAAATTTCAATTAACTTATTGAAATATTGCAATCACCCTTATCCAAAAACGATATTTAAATCAACTTTTTAGCAGTAACACACTCACATTTTTCATAAAACAAACACATTTTTTTCAGGAATCTACTCTCTGGAACCTAAAACAAATTTTTAAAAAACATCTTTCTAGGCATCCACTGTCCCTAATCGTGCAAGAAAATTTCAATTGACTTGTTGAAATATTGCAATCACCCTTATCCAAAAATGAAATTTAAATTAACTTTTTAGCAGTAACACACTCAAATTTTTCATAAAACAAACACATTTTTTTCAGGAATCTACTCTCTGGAACCTAAAACTAATTTTAAAAAAACATCTTTCTAGGCATCCACTGTCCCTAATCGTGCAAGAAAATTTCAATTGACTTGTTGAAATATTGCAATCACCCTTATTCAAAAACGAAATTTAAATCAACTTTTTAGCAGTAACACCCTCACATTTTTCATAAAACAAACACATTTTTTTCAGGAATCTACTCTCTGAAACCTAATACTAATTTAAAAAAGAAATCTTTCTATGCATCCACTGTCCCTAATCGTGCAAGAAAATTTCAATTGACTTGTTGAAGTATTGCAATCACCCTTATCCAAAAACGAAATTTAAATCAACTTTTTAGCAGTAACACACTCACATTTTTCATAAAACAAACACATTTTTTTCAGGAATCTACTCTCTGGAACCTAAAACTAATTTTAAAAAAACATCTTTCTAGGCATCCACTGTCCCTAATCGTGCAAGAAAATTTCAATTGACTTGTTGAAATATTGCAATCACCCTTATCCAAAAACGAAATTTAAATCAACTTTTTAGCAGTAACACACTCACATTTTTCATAAAACAAACACATTTTTTTCAGGAATCTACTCTCTGAAACCTAAAACTAATTTTAAAAAAATATCTTTCTAGGCATCCACTGTCCCTAATCGTGCAAGAAAATTTCAATTGACTTGTTGAAATATTGCAATCACCCTTATTCAAAAACGAAATTTAAATCAACTTTTTAGCAGTAACACCCTCACATTTTTCATAAAACAAACACATTTTTTTCAGGAATCTACTCTCTGAAACCTAAAACTAATTAAAAAAAAACATCTTTCTAGGCATCCACTCTCCCTAATCGTGCAAGAAAATTTCAATTGACTTGTTGAAGTATTGCAATCACCCTCATCCAAAAACGAAATTTAAATCAACTTTTTAGCAGTAACACACTCACATTTTTCATAAAACAAACACATTTTTTTTCAGGAATCTACTCTCTGGAACCTAAAACTAATTTGAAAAAAACATCTTTCTAGGCATCCACTGTCCCTAATCGTGCAAGAAAATTTCAATTGACTTGTTGAAGTATTGCAATCACCCTTATCCAAAAACGAAATTTAAATCAACTTTTTAGCAGTAACACACTCACATTTTTCATAAAACAAACACATTTTTTTCAGGAATCTACTCTCTGGAACCTAAAACTAATTTTAAAAAAACATCTTTCTAGGCATCCACTGTCCCTAATCGTGCAAGAAAATTTCAATTGACTTGTTGAAATATTGCAATCACCCTTATCCAAAAACGAAATTTAAATCAACTTTTTAGCAGTAACACCCTCACATTTTTCATAAAACAAACACATTTTTTTCAGGAATCTACTCTGTGAAACCTAATACTAATTTAAAAAAGATATCTTTCTATGCATCCACTCTCCCTAATCGTGCAAGAAAATTTCAATTAACTTGTTGAAGTATTGCAATCACCCTTCTCCAAAAACGAAATTTAAATCAACTTTTTAGCAGTAACACACTCACATTTTTCATAAAACAAACACATTTTTTTCAGGAATCTACTCTCTGGAACCTAAAACTAATTTTAAAAAAACATCTTTCTAGGCATCCACTGTCCCTAATCGTGCAAGAAAATTTCAATTGACTTGTTGAAATATTGCAATCACCCTTATCCAAAAACGAAATTTAAATCAACTTTTTAGCAGTAACACACTCACATTTTTCATAAAACAAACACATTTTTTTCAGGAATCTACTCTCTGAAACCTAAAACTAATTTTAAAAAAATATCTCTCTAGGCATCCACTGTCCCTAATCGTGCAAGGAAATGTCAATTGACTTGTTGAAATATTGCGATCACCCTTATCCTAAAACGAAATTTAAATCAACTTTTTAGCAGTAACACACTCACATTTTTCATGTAACAAACACATTTTTTTCAGGAATCTACTCTCTGAAACCTAAAACTAATTTTAAAAAAATATCTCTCTAGGCATCCACTGTCCCTAATCGTGCAAGGAAATGTCAATTGACTTGTTGAAATATTGCAATCACCCTTATCCAAAAACGATATTTAAATCAACTTTTTTGCAGTAACACACTCACATTTTTCATAAAACAAACACATTTTTTTCAGGAATCTACTCTCTGGAACCTAAAACTAATTTTTAAAAAACATCTTTCTAGGCATCCACTGTCCCTAATCGTGCAAGAAAATTTCAATTGACTTGTTGAAATATTGCAATCACCCTTATCCAAAAATGAAATTTAAATTAATTTTTTAGCAGTAACACACTCACATTTTTCATAAAACAAACACATTTTTTTCAGGAATCTACTCTCTGGAACCTAAAACTAATTTTAAAAAAACATCTTTCTAGGCATCCACTGTCCCTAATCGTGCAAGAAAATTTCAATTGACTTGTTGAAATATTGCAATCACCCTTATTCAAAAACGAAATTTAAATCAACTTTTTAGCAGTAACACCCTCACATTTTTCATAAAACAAACACATTTTTTTCAGGAATCTACTCTCTGGAACCTAAAACTAATTTTAAAAAAACATCTTTCTAGGTATCCACTGTCCCTAATCGTGCAAGAAAATTTCAATTGACTTGTTGAAATATTGCGATCACCCTTATCCTAAAACGAAATTTAAATCAACTTTTTAGCAGTAACACACTCACATTTTTCATGTAACATATAATTTTTTTTTCAGGAATCCACTCTCTGGAACCTATAACGAATTTGTAAAAAACATCTTTCTAGGCATCCACTCTCCCTAATCTTGCAAGAAAATTTCAATTAACTTGTTGAAATATTGCAATCACCTTTATCCAAAAACGATATTTAAATCAACTTTTTTGCAGTAACACACTCACATTTTTCATAAAACAAACACATTTTTTTCAGGAATCTACTCTCTGGAACCTAAAACTAATTTTAAAAAAACATCTTTCTAGGCATCCACTGTCCCTAATCGTGCAAGAAAATTTCAATTGACTTGTTGAAGTATTGCAATCACCCTCATCCAAAAACGAAATTTAAATCAACTTTTTAGCAGTAACACACTCACATTTTTCATAAAACAAACACATTTTTTTTCAGGAATCTACTCTCTGGAACCTAAAACTAATTTGAAAAAAACATCTTTCTAGGCATCCACTGTCCCTAATCGTGCAAGAAAATTTCAATTGACTTGTTGAAGTATTGCAATCACCCTTATCCAAAAACGAAATTTAAATCAACTTTTTAGCAGTAACACACTCACATTTTTCATAAAACAAACACATTTTTTTCAGGAATCTACTCTCTGGAACCTAAAACTAATTTTAAAAAAACATCTTTCTAGGCATCCACTGTCCCTAATCGTGCAAGAAAATTTCAATTGACTTGTTGAAATATTGCAATCACCCTTATCCAAAAACGAAATTTAAATCAACTTTTTAGCAGTAACACACTCACATTTTTCATAAAACAAACACATTTTTTTCAGGAATCTACTCTCTGAAACCTAAAACTAATTTTAAAAAAACATCTTTCTAGGCATCCACTGTCCCTAATCGTGCAACAAAATTTCAATTGACTTATTGAAATATTGCAATCACCCTTATTCAAAAACGAAATTTAAATCAACTTTTTAGCAGTAACACCCTCACATTTTTCATAAAACAAACACATTTTTTTCAGGAATCTACTCTGTGAAACCTAATACTAATTTAAAAAAGATATCTTTCTATGCATCCACTCTCCCTAATCGTGCAAGAAAATTTCAATTAACTTGTTGAAGTATTGCAATCACCCTTCTCCAAAAACGAAATTTAAATCAACTTTTTAGCAGTAACACACTCACATTTTTCATAAAACAAACACATTTTTTTCAGGAATCTACTCTCTGGAACCTAAAACTAATTTTAAAAAAACATCTTTCTAGGCATCCACTGTCCCTAATCGTGCAAGAAAATTTCAATTGACTTGTTGAAATATTGCAATCACCCTTATCCAAAAACGAAATTTAAATCAACTTTTTAGCAGTAACACACTCACATTTTTCATAAAACAAACACATTTTTTTCAGGAATCTACTCTCTGAAACCTAAAACTAATTTTAAAAAAATATCTCTCTAGGCATCCACTGTCCCTAATCGTGCAAGGAAATGTCAATTGACTTGTTGAAATATTGCGATCACCCTTATCCTAAAACGAAATTTAAATCAACTTTTTAGCAGTAACACACTCACATTTTTCATGTAACAAACACATTTTTTTCAGGAATCTACTCTCTGAAACCTAAAACTAATTTAAAAAAAATATCTCTCTAGGCATCCACTGTCCCTAATCGTGCAAGGAAATGTCAATTGACTTGTTGAAATATTGCAATCACCCTTATCCAAAAACGATATTTAAATCAACTTTTTTGCAGTAACACACTCACATTTTTCATAAAACAAACACATTTTTTTCAGGAATCTACTCTCTGGAACCTAAAACTAATTTTTAAAAAACATCTTTCTAGGCATCCACTGTCCCTAATCGTGCAAGAAAATTTCAATTGACTTGTTGAAATATTGCAATCACCCTTATCCAAAAATGAAATTTAAATAAATTTTTTAGCAGTAACACACTCACATTTTTCATAAAACAAACACATTTTTTTCAGGAATCTACTCTCTGGAACCTAAAACTAATTTTAAAAAAACATCTTTCTAGGCATCCACTGTCCCTAATCGTGCAAGAAAATTTCAATTGACTTGTTGAAATATTGCAATCACCCTTATTCAAAAACGAAATTTAAATCAACTTTTTAGCAGTAACACCCTCACATTTTTCATAAAACAAACACATTTTTTTCAGGAATCTACTCTCTGGAACCTAAAACTAATTTTAAAAAAACATCTTTCTAGGTATCCACTGTCCCTAATCGTGCAAGAAAATTTCAATTGACTTGTTGAAATATTGCGATCACCCTTATCCTAAAACGAAATTTAAATCAACTTTTTAGCAGTAACACACTCACATTTTTCATGTAACATATAATTTTTTTTTCAGGAATCCACTCTCTGGAACCTATAACGAATTTGTAAAAAACATCTTTCTAGGCATCCACTCTCCCTAATCTTGCAAGAAAATTTCAATTAACTTGTTGAAATATTGCAATCACCTTTATCCAAAAACGATATTTAAATCAACTTTTTTGCAGTAACACACTCACATTTTTCATAAAACAAACACATTTTTTTCAGGAATCTACTCTCTGGAACCTAAAACTAATTTTAAAAAAACATCTTTCTAGGCATCCACTGTCCCTAATCGTGCAAGAAAATTTCAATTGACTTGTTGAAATATTGCAATCACCCTTATCCAAAAACGAAATTTAAATCAACATTTTAGCAGTAACACACACATTTTTCATAAAACAAACACATTTTTTTCAGGAATCTACTCTCTGGAACCTAAAACTAATTTTAAAAAACATCTTTCTAGGCATCCACTGTCCCTAATCGTGCAAGAAAATTTCAATTGACTTGTTGAAATATTGCAATCACCCTTATTCAAAAACAAAATTTTAATCAACTTTTTAGCAGTAACACCCGCACATTTTTCATAAAACAAACACATTTTTTTCAGGAATCTACTCTCTGGAACCTAAAACTAATTTTAAAAAAACATCTTTCTAGGCATCCACTGTCCCTAATCGTGCAAGAAAATTTCAATTGACTTGTTGAAATATTGCAAACACCCTTACCCAAAAACGAAATTTAAATCAACTTTTTAGCAGTAACACACTCACATTTTTCATAAAACAAACACATTTTATTCAGGAATCTACTCTCTGGAACCTAAAACTAATTTTAAAAAAACATCTTTCTAGGCATCCACTGTCCCTAATCGTGCAAGAAAATTTCAATTGACTTGTTGAAATATTGCAATCACCCTTATCCAAAATAGAAATTTAAATCAACTTTTTAGCAGTAACACACTCACATTTTTCATAAAACAAACACATTTTTTCAGGAATCAACTCTCTGGAACCTAAAACAAATATAAAAAAAACATCTTTCTATGCATCCACTCTCCCTAATCGTGCAAGAAAATTTCAATTAACTTGTTGAAATGATGCATTCACGCTTATCCTGAAACTAAATTTAAATCAACTTTTTTGCAGTAACACACTCACATTTTTCATGAAACAAATAATTTTTTTTTCAGGAATCCACTCTCTGGAACCTATAACGAATTTGTAAAAAACATCTTTCTAGGCATCCACTCTCCCTAATCTTGCAAGAAAATTTCAATTAACTTGTTGAAATATTGCAATCACCCTTATCCAAAAACGATATTTAAATCAACTTTTTTGCAGTAACACACTCACATTTTTCATAAAACAAACACATTTTTTTCAGGAATCTACTCTCTGGAACCTAAAACTAATTTTAAAAAAACATCTTTCTAGGCATCCACTGTCCCTAATCGTGCAAGAAAATTTCAATTGACTTGTTGAAATATTGCAATCACCCTTATCCAAAAATGAAATTTAAATCAACTTTTTAGCAGTAACACACTCACATTTTTCATAAAACAAACACATTCTTTTCAGGAATCTACTCTCTGAAACCTAATACTAATTTAAAAAAGAAATCTTTCTATGCATCCACTGTCCCTAATCGTGCAAGAAAATTTCAATTGACTTGTTGAAGTATTGCAATCACCCTTATCCAAAAACGAAATTTAAATCAACTTTTTAGCAGTAACACACTCACATTTTTCATAGAACAAACACATTTTTTTCAGGAATCTACTCTCTGGAACCTAAAACTAATTTAAAAAAAACATCTTTCTAGGCATCCACTGTCCCTAATCGTGCAAGAAAATTTCAATTGACTTGTTGAAATATTGCAATCACCCTTATCCAAAAACGAAATTTAAATCAACTTTTTAGCAGTAACACACTCACATTTTTCATAAAACAAACACATTTTTTCAGGAATCTACTCTCTGAAACCTAAAACTAATTTAAAAAAAACATCTTTCTAGGCATCCACTGTCCCTAATCTTGCAAGAAAATGTCAATTGACTTGTTGAAATATTGCAATCACCCTTATCCAAAAACGAAATTTAAATCAACTTTTTAGCAGTAACACACTCACATTTTTCATGAAACAAACACATTTTTTTCAGGAATCAACTCTCTGGAACCTAAAACAAATATAAAAAAACATCTTTCTATGTATCCACTCTCCCTAATTGTGCAAGAAAATTTCAATTAACTAATTGAAATAATGCAATCACGCCTATCCTGAAGCTAAATTTAAATAAACTTTTTAGCAGTAACACACTCACATTTTTCATGAAACAAATAATTTTTTTTCAGGAATCCACTCTCTGGAACCTATAACGAATTTGTAAAAAACATCTTTCTAGGCATCCACTCTCCCTAATCTTGCAAGAAAATTTCAATTAACTTGTTGAAATATTGCAATCACCTTTATCCAAAAACGATATTTAAATCAACTTTTTTGCAGTAACACACTCACATTTTTCATAAAACAAACACATTTTTTTCAGGAATCTACTCTCTGGAACCTAAAACTAATTTTAAAAAAACATCTTTCTAGGCATCCACTGTCCCTAATCGTGCAAGAAAATTTCAATTGACTTGTTGAAATATTGCAATCACCCTTATCCAAAAACGAAATTTAAATCAACATTTTAGCAGTAACACACTCACATTTTTCATAAAACAAACACATTTTTTTCAGGAATCTACTCTCTGGAACTTAAAACTAATTTAAAAAAAACATCTTTCTAGGCATCCACTGTCCCTAATCGTGCAAGTAAATTTCAATTGACTTGTTGAAATATTGCAATCACCCTTATTCAAAAACGAAATTTTAATCAACTTTTTAGCAGTAACACACTCACATTTTTCATAAAACAAACACATTTTTTCAGGAATCAACTCTCTGGAACCTAAAACAAATATAAAAAAAACATCTTTCTATGCATCCACTCTCCCTAATCGTGCAAGAAAATTTCAATTAACTTGTTGAAATGATGCATTCACGCTTATCCTGAAACTAAATTTAAATCCACTTTTTTGCAGTAACACACTCACATTTTTCATGAAACAAATAATTTTTTTTTCAGGAATCCACTCTCTGGAACCTATAACGAATTTGTAAAAAACATCTTTCTAGGCATCCACTCTCCCTAATCTTGCAAGAAAATTTCAATTAACTTGTTGAAATATTGCAATCACCCTTATCCAAAAACGATATTTAAATCAACTTTTTTGCAGTAACACACTCACATTTTTCATAAAACAAACAAATTTTTTTCAGGAATCTACTCTCTGGAACCTAAAACTAATTTTAAAAAAACATCTTTCTAGGCATCAACTGTCCCTAATCGTGCAAGAAAATTTCAATTGACTTGTTGAAATATTGCAATCACCCTTATCCAAAAATGAAATTTAAATCAACTTTTTAGCAGCAACACACTCACATTTTTCATAAAACAAACACATTTTTTTCAGGAATCTACTCTCTGGAACCTAAAACTAATTTTAAAAAAACATCTTTCTAGGCATCCACTGTCCCTAATCGTGCAAGAAAATTTCAATTGACTTGTTGAAATATTGCAATCACCCTTATTCAAAAACGAAATTTAAATCAACTTTTTAGCAGTAACACCCTCACATTTTTCATAAAACAAACACATTTTTTTCAGGAATCTACTCTCTGGAACCTAAAACTAATTTAAAAAAAACATCTTTCTAGGCATCCACTGTCCCTAATCGTGCAAGAAAATTTCAATTGACTTGTTGAAATATTGCAATCACCCTTATCCAAAAACGAAATTTAAATCAACTTTTTAGCAGTAACACACTCACATTTTTCATAAAACAAACACATTTTTTTCAGGAATCTACTCTCTGAAACCTAAAACTAATTTAAAAAAAATATCTTTCTAGGCATCCACTGTCCCTAATCGTGCAAGAAAATTTCAATTGACTTGTTGAAATATTGCAATCACCCTTATTCAAAAACGAAATTTAAATCAACTTTTTAGCAGTAACACCCTCACATTTTTCATAAAACAAACACATTTTTTTCAGGAATCTACTCTCTGAAACCTAATACTAATTTAAAAAAGAAATCTTTCTATGCATCCACTGTCCCTAATCGTGCAAGAAAATTTCAATTGACTTGTTGAAATATTGCAATCACCCTTATTCAAAAACGAAATTTAAATCAACTTTTTAGCAGTAACACCCTCACATTTTTCATAAAACAAACACATTTTTTTCAGGAATCTACTCTCTGGAACCTAAAACTAATTTAAAAAAAAACATCTTTCTAGGCATCCACTGTCCCTAATCGTGCAAGAAAATTTCAATTGACTTGTTGAAATGATGCATTCACGCCTATCCTGAAACTAAATTAAAATCAACTTTTTAGCAGTAACACACTCACATTTTTCATAAAACAAACACATTTTTTTCAGAAATCTACTCTCTGAAACCTAAAACTAATTTAAAAAAAACATCTTTCTAGGATCCACTCTCCCTAATCTTCCAAGAAAATTTCAATTAACTTATTGAAATATTGCAATCACCCTTATCCAAAGACGATATTTAAATCAACTTTTTTGCAGTAACACACTCACATTTTTCATAAAACAAACCCATTTTTTTCAGGAATCTACTCTCTGAAACCTAAAACTAATTTAAAAAAAAACATCTTTCTAGGCATCCACTGTCCCTAATCGTGCAAGAAAATTTCAATTGACTTGTTGAAATATTGCAATCACCCTTATCCAAAAACGAAATTTAAATCAACTTTTTATCAGTAACACACTCACATTTTTCATAAAACAAACACATTTTTTCAGGAATCAACTCTCTGGAACCTAAAACAAATATAAAAAAAACATCTTTCTATGCATCCACTCTCCCTAATCGTGCAAGAAAATTTCAATTAACTAGTTGAAATAATGCAATCATGCCTATCCTGAAGCTACATTTAAATAAACTTTTTAGCAGTAACACACTCACATTTTTCTTAAAACAAACACATTTTTTTCAGGAATCAACTCTCTGGAACCTAAAACAAATATAAAAAAAAATCGTTCTATGCATCCACTCTCCCTAATCGCGCAAGAAAATTTCAATTAACTTGTTGAAATGATGCATTCACGCTTATCCTGAAACCACATTTAAATCAACTTTTTTGCAGTAACACACTCACATTTTTCATGAAACAAATAATTTTTTTTTCAGGAATCCACTCTCTGGAACCTATAACGAATTTGTAAAAAACATCTTTCTAGGCATCCACTCTCCCTAATCTTGCAAGGAAATTTCAATTAACTTGTTGAAATATTGCAATCACCCTTATCCAAAAACGATATTTAAATCAACTTTTTTGCAGTAACACACTCACATTTTTCATAAAACAAACACATTTTTTTCAGGAATCTACTCTCTGGAACCTAAAACTAATTTAAAAAAAACATCTTTCTAGGCATCCACTGTCCCTAATCGTGCAAGAAAATTTCAATTGACTTGTTGAAATATTGCAATCACCCTTATCCAAAAATGAAATTTAAATCAACTTTTTAGCAGTAACACACTCACATTTTTCATTAAACAAACACATTTTTTTCAGGAATCTACTCTCTGGAACCTAAAACTAATTTAAAAAAAACATCTTTCTAGGCATCCACTGTCCCTAATCGTGCAAGAAAATTTCAATTGACTTGTTGAAATATTGCAATCACCCTTATTCAAAAACGAAATTTAAATCAAATTTTTAGCAGTAACACACTCACATTTTTCATAAAACAAACACATTTTTTTTCAGGAATCTACTCTCTGGAACCTAAAGCTAATTTTAAAAAAACATCTTTCTAGGCATCCACTGTCCCTAATCGTGCAAGAAAATTTCAATTGACTTGTTGAAATATTGCAATCACCCTTATCCAAAAACGAAATTTAAATCAACTTTTTAGCAGTAACACACTCACATTTTTCATAAAACAAACACATTTTTTCAGGAATCAACTCTCTGGAACCTAAAACAAAGATAAAAAAAACATCTTTCTATGCATCCACTCTCCCTAATCGTGCAAGAAAATTTCAATTAACTAGTTGAAATAATGCAATCATGCCTATCCTGAAGCTAAATTTAAATAAACTTTTTAGCAGTAACACACTCACATTTTTCATAAAACAAACACATTTTTTTCAGGAATCAACTCTCTGGAACCTAAAACAAATATAAAAAAACATCTTTCTATGCATCCACTCTCCCTAATCGTGCAAGAAAATTCCAATTAACTTGTTGAAATGATGCATTCACGCTTATCCTGAAACTAAATTTAAATCAACTTTTTTGCAGTAACACACTCACATTTTTCATGAAACAAATAATTTTTTTTCAGGAATCCACTCTCTGGAACCTATAACGAATTTGTAAAAAACATCTTTCTAGGCATCCACTCTCCCTAATCTTGCAAGAAAATTTCAATTAACTTGTTGAAATATTGCAATCACCTTTATCCAAAAACGATATTTAAATCAACTTTTTTGCAGTAACACACTCACATTTTTCATAAAACAAACACATTTTTTTCAGGAATCTACTCTCTGGAACCTAAAACTAATTTTAAAAAAACATCTTTCTAGGCATCCACTGTCCCTAATCGTGCAAGAAAATTTCAATTGACTTGTTGAAATATTGCGATCACCCTTATCCAAAAACGAAATTTAAATCAACTTTTTAGCAGTAACACACTCACATTTTTCATAAAACAAACACATTTTTTCAGGAATCAACTCTCTGGAACCTAAAACAAATATAAAAAAACATCTTTCTATGCATCCACTCTCCCTAATCGTGCAAGAAAATTTCAATTAACTAGTTGAAATAATGCAATCATGCCTATCCTGAAGCTAAATTTAAATAAACTTTTTAGCAGTAACACACTCACATTTTTCATAAAACAAACACATTTTTTTCAGGAATCAACTCTCTGGAACCTAAAACAAATATAAAAAAAAGATCTTTCTATGCATCCACTCTCCCTAATCGTGCAAGAAAATTTCAATTAACTTGTTGAAATGATGCATCACGCTTATCCTGAAACTAAATTTAAATCAACTTTTTTGCAGTAACACACTCACATTTTTCATGTAACAAATAATTTTTTTTTCAGGAATCCACTCTCTGGAACCTATAACGAATTTGTAAAAAACATCTTTCTAGGCATCCACTCTCCCTAATCTTGCAAGAAAATTTCAATTAACTTGTTGAAATATTGCAATCACCTTTATCCAAAAACGATATTTAAATCAACTTTTTTGCAGTAACACACTCACATTTTTCATAAAACAAACACATTTTTTTCAGGAATCTACTCTCTGGAACCTAAAACTAATTTTAAAAAAACATCTTTCTAGGCATCCACTGTCCCTAATCGTGCAAGAAAATTTCAATTGACTTGTTGAAATATTGCAATCACCCTTATCCAAAAACGAAATTTAAATCAACATTTTAGCAGTAACACACTCACATTTTTCATAAAACAAACACATTTTTTTCAGGAATCTACTCTCTGGAACCTAAAACTAATTTTAAAAAAACATCTTTCTAGGCATCCACTGTCCCTAATCGTGCAAGAAAATTTCAATTGACTTGTTGAAATATTGCAATCACCCTTATTCAAAAACGAAATTTTAATCAACTTTTTAGCAGTAACACCCTCACATTTTTCATAAAACAAACACATTTTTTTCAGGAATCTACTCTCTGGAACCTAAAACTAATTTAAAAAAAACATCTTTCTAGGCATCCACTGTCCCTAATCGTGCAAGAAAATTTCAATTGACTTGTTGAAGTATTGCAATCACCCTTACCCAAAAACGAAATTTAAATCAACTTTTTAGCAGTAACACACTCACATTTTTCATAAAACAAACACATTTTTTTCAGGAATCTACTCTCTGGAACCTAAAACTAATTTTAAAAAAACATCTTTCTAGGCATCCACTGTCCCTAATCGTGCAAGAAAATTTCAATTGACTTGTTGAAATATTGCAATCACCCTTATCCAAAAACGAAATTTAAATCAACTTTTTAGCAGTAACACACTCACATTTTTCATAAAACAAACACATTTTTTCAGGAATCAACTCTCTGGAACCTAAAACAAATATAAAAAAAACATCTTTCTATGCATCCACTCTCCCTAATCGTGCAAGAAAATTTCAATTAACTTGTTGAAATGATGCATTCACGCTTATCCTGAAACTAAATTTAAATCAACTTTTTTGCAGTAACACACTCACATTTTTCATGAAACAAATACTTTTTTTTTCAGGAATCCACTCTCTGGAACCTATAACGAATTTGTAAAAAACATCTTTCTAGGCATCCACTCTCCCTAATCTTGCAAGAAAATTTCAATTAACTTGTTGAAATATTGCAATCACCCTTATCCAAAAACGATATTTAAATCAACTTTTTTGCAGTAACACACTCACATTTTTCATAAAACAAACACATTTTTTTCAGGAATCTACTCTCTGGAACCTAAAACTAATTTTAAAAAAACATCTTTCCAGGCATCCACTGTCCCTAATCGTGCAAGAAAATTTCAATTGACTTGTTGAAATATTGCAATCACCCTTATCCAAAAATGAAATTTAAATCAACTTTTTAGCAGCAACACACTCACATTTTTCATAAAACAAACACATTTTTTTCAGGAATCTACTCTCTGGAACCTAAAACTAATTTTAAAAAAACATCTTTCTAGGCATCCACTGTCCCTAATCGTGCAAGAAAATTTCAATTGACTTGTTGAAATATTGCAATCACCCTTATCCAAAAATGAAATTTAAATCAACTTTTTAGCAGTAACACACTCACATTTTTCATAAAACAAACACATTTTTTTCAGGAATCTACTCTCTGGAACCTAAAACTAATTTTAAAAAAACATCTTTCTAGGCATCCACTGTCCCTAATCGTGCAAGAAAATTTCAATTGACTTGTTGAAATATTGCAATCACCCTTATCCAAAAACGAAATTTAAATCAACTTTTTAGCAGTAACACACTCACATTTTTCATAAAACAAACACATTTTTTTCAGGAATCTACTCTCTGAAACCTAAAACTAATTTTAAAAAAATATCTTCCTAGGCATCCACTGTCCCTAATCGTGCAAGAAAATTTCAATTGACTTGTTGAAATATTGCAATCACCCTTATTCAAAAACGAAATTTAAATCAACTTTTTAGCAGTAACACCCTCACATTTTTCATAAAACAAACACATTTTTTTCAGGAATCTACTCTCTGGAACCTAAAACTAATTTTAAAAAAACATCTTTCTAGGCATCCACTGTCCCTAATCGTGCAAGAAAATTTCAATTGACTTGTTGAAATATTGCAATCACCCTTATCCAAAAACGAAATTTAAATCAACTTTTTAGCAGTAACACACTCACATTTTTCATAAAACAAACACATTTTTTTCAGGAATCTACTCTCTGGAACCTAAAACTAATTTTAAAAAAACATCTTTCTAGGCATCCACTGTCCCTAATCGTGCAAGAAAATTTCAATTGACTTGTTGAAATATTGCAATCACCCTTATCCAAAAACGAAATTTAAATCAACTTTTTAGCAGTAACACACTCACATTTTTCATAAAACAAACACATTTTTTTCAGGAATCTACTCTCTGGAACCTAAAACTAATTTTAAAAAAACATCTTTCTAGGCATCCACTGTCCCTAATCGTGCAAGAAAATTTCAATTGACTTGTTGAAATATTGCAATCACCCTTATCCAAAAACGAAATTTAAATCAACATTTTAGCAGTAACACACTCACATTTTTCATAAAACAAACACATTTTTTCAGGAATCTACTCTCTGGAACCTAAAACTAATTTTAAAAAACATCTTTCTAGGCATCCACTGTCCCTAATCGTGCAAGAAAATTTCAATTGACTTGTTGAAATATTGCAATCACCCTTATTCAAAAACCAAATTTTAATCAACTTTTTAGCAGTAACACCCTCACATTTTTCATAAAACAAACACATTTTTTTCAGGAATCTACTCTCTGGAACCTAAAACTAATTTAAAAAAAACATCTTTCTAGGCATCCACTGTCCCTAATCGTGCAAGAAAATTTCAATTGACTTGTTGAAGTATTGCAATCACCCTTACCCAAAAACGAAATTTAAATCAACTTTTTAGCAGTAACACACTCACATTTTTCATAAAACAAACACATTTTTTTCAGGAATCTACTCTCTGGAACCTAAAACTAATTTTAAAAAAACATCTTTCTAGGCATCCACTGTCCCTAATCGTGCAAGAAAATTTCAATTGACTTGTTGAAAGATTGCAATCACCCTTATCCAAAAACGAAATTTAAATCAACTTTTTAGCAGTAACACACTCACATTTTTCATAAAACAAACACATTTTTTCAGGAATCAACTCTCTGGAACCTAAAACAAATATAAAAAAAACATCTTTCTATGCATCCACTCTCCCTAATCGTGCAAGAAAATTTCAATTAACTTGTTGAAATGATGCATTCACGCTTATCCTGAAACTAAATTTAAATCAACTTTTTTGCAGTAACACACTCACATTTTTCATGAAACAAATAATTTTTTTTTCAGGAATCCACTCTCTGGAACCTATAACGAATTTGTAAAAAACATCTTTCTAGGCATCCACTCTCCCTAATCTTGCAAGAAAATTTCAATTAACTTGTTGAAATATTGCAATCACCCTTATTCAAAAACGAAATTTAAATCAACTTTTTAGCAGTAACACCCTCACATTTTTCATAAAACAAACACATTTTTTTTAGGAATCTACTCTCTGAAACCTAAAACTAATTTTAAAAAAATATCTTTCTAGGCATCCACTGTCCCTAATCGTGCAAGAAAATTTCAATTGACTTCAATTGTTGAAATATTGCAATCACCCTTATTCAAAAACGAAATTTAAATCAACTTTTTAGCAGTAACACCCTCACATTTTTCATAAAACAAACACATTTTTTTCAGGAATCTACTCTCTGGAACCTAAAACTAATTTAAAAAAAAATCTTTCTAGGCATCCACTATCCCTAATCGTGCAAGAAAATTTCAATTGACTTGTTGAAGTATTGCAATCACCCTTATCCAAAAACGAAATTTAAATCAACATTTTTAGCAGTAACACACTCACATTTTTCATAAAACAAACACATTTTTTTCAGGAATCTACTCTCTGGAACCTAAAACTAATTTTAAAAAAACATCTTTCTAGGCATCCACTGTCCCTAATCGTGCAAGAAAATTTCAATTGACTTGTTGAAATATTGCAATCACCCTTATCCAAAAACGAAATTTAAATCAACTTTTTAGCAGTAACACACTCACATTTTTCATAAAACAAACACATTTTTTCAGGAATCAACTCTCTGGAACCTAAAACAAATATAAAAAAAACATCTTTCTATGCATCCACTCTCCCTAATCGTGCAAGAAAATTTCAATTAACTAGTTGAAATAATGCAATCATGCCTATCCTGAAGCTAAATTTAAATAAACTTTTTAGCAGTAACACACTCACATTTTTCATAAAACAAACACATTTTTTTCAGGAATCAACTCTCTGGAACCTAAAACAAATATAAAAAAAAGATCTTTCTATGCATCCACTCTCCCTAATCGTGCAAGAAAATTTCAATTAACTTGTTGAAATGATGCATTCACGCTTATCCTGAAACTAAATTTAAATCAACTTTTTTGCAGTAACACACTCACATTTTTCATGAAACAAATAATTTTTTTTTCAGGAATCCACTCTCTGGAACCTATAACGAATTTGTAAAAAACATCTTTCTAGGCATCCACTCTCCCTAATCTTGCAAGAAAATTTCAATTAACTTGTTGAAATATTGCAATCACCTTTATCCAAAAACGATATTTAAATCAACTTTTTTGCAGTAACACACTCACATTTTTCATAAAACAAACACATTTTTTTCAGGAATCTACTCTCTGGAACCTAAAACTAATTTTAAAAAAACATCTTTCTAGGCATCCACTGTCGCTAATCGTGCAAGAAAATTTCAATTGACTTGTTGAAATATTGCAATCACCCTTATCCAAAAACGAAATTTAAATCAACATTTTAGCAGTAACACACTCACATTTTTCATAAAACAAACACATTTTTTTCAGGAATCTACTCTCTGGAACTTAAAACTAATTTAAAAAAAAATCTTTCTAGGCATCCACTGTCCCTAATCCGCCAAGAAAATTTCAATTGACTTGTTGAAATATTGCAATCACCCTTATTCAAAAACGAAATTTTAATCAACTTTTTAGCAGTAACACACTCACATTTTTCATAAAACAAACACATTTTTTCAGGAATCAACTCTCTGGAACCTAAAACAAATATAAAAAAAACATCTTTCTATGCATCCACTCTCCCTAATCGTGCAAGAAAATTTCAATTAACTTGTTGAAATGATGCATTCACGCTTATCCTGAAACTAAATTTAAATCCACTTTTTTGCAGTAACACACTCACATTTTTCATGAAACAAATAATTTTTTTTTCAGGAATCCACTCTCTGGAACCTATAACGAATTTGTAAAAAACATCTTTCTAGGCATCCACTCTCCCTAATCTTGCAAGAAAATTTCAATTAACTTGTTGAAATATTGCAATCACCCTTATCCAAAAACGATATTTAAATCAACTTTTTTGCAGTAACACACTCACATTTTTCATAAAACAAACACATTTTTTTCAGGAATCTACTCTCTGGAACCTAAAACTAATTTTAAAAAAACATCTTTCTAGGTATCCACTGTCCCTAATCGTGCAAGAAAATTTCAATTGACTTGTTGAAATATTGCAATCACCCTTATCCAAAAATGAAATTTAAATCAACTTTTTAGCAGCAACACACTCACATTTTTCATAAAACAAACACATTTTTTTCAGGAATCTACTCTCTGGAACCTAAAACTAATTTTAAAAAAACATCTTTCTAGGCATCCACTGTCCCTAATCGTGCAAGAAAATTTCAATTGACTTGTTGAAATATTGCAATCACCCTTATTCAAAAACGAAATTTAAATCAACTTTTTAGCAGTAACACCCTCACATTTTTCATAAAACAAACACATTTTTTTCAGGAATCTACTCTCTGAAACCTAATACTAATTTAAAAAAGAAATCTTTCTATGCATCCACTGTCCCTAATCGTGCAAGAAAATTTCAATTGACTTGTTGAAGTATTGCAATCAACCTTATCCAAAAACGAAATTTAAATCAACTTTTTAGCAGTAACACACTCACATTTTTCATAAAACAAACACTTTTTTTCAGGAATCTACTCTCTGGAACCTAAAACTAATTTAAAAAAAACATCTTTCTAGGCATCCACTGTCCCTAATCGTGCAAGAAAATTTCAATTGACTTGTTGAAATATTGCAATCACCCTTATCCAAAAACGAAATTTAAATCAACTTTTTAGCAGTAACACACTCACATTTTTCATAAAACAAACACATTTTTTCAGGAATCAACTCTCTGGAACCTAAAACAAATATAAAAAAAACATCTTTCTATGCATCCACTCTCCCTAATCGTGCAAGAAAATTTCAATTAACTAGTTGAAATAATGCAATCATGCCTATCCTGAAGCTAAATTTAAATAAACTTTTTAGCAGTAACACACTCACATTTTTCATAAAACAAACACATTTTTTTCAGGAATCAACTCTCTGGAACCTAAAACAAATATAAAAAAAAAAGATCTTTCTATGCATCCACTCTCCCTAATCGTGCAAGAAAATTTCAATTAACTTGTTGAAATGATGCATTCACGCTTATCCTGAAACTAAATTTAAATCAACTTTTTTGCAGTAACACACTCACATTTTTCATGAAACAAATAATTTTTTTTTCAGGAATCCACTCTCTGGAACCTATAACGAATTTGTAAAAAACATCTTTCTAGGCATCCACTCTCCCTAATCTTGCAAGAAAATTTCAATTAACTTGTTGAAATATTGCAATCACCTTTATCCAAAAACGATATTTAAATCAACTTTTTTGCAGTAACACACTCACATTTTTCATAAAACAAACACATTTTTTTCAGGAATCTACTCTCTGGAACCTAAAACTAATTTTAAAAAAACATCTTTCTAGGCATCCACTGTCCCTAATCGTGCAAGAAAATTTCAATTGACTTGTTGAAATATTGCAATCACCCTTATCCAAAAACGAAATTTAAATCAACATTTTAGCAGTAACACACTCACATTTTTCATAAAACAAACACATTTTTTTCAGGAATCTACTCTCTGGAACTTAAAACTAATTTAAAAAAAACATCTTTCTAGGCATCCACTGTCCCTAATCGTGCAAGAAAATTTCAATTGACTTGTTGAAATATTGCAATCACCCTTATTCAAAAACGAAATTTTAATCAACTTTTTAGCAGTAACACACTCACATTTTTCATAAAACAAACACATTTTTTCAGGAATCAACTCTCTGGAACCTAAAACAAATATAAAAAAAACATCTTTCTATGCATCCACTCTCCCTAATCGTGCAAGAAAATTTCAATTAACTTGTTGAAATGATGCATTCACGCTTATCCTGAAACTAAATTTAAATCCACTTTTTTGCAGTAACACACTCACATTTTTCATGAAACAAATAATTTTTTTTTCAGGAATCCACTCTCTGGAACCTATAACGAATTTGTAAAAAACATCTTTCTAGGCATCCACTCTCCCTAATCTTGCAAGAAAATTTCAATTAACTTGTTGAAATATTGCAATCACCCTTATCCAAAAACGATATTTAAATCAACTTTTTTGCAGTAACACACTCACATTTTTCATAAAACAAACAAATTTTTTTCAGGAATCTACTCTCTGGAACCTAAAACTAATTTTAAAAAAACATCTTTCTAGGCATCAACTGTCCCTAATCGTGCAAGAAAATTTCAATTGACTTGTTGAAATATTGCAATCACCCTTATCCAAAAATGAAATTTAAATCAACTTTTTAGCAGCAACACACTCACATTTTTCATAAAACAAACACATTTTTTTCAGGAATCTACTCTCTGGAACCTAAAACTAATTTTAAAAAAACATCTTTCTAGGCATCCACTGTCCCTAATCGTGCAAGAAAATTTCAATTGACTTGTTGAAATATTGCAATCACCCTTATTCAAAAACGAAATTTAAATCAACTTTTTAGCAGTAACACCCTCACATTTTTCATAAAACAAACACATTTTTTTCAGGAATCTACTCTCTGGAACCTAAAACTAATTTAAAAAAAACATCTTTCTAGGCATCCACTGTCCCTAATCGTGCAAGAAAATTTCAATTGACTTGTTGAAATATTGCAATCACCCTTATCCAAAAACGAAATTTAAATCAACTTTTTAGCAGTAACACACTCACATTTTTCATAAAACAAACACATTTTTTTCAGGAATCTACTCTCTGAAACCTAAAACTAATTTAAAAAAAATATCTTTCTAGGCATCCACTGTCCCTAATCGTGCAAGAAAATTTCAATTGACTTGTTGAAATATTGCAATCACCCTTATTCAAAAACGAAATTTAAATCAACTTTTTAGCAGTAACACCCTCACATTTTTCATAAAACAAACACATTTTTTTCAGGAATCTACTCTCTGAAACCTAATACTAATTTAAAAAAGAAATCTTTCTATGCATCCACTGTCCCTAATCGTGCAAGAAAATTTCAATTGACTTGTTGAAATATTGCAATCACCCTTATTCAAAAACGAAATTTAAATCAACTTTTTAGCAGTAACACCCTCACATTTTTCATAAAACAAACACATTTTTTTCAGGAATCTACTCTCTGGAACCTAAAACTAATTTAAAAAAAAACATCTTTCTAGGCATCCACTGTCCCTAATCGTGCAAGAAAATTTCAATTGACTTGTTGAAATGATGCATTCACGCCTATCCTGAAACTAAATTAAAATCAACTTTTTAGCAGTAACACACTCACATTTTTCATAAAACAAACACATTTTTTTCAGAAATCTACTCTCTGAAACCTAAAACTAATTTAAAAAAAACATCTTTCTAGGATCCACTCTCCCTAATCTTCCAAGAAAATTTCAATTAACTTATTGAAATATTGCAATCACCCTTATCCAAAGACGATATTTAAATCAACTTTTTTGCAGTAACACACTCACATTTTTCATAAAACAAACCCATTTTTTTCAGGAATCTACTCTCTGAAACCTAAAACTAATTTAAAAAAAAACATCTTTCTAGGCATCCACTGTCCCTAATCGTGCAAGAAAATTTCAATTGACTTGTTGAAATATTGCAATCACCCTTATCCAAAAACGAAATTTAAATCAACTTTTTATCAGTAACACACTCACATTTTTCATAAAACAAACACATTTTTTCAGGAATCAACTCTCTGGAACCTAAAACAAATATAAAAAAAACATCTTTCTATGCATCCACTCTCCCTAATCGTGCAAGAAAATTTCAATTAACTAGTTGAAATAATGCAATCATGCCTATCCTGAAGCTACATTTAAATAAACTTTTTAGCAGTAACACACTCACATTTTTCTTAAAACAAACACATTTTTTTCAGGAATCAACTCTCTGGAACCTAAAACAAATATAAAAAAAAATCTTTCTATGCATCCACTCTCCCTAATCGCGCAAGAAAATTTCAATTAACTTGTTGAAATGATGCATTCACGCTTATCCTGAAACCACATTTAAATCAACTTTTTTGCAGTAACACACTCACATTTTTCATGAAACAAATAATTTTTTTTTCAGGAATCCACTCTCTGGAACCTATAACGAATTTGTAAAAAACATCTTTCTAGGCATCCACTCTCCCTAATCTTGCAAGGAAATTTCAATTAACTTGTTGAAATATTGCAATCACCCTTATCCAAAAACGATATTTAAATCAACTTTTTTGCAGTAACACACTCACATTTTTCATAAAACAAACACATTTTTTTCAGGAATCTACTCTCTGGAACCTAAAACTAATTTAAAAAAAACATCTTTCTAGGCATCCACTGTCCCTAATCGTGCAAGAAAATTTCAATTGACTTGTTGAAATATTGCAATCACCCTTATCCAAAAATGAAATTTAAATCAACTTTTTAGCAGTAACACACTCACATTTTTCATTAAACAAACACATTTTTTTCAGGAATCTACTCTCTGGAACCTAAAACTAATTTAAAAAAAACATCTTTCTAGGCATCCACTGTCCCTAATCGTGCAAGAAAATTTCAATTGACTTGTTGAAATATTGCAATCACCCTTATTCAAAAACGAAATTTAAATCAAATTTTTAGCAGTAACACACTCACATTTTTCATAAAACAAACACATTTTTTTTCAGGAATCTACTCTCTGGAACCTAAAGCTAATTTTAAAAAAACATCTTTCTAGGCATCCACTGTCCCTAATCGTGCAAGAAAATTTCAATTGACTTGTTGAAATATTGCAATCACCCTTATCCAAAAACGAAATTTAAATCAACTTTTTAGCAGTAACACACTCACATTTTTCATAAAACAAACACATTTTTTCAGGAATCAACTCTCTGGAACCTAAAACAAAGATAAAAAAAACATCTTTCTATGCATCCACTCTCCCTAATCGTGCAAGAAAATTTCAATTAACTAGTTGAAATAATGCAATCATGCCTATCCTGAAGCTAAATTTAAATAAACTTTTTAGCAGTAACACACTCACATTTTTCATAAAACAAACACATTTTTTTCAGGAATCAACTCTCTGGAACCTAAAACAAATATAAAAAAACATCTTTCTATGCATCCACTCTCCCTAATCGTGCAAGAAAATTCCAATTAACTTGTTGAAATGATGCATTCACGCTTATCCTGAAACTAAATTTAAATCAACTTTTTTGCAGTAACACACTCACATTTTTCATGAAACAAATAATTTTTTTTCAGGAATCCACTCTCTGGAACCTATAACGAATTTGTAAAAAACATCTTTCTAGGCATCCACTCTCCCTAATCTTGCAAGAAAATTTCAATTAACTTGTTGAAATATTGCAATCACCTTTATCCAAAAACGATATTTAAATCAACTTTTTTGCAGTAACACACTCACATTTTTCATAAAACAAACACATTTTTTTCAGGAATCTACTCTCTGGAACCTAAAACTAATTTTAAAAAAACATCTTTCTAGGCATCCACTGTCCCTAATCGTGCAAGAAAATTTCAATTGACTTGTTGAAATATTGCGATCACCCTTATCCAAAAACGAAATTTAAATCAACTTTTTAGCAGTAACACACTCACATTTTTCATAAAACAAACACATTTTTTCAGGAATCAACTCTCTGGAACCTAAAACAAATATAAAAAAACATCTTTCTATGCATCCACTCTCCCTAATCGTGCAAGAAAATTTCAATTAACTAGTTGAAATAATGCAATCATGCCTATCCTGAAGCTAAATTTAAATAAACTTTTTAGCAGTAACACACTCACATTTTTCATAAAACAAACACATTTTTTTCAGGAATCAACTCTCTGGAACCTAAAACAAATATAAAAAAAAGATCTTTCTATGCATCCACTCTCCCTAATCGTGCAAGAAAATTTCAATTAACTTGTTGAAATGATGCATCACGCTTATCCTGAAACTAAATTTAAATCAACTTTTTTGCAGTAACACACTCACATTTTTCATGTAACAAATAATTTTTTTTTCAGGAATCCACTCTCTGGAACCTATAACGAATTTGTAAAAAACATCTTTCTAGGCATCCACTCTCCCTAATCTTGCAAGAAAATTTCAATTAACTTGTTGAAATATTGCAATCACCTTTATCCAAAAACGATATTTAAATCAACTTTTTTGCAGTAACACACTCACATTTTTCATAAAACAAACACATTTTTTTCAGGAATCTACTCTCTGGAACCTAAAACTAATTTTAAAAAAACATCTTTCTAGGCATCCACTGTCCCTAATCGTGCAAGAAAATTTCAATTGACTTGTTGAAATATTGCAATCACCCTTATCCAAAAACGAAATTTAAATCAACATTTTAGCAGTAACACACTCACATTTTTCATAAAACAAACACATTTTTTTCAGGAATCTACTCTCTGGAACCTAAAACTAATTTTAAAAAAACATCTTTCTAGGCATCCACTGTCCCTAATCGTGCAAGAAAATTTCAATTGACTTGTTGAAATATTGCAATCACCCTTATTCAAAAACGAAATTTTAATCAACTTTTTAGCAGTAACACCCTCACATTTTTCATAAAACAAACACATTTTTTTCAGGAATCTACTCTCTGGAACCTAAAACTAATTTAAAAAAAACATCTTTCTAGGCATCCACTGTCCCTAATCGTGCAAGAAAATTTCAATTGACTTGTTGAAGTATTGCAATCACCCTTACCCAAAAACGAAATTTAAATCAACTTTTTAGCAGTAACACACTCACATTTTTCATAAAACAAACACATTTTTTTCAGGAATCTACTCTCTGGAACCTAAAACTAATTTTAAAAAAACATCTTTCTAGGCATCCACTGTCCCTAATCGTGCAAGAAAATTTCAATTGACTTGTTGAAATATTGCAATCACCCTTATCCAAAAACGAAATTTAAATCAACTTTTTAGCAGTAACACACTCACATTTTTCATAAAACAAACACATTTTTTCAGGAATCAACTCTCTGGAACCTAAAACAAATATAAAAAAAACATCTTTCTATGCATCCACTCTCCCTAATCGTGCAAGAAAATTTCAATTAACTTGTTGAAATGATGCATTCACGCTTATCCTGAAACTAAATTTAAATCAACTTTTTTGCAGTAACACACTCACATTTTTCATGAAACAAATACTTTTTTTTTCAGGAATCCACTCTCTGGAACCTATAACGAATTTGTAAAAAACATCTTTCTAGGCATCCACTCTCCCTAATCTTGCAAGAAAATTTCAATTAACTTGTTGAAATATTGCAATCACCCTTATCCAAAAACGATATTTAAATCAACTTTTTTGCAGTAACACACTCACATTTTTCATAAAACAAACACATTTTTTTCAGGAATCTACTCTCTGGAACCTAAAACTAATTTTAAAAAAACATCTTTCCAGGCATCCACTGTCCCTAATCGTGCAAGAAAATTTCAATTGACTTGTTGAAATATTGCAATCACCCTTATCCAAAAATGAAATTTAAATCAACTTTTTAGCAGCAACACACTCACATTTTTCATAAAACAAACACATTTTTTTCAGGAATCTACTCTCTGGAACCTAAAACTAATTTTAAAAAAACATCTTTCTAGGCATCCACTGTCCCTAATCGTGCAAGAAAATTTCAATTGACTTGTTGAAATATTGCAATCACCCTTATCCAAAAATGAAATTTAAATCAACTTTTTAGCAGTAACACACTCACATTTTTCATAAAACAAACACATTTTTTTCAGGAATCTACTCTCTGGAACCTAAAACTAATTTTAAAAAAACATCTTTCTAGGCATCCACTGTCCCTAATCGTGCAAGAAAATTTCAATTGACTTGTTGAAATATTGCAATCACCCTTATCCAAAAACGAAATTTAAATCAACTTTTTAGCAGTAACACACTCACATTTTTCATAAAACAAACACATTTTTTTCAGGAATCTACTCTCTGAAACCTAAAACTAATTTTAAAAAAATATCTTCCTAGGCATCCACTGTCCCTAATCGTGCAAGAAAATTTCAATTGACTTGTTGAAATATTGCAATCACCCTTATTCAAAAACGAAATTTAAATCAACTTTTTAGCAGTAACACCCTCACATTTTTCATAAAACAAACACATTTTTTTCAGGAATCTACTCTCTGGAACCTAAAACTAATTTTAAAAAAACATCTTTCTAGGCATCCACTGTCCCTAATCGTGCAAGAAAATTTCAATTGACTTGTTGAAATATTGCAATCACCCTTATCCAAAAACGAAATTTAAATCAACTTTTTAGCAGTAACACACTCACATTTTTCATAAAACAAACACATTTTTTTCAGGAATCTACTCTCTGGAACCTAAAACTAATTTTAAAAAAACATCTTTCTAGGCATCCACTGTCCCTAATCGTGCAAGAAAATTTCAATTGACTTGTTGAAATATTGCAATCACCCTTATCCAAAAACGAAATTTAAATCAACTTTTTAGCAGTAACACACTCACATTTTTCATAAAACAAACACATTTTTTTCAGGAATCTACTCTCTGGAACCTAAAACTAATTTTAAAAAAACATCTTTCTAGGCATCCACTGTCCCTAATCGTGCAAGAAAATTTCAATTGACTTGTTGAAATATTGCAATCACCCTTATCCAAAAACGAAATTTAAATCAACATTTTAGCAGTAACACACTCACATTTTTCATAAAACAAACACATTTTTTCAGGAATCTACTCTCTGGAACCTAAAACTAATTTTAAAAAACATCTTTCTAGGCATCCACTGTCCCTAATCGTGCAAGAAAATTTCAATTGACTTGTTGAAATATTGCAATCACCCTTATTCAAAAACCAAATTTTAATCAACTTTTTAGCAGTAACACCCTCACATTTTTCATAAAACAAACACATTTTTTTCAGGAATCTACTCTCTGGAACCTAAAACTAATTTAAAAAAAACATCTTTCTAGGCATCCACTGTCCCTAATCGTGCAAGAAAATTTCAATTGACTTGTTGAAGTATTGCAATCACCCTTACCCAAAAACGAAATTTAAATCAACTTTTTAGCAGTAACACACTCACATTTTTCATAAAACAAACACATTTTTTTCAGGAATCTACTCTCTGGAACCTAAAACTAATTTTAAAAAAACATCTTTCTAGGCATCCACTGTCCCTAATCGTGCAAGAAAATTTCAATTGACTTGTTGAAAGATTGCAATCACCCTTATCCAAAAACGAAATTTAAATCAACTTTTTAGCAGTAACACACTCACATTTTTCATAAAACAAACACATTTTTTCAGGAATCAACTCTCTGGAACCTAAAACAAATATAAAAAAAACATCTTTCTATGCATCCACTCTCCCTAATCGTGCAAGAAAATTTCAATTAACTTGTTGAAATGATGCATTCACGCTTATCCTGAAACTAAATTTAAATCAACTTTTTTGCAGTAACACACTCACATTTTTCATGAAACAAATAATTTTTTTTTCAGGAATCCACTCTCTGGAACCTATAACGAATTTGTAAAAAACATCTTTCTAGGCATCCACTCTCCCTAATCTTGCAAGAAAATTTCAATTAACTTGTTGAAATATTGCAATCACCCTTATTCAAAAACGAAATTTAAATCAACTTTTTAGCAGTAACACCCTCACATTTTTCATAAAACAAACACATTTTTTTTAGGAATCTACTCTCTGAAACCTAAAACTAATTTTAAAAAAATATCTTTCTAGGCATCCACTGTCCCTAATCGTGCAAGAAAATTTCAATTGACTTCAATTGTTGAAATATTGCAATCACCCTTATTCAAAAACGAAATTTAAATCAACTTTTTAGCAGTAACACCCTCACATTTTTCATAAAACAAACACATTTTTTTCAGGAATCTACTCTCTGGAACCTAAAACTAATTTAAAAAAAAATCTTTCTAGGCATCCACTATCCCTAATCGTGCAAGAAAATTTCAATTGACTTGTTGAAGTATTGCAATCACCCTTATCCAAAAACGAAATTTAAATCAACATTTTTAGCAGTAACACACTCACATTTTTCATAAAACAAACACATTTTTTTCAGGAATCTACTCTCTGGAACCTAAAACTAATTTAAAAAAAACATCTTTCTAGGCATCCACTGTCCCTAATCGTGCAAGAAAATTTCAATTGACTTGTTGAAATATTGCGATCACCCTTATCCTAAAACGAAATTTAAATCAACTTTTTAGCAGTAACACACTCACATTTTTCATAAAACAAACACATTTTTTCAGGAATCAACTCTCTGGAACCTAAAGCAAATATAAAAAAAAGATCTTTCTATGCATCCACTCTCCCTAATCGTGCAAGAAAATTTCAATTAACTTGTTGAAATGATGCATTCACGCTTATCACTGAAACTAAATTTAAATCAACTTTTTTGCAGTAACACACTCACATTTTTCATGTAACATATAATTTTTTTTTTCAGGAATCCACTCTCTGGAACCTATAACGAATTTGTAAAAAACATCTTTCTAGGCATCCACTCTCCCTAATCTTGCAAGAAAATTTCAATTAACTTGTTGAAATATTGCAATCACCTTTATCCAAAAACGATATTTAAATCAACTTTTTTGCAGTAACACACTCACATTTTTCATAAAACAAACACATTTTTTTCAGGAATCTACTCTCTGGAACCTAAAACTAATTTAAAAAAAACATCTTTCTAGGCATCCACTGTCCCTAATCGTGCAAGAAAATTTCAATTGACTTGTTGAAATATTGCAATCACCCTTATCCAAAAACGAAATTTAAATCAACATTTTAGCAGTAACACACTCACATTTTTCATAAAACAAACACATTTTTTTCAGGAATCTACTCTCTGGAACCTAAAACTAATTTTAAAAAACATCTTTCTAGGCATCCACTGTCCCTAATCGTGCAAGAAAATTTCAATTGACTTGTTGAAATATTGCAATCACCCTTATTCAAAAACGAAATTTTAATCAACTTTTTAGCAGTAACACCCGCACATTTTTCATAAAACAAACACATTTTTTTCAGGAATCTACTCTCTGGAACCTAAAACTAATTTAAAAAAAAAATCTTTCTAGGCATCCACTGTCCCTAATCGTGCAAGAAAATTTCAATTGACTTGTTGAAGTATTGCAATCACCCTTACCCAAAAACGAAATTTAAATCAACTTTTTAGCAGTAACACACTCACATTTTTCATAAAACAAACACATTTTTTTCAGGAATCTACTCTCTGGAACCTAAAACTAATTTAAAAAAAACATCTTTCTAGGCATCCACTGTCCCTAATCGTGCAAGAAAATTTCAATTGACTTGTTGAAATATTGCAATCACCCTTATCCAAAAACGAAATTTAAATCAACTTTTTAGCAGTAACACACTCACATTTTTCATAAAACAAACACATTTTTTCAGGAATCAACTCTCTAGAACCTAAAACAAATATAAAAAAACATCTTTCTATGCATCCACTCTCCCTAATCGTGCAAGAAAATTTCAATTAACTTGTTGAAATGATGCATTCACGCTTATCCTGAAACTAAATTTAAATCAACTTTTTTGCAGTAACACACTCACATTTTTCATGAAACAAATATTTTTTTTTTCAGGAATCCACTCTCTGGAACCTATAACGAATTTGTAAAAAACATCTTTCTAGGCATCTACTCTCCCTAATCTTGCAAGAAAATTTCAATTAACTTGTTGAAATATTGCAATCACCCTTATCCAAAAATGAAATTTAAATCAACTTTTTAGCAGCAACACACTCACATTTTTCATAAAACAAACACATTTTTTTCAGGAATCTACTCTCTGGAACCTAAAACTAATTTTAAAAAAACATCTTTCTAGGCATCCACTGTCCCTAATCGTGCAAGAAAATTTCAATTGACTTGTTGAAATATTGCAATCACCCTTATTCAAAAACGAAATTTAAATCAACTTTTTAGCAGTAACACCCTCACATTTTTCATAAAACAAACACATTTTTTTCAGGAATCTACTCTCTGAAACCTAATACTAATTTAAAAAAGAAATCTTTCTATGCATCCACTGTCCCTAATCGTGCAAGAAAATTTCAATTGACTTGTTGAAATATTGCAATCACCCTTATTCAAAAACGAAATTTAAATCAACTTTTTAGCAGTAACACCCTCACATTTTTCATAAAACAAACACATTTTTTTCAGGAATCTACTCTCTGGAACCTAAAACTAATTTAAAAAAAAACATCTTTCTAGGCATCCACTGTCCCTAATCGTGCAAGAAAATTTCAATTGACTTGTTGAAATGATGCATTCACGCCTATCCTGAAACTAAATTAAAATCAACTTTTTAGCAGTAACACACTCACATTTTTCATAAAACAAACACATTTTTTTCAGAAATCTACTCTCTGAAACCTAAAACTAATTTAAAAAAAACATCTTTCTAGGATCCACTCTCCCTAATCTTCCAAGAAAATTTCAATTAACTTATTGAAATATTGCAATCACCCTTATCCAAAGACGATATTTAAATCAACTTTTTTGCAGTAACACACTCACATTTTTCATAAAACAAACCCATTTTTTTCAGGAATCTACTCTCTGAAACCTAAAACTAATTTAAAAAAAAACATCTTTCTAGGCATCCACTGTCCCTAATCGTGCAAGAAAATTTCAATTGACTTGTTGAAATATTGCAATCACCCTTATCCAAAAACGAAATTTAAATCAACTTTTTATCAGTAACACACTCACATTTTTCATAAAACAAACACATTTTTTCAGGAATCAACTCTCTGGAACCTAAAACAAATATAAAAAAAACATCTTTCTATGCATCCACTCTCCCTAATCGTGCAAGAAAATTTCAATTAACTAGTTGAAATAATGCAATCATGCCTATCCTGAAGCTACATTTAAATAAACTTTTTAGCAGTAACACACTCACATTTTTCTTAAAACAAACACATTTTTTTCAGGAATCAACTCTCTGGAACCTAAAACAAATATAAAAAAAAATCTTTCTATGCATCCACTCTCCCTAATCGCGCAAGAAAATTTCAATTAACTTGTTGAAATGATGCATTCACGCTTATCCTGAAACCACATTTAAATCAACTTTTTTGCAGTAACACACTCACATTTTTCATGAAACAAATAATTTTTTTTTCAGGAATCCACTCTCTGGAACCTATAACGAATTTGTAAAAAACATCTTTCTAGGCATCCACTCTCCCTAATCTTGCAAGGAAATTTCAATTAACTTGTTGAAATATTGCAATCACCCTTATCCAAAAACGATATTTAAATCAACTTTTTTGCAGTAACACACTCACATTTTTCATAAAACAAACACATTTTTTTCAGGAATCTACTCTCTGGAACCTAAAACTAATTTAAAAAAAACATCTTTCTAGGCATCCACTGTCCCTAATCGTGCAAGAAAATTTCAATTGACTTGTTGAAATATTGCAATCACCCTTATCCAAAAATGAAATTTAAATCAACTTTTTAGCAGTAACACACTCACATTTTTCATTAAACAAACACATTTTTTTCAGGAATCTACTCTCTGGAACCTAAAACTAATTTAAAAAAAACATCTTTCTAGGCATCCACTGTCCCTAATCGTGCAAGAAAATTTCAATTGACTTGTTGAAATATTGCAATCACCCTTATTCAAAAACGAAATTTAAATCAAATTTTTAGCAGTAACACACTCACATTTTTCATAAAACAAACACATTTTTTTTCAGGAATCTACTCTCTGGAACCTAAAGCTAATTTTAAAAAAACATCTTTCTAGGCATCCACTGTCCCTAATCGTGCAAGAAAATTTCAATTGACTTGTTGAAATATTGCAATCACCCTTATCCAAAAACGAAATTTAAATCAACTTTTTAGCAGTAACACACTCACATTTTTCATAAAACAAACACATTTTTTCAGGAATCAACTCTCTGGAACCTAAAACAAAGATAAAAAAAACATCTTTCTATGCATCCACTCTCCCTAATCGTGCAAGAAAATTTCAATTAACTAGTTGAAATAATGCAATCATGCCTATCCTGAAGCTAAATTTAAATAAACTTTTTAGCAGTAACACACTCACATTTTTCATAAAACAAACACATTTTTTTCAGGAATCAACTCTCTGGAACCTAAAACAAATATAAAAAAACATCTTTCTATGCATCCACTCTCCCTAATCGTGCAAGAAAATTCCAATTAACTTGTTGAAATGATGCATTCACGCTTATCCTGAAACTAAATTTAAATCAACTTTTTTGCAGTAACACACTCACATTTTTCATGAAACAAATAATTTTTTTTCAGGAATCCACTCTCTGGAACCTATAACGAATTTGTAAAAAACATCTTTCTAGGCATCCACTCTCCCTAATCTTGCAAGAAAATTTCAATTAACTTGTTGAAATATTGCAATCACCTTTATCCAAAAACGATATTTAAATCAACTTTTTTGCAGTAACACACTCACATTTTTCATAAAACAAACACATTTTTTTCAGGAATCTACTCTCTGGAACCTAAAACTAATTTTAAAAAAACATCTTTCTAGGCATCCACTGTCCCTAATCGTGCAAGAAAATTTCAATTGACTTGTTGAAATATTGCGATCACCCTTATCCAAAAACGAAATTTAAATCAACTTTTTAGCAGTAACACACTCACATTTTTCATAAAACAAACACATTTTTTCAGGAATCAACTCTCTGGAACCTAAAACAAATATAAAAAAACATCTTTCTATGCATCCACTCTCCCTAATCGTGCAAGAAAATTTCAATTAACTAGTTGAAATAATGCAATCATGCCTATCCTGAAGCTAAATTTAAATAAACTTTTTAGCAGTAACACACTCACATTTTTCATAAAACAAACACATTTTTTTCAGGAATCAACTCTCTGGAACCTAAAACAAATATAAAAAAAAGATCTTTCTATGCATCCACTCTCCCTAATCGTGCAAGAAAATTTCAATTAACTTGTTGAAATGATGCATCACGCTTATCCTGAAACTAAATTTAAATCAACTTTTTTGCAGTAACACACTCACATTTTTCATGTAACAAATAATTTTTTTTTCAGGAATCCACTCTCTGGAACCTATAACGAATTTGTAAAAAACATCTTTCTAGGCATCCACTCTCCCTAATCTTGCAAGAAAATTTCAATTAACTTGTTGAAATATTGCAATCACCTTTATCCAAAAACGATATTTAAATCAACTTTTTTGCAGTAACACACTCACATTTTTCATAAAACAAACACATTTTTTTCAGGAATCTACTCTCTGGAACCTAAAACTAATTTTAAAAAAACATCTTTCTAGGCATCCACTGTCCCTAATCGTGCAAGAAAATTTCAATTGACTTGTTGAAATATTGCAATCACCCTTATCCAAAAACGAAATTTAAATCAACATTTTAGCAGTAACACACTCACATTTTTCATAAAACAAACACATTTTTTTCAGGAATCTACTCTCTGGAACCTAAAACTAATTTTAAAAAAACATCTTTCTAGGCATCCACTGTCCCTAATCGTGCAAGAAAATTTCAATTGACTTGTTGAAATATTGCAATCACCCTTATTCAAAAACGAAATTTTAATCAACTTTTTAGCAGTAACACCCTCACATTTTTCATAAAACAAACACATTTTTTTCAGGAATCTACTCTCTGGAACCTAAAACTAATTTAAAAAAAACATCTTTCTAGGCATCCACTGTCCCTAATCGTGCAAGAAAATTTCAATTGACTTGTTGAAGTATTGCAATCACCCTTACCCAAAAACGAAATTTAAATCAACTTTTTAGCAGTAACACACTCACATTTTTCATAAAACAAACACATTTTTTTCAGGAATCTACTCTCTGGAACCTAAAACTAATTTTAAAAAAACATCTTTCTAGGCATCCACTGTCCCTAATCGTGCAAGAAAATTTCAATTGACTTGTTGAAATATTGCAATCACCCTTATCCAAAAACGAAATTTAAATCAACTTTTTAGCAGTAACACACTCACATTTTTCATAAAACAAACACATTTTTTCAGGAATCAACTCTCTGGAACCTAAAACAAATATAAAAAAAACATCTTTCTATGCATCCACTCTCCCTAATCGTGCAAGAAAATTTCAATTAACTTGTTGAAATGATGCATTCACGCTTATCCTGAAACTAAATTTAAATCAACTTTTTTGCAGTAACACACTCACATTTTTCATGAAACAAATACTTTTTTTTTCAGGAATCCACTCTCTGGAACCTATAACGAATTTGTAAAAAACATCTTTCTAGGCATCCACTCTCCCTAATCTTGCAAGAAAATTTCAATTAACTTGTTGAAATATTGCAATCACCCTTATCCAAAAACGATATTTAAATCAACTTTTTTGCAGTAACACACTCACATTTTTCATAAAACAAACACATTTTTTTCAGGAATCTACTCTCTGGAACCTAAAACTAATTTTAAAAAAACATCTTTCCAGGCATCCACTGTCCCTAATCGTGCAAGAAAATTTCAATTGACTTGTTGAAATATTGCAATCACCCTTATCCAAAAATGAAATTTAAATCAACTTTTTAGCAGCAACACACTCACATTTTTCATAAAACAAACACATTTTTTTCAGGAATCTACTCTCTGGAACCTAAAACTAATTTTAAAAAAACATCTTTCTAGGCATCCACTGTCCCTAATCGTGCAAGAAAATTTCAATTGACTTGTTGAAATATTGCAATCACCCTTATCCAAAAATGAAATTTAAATCAACTTTTTAGCAGTAACACACTCACATTTTTCATAAAACAAACACATTTTTTTCAGGAATCTACTCTCTGGAACCTAAAACTAATTTTAAAAAAACATCTTTCTAGGCATCCACTGTCCCTAATCGTGCAAGAAAATTTCAATTGACTTGTTGAAATATTGCAATCACCCTTATCCAAAAACGAAATTTAAATCAACTTTTTAGCAGTAACACACTCACATTTTTCATAAAACAAACACATTTTTTTCAGGAATCTACTCTCTGAAACCTAAAACTAATTTTAAAAAAATATCTTCCTAGGCATCCACTGTCCCTAATCGTGCAAGAAAATTTCAATTGACTTGTTGAAATATTGCAATCACCCTTATTCAAAAACGAAATTTAAATCAACTTTTTAGCAGTAACACCCTCACATTTTTCATAAAACAAACACATTTTTTTCAGGAATCTACTCTCTGGAACCTAAAACTAATTTTAAAAAAACATCTTTCTAGGCATCCACTGTCCCTAATCGTGCAAGAAAATTTCAATTGACTTGTTGAAATATTGCAATCACCCTTATCCAAAAACGAAATTTAAATCAACTTTTTAGCAGTAACACACTCACATTTTTCATAAAACAAACACATTTTTTTCAGGAATCTACTCTCTGGAACCTAAAACTAATTTTAAAAAAACATCTTTCTAGGCATCCACTGTCCCTAATCGTGCAAGAAAATTTCAATTGACTTGTTGAAATATTGCAATCACCCTTATCCAAAAACGAAATTTAAATCAACTTTTTAGCAGTAACACACTCACATTTTTCATAAAACAAACACATTTTTTTCAGGAATCTACTCTCTGGAACCTAAAACTAATTTTAAAAAAACATCTTTCTAGGCATCCACTGTCCCTAATCGTGCAAGAAAATTTCAATTGACTTGTTGAAATATTGCAATCACCCTTATCCAAAAACGAAATTTAAATCAACATTTTAGCAGTAACACACTCACATTTTTCATAAAACAAACACATTTTTTCAGGAATCTACTCTCTGGAACCTAAAACTAATTTTAAAAAACATCTTTCTAGGCATCCACTGTCCCTAATCGTGCAAGAAAATTTCAATTGACTTGTTGAAATATTGCAATCACCCTTATTCAAAAACCAAATTTTAATCAACTTTTTAGCAGTAACACCCTCACATTTTTCATAAAACAAACACATTTTTTTCAGGAATCTACTCTCTGGAACCTAAAACTAATTTAAAAAAAACATCTTTCTAGGCATCCACTGTCCCTAATCGTGCAAGAAAATTTCAATTGACTTGTTGAAGTATTGCAATCACCCTTACCCAAAAACGAAATTTAAATCAACTTTTTAGCAGTAACACACTCACATTTTTCATAAAACAAACACATTTTTTTCAGGAATCTACTCTCTGGAACCTAAAACTAATTTTAAAAAAACATCTTTCTAGGCATCCACTGTCCCTAATCGTGCAAGAAAATTTCAATTGACTTGTTGAAAGATTGCAATCACCCTTATCCAAAAACGAAATTTAAATCAACTTTTTAGCAGTAACACACTCACATTTTTCATAAAACAAACACATTTTTTCAGGAATCAACTCTCTGGAACCTAAAACAAATATAAAAAAAACATCTTTCTATGCATCCACTCTCCCTAATCGTGCAAGAAAATTTCAATTAACTTGTTGAAATGATGCATTCACGCTTATCCTGAAACTAAATTTAAATCAACTTTTTTGCAGTAACACACTCACATTTTTCATGAAACAAATAATTTTTTTTTCAGGAATCCACTCTCTGGAACCTATAACGAATTTGTAAAAAACATCTTTCTAGGCATCCACTCTCCCTAATCTTGCAAGAAAATTTCAATTAACTTGTTGAAATATTGCAATCACCCTTATTCAAAAACGAAATTTAAATCAACTTTTTAGCAGTAACACCCTCACATTTTTCATAAAACAAACACATTTTTTTTAGGAATCTACTCTCTGAAACCTAAAACTAATTTTAAAAAAATATCTTTCTAGGCATCCACTGTCCCTAATCGTGCAAGAAAATTTCAATTGACTTCAATTGTTGAAATATTGCAATCACCCTTATTCAAAAACGAAATTTAAATCAACTTTTTAGCAGTAACACCCTCACATTTTTCATAAAACAAACACATTTTTTTCAGGAATCTACTCTCTGGAACCTAAAACTAATTTAAAAAAAAATCTTTCTAGGCATCCACTATCCCTAATCGTGCAAGAAAATTTCAATTGACTTGTTGAAGTATTGCAATCACCCTTATCCAAAAACGAAATTTAAATCAACATTTTTAGCAGTAACACACTCACATTTTTCATAAAACAAACACATTTTTTTCAGGAATCTACTCTCTGGAACCTAAAACTAATTTAAAAAAAACATCTTTCTAGGCATCCACTGTCCCTAATCGTGCAAGAAAATTTCAATTGACTTGTTGAAATATTGCGATCACCCTTATCCTAAAACGAAATTTAAATCAACTTTTTAGCAGTAACACACTCACATTTTTCATAAAACAAACACATTTTTTCAGGAATCAACTCTCTGGAACCTAAAGCAAATATAAAAAAAAGATCTTTCTATGCATCCACTCTCCCTAATCGTGCAAGAAAATTTCAATTAACTTGTTGAAATGATGCATTCACGCTTATCACTGAAACTAAATTTAAATCAACTTTTTTGCAGTAACACACTCACATTTTTCATGTAACATATAATTTTTTTTTTCAGGAATCCACTCTCTGGAACCTATAACGAATTTGTAAAAAACATCTTTCTAGGCATCCACTCTCCCTAATCTTGCAAGAAAATTTCAATTAACTTGTTGAAATATTGCAATCACCTTTATCCAAAAACGATATTTAAATCAACTTTTTTGCAGTAACACACTCACATTTTTCATAAAACAAACACATTTTTTTCAGGAATCTACTCTCTGGAACCTAAAACTAATTTAAAAAAAACATCTTTCTAGGCATCCACTGTCCCTAATCGTGCAAGAAAATTTCAATTGACTTGTTGAAATATTGCAATCACCCTTATCCAAAAACGAAATTTAAATCAACATTTTAGCAGTAACACACTCACATTTTTCATAAAACAAACACATTTTTTTCAGGAATCTACTCTCTGGAACCTAAAACTAATTTTAAAAAACATCTTTCTAGGCATCCACTGTCCCTAATCGTGCAAGAAAATTTCAATTGACTTGTTGAAATATTGCAATCACCCTTATTCAAAAACGAAATTTTAATCAACTTTTTAGCAGTAACACCCGCACATTTTTCATAAAACAAACACATTTTTTTCAGGAATCTACTCTCTGGAACCTAAAACTAATTTAAAAAAAAAATCTTTCTAGGCATCCACTGTCCCTAATCGTGCAAGAAAATTTCAATTGACTTGTTGAAGTATTGCAATCACCCTTACCCAAAAACGAAATTTAAATCAACTTTTTAGCAGTAACACACTCACATTTTTCATAAAACAAACACATTTTTTTCAGGAATCTACTCTCTGGAACCTAAAACTAATTTAAAAAAAACATCTTTCTAGGCATCCACTGTCCCTAATCGTGCAAGAAAATTTCAATTGACTTGTTGAAATATTGCAATCACCCTTATCCAAAAACGAAATTTAAATCAACTTTTTAGCAGTAACACACTCACATTTTTCATAAAACAAACACATTTTTTCAGGAATCAACTCTCTAGAACCTAAAACAAATATAAAAAAACATCTTTCTATGCATCCACTCTCCCTAATCGTGCAAGAAAATTTCAATTAACTTGTTGAAATGATGCATTCACGCTTATCCTGAAACTAAATTTAAATCAACTTTTTTGCAGTAACACACTCACATTTTTCATGAAACAAATATTTTTTTTTTCAGGAATCCACTCTCTGGAACCTATAACGAATTTGTAAAAAACATCTTTCTAGGCATCTACTCTCCCTAATCTTGCAAGAAAATTTCAATTAACTTGTTGAAATATTGCAATCACCCTTATCCAAAAATGAAATTTAAATCAACTTTTTAGCAGCAACACACTCACATTTTTCATAAAACAAACACATTTTTTTCAGGAATCTACTCTCTGGAACCTAAAACTAATTTTAAAAAAACATCTTTCTAGGCATCCACTGTCCCTAATCGTGCAAGAAAATTTCAATTGACTTGTTGAAATATTGCAATCACCCTTATTCAAAAACGAAATTTAAATCAACTTTTTAGCAGTAACACCCTCACATTTTTCATAAAACAAACACATTTTTTTCAGGAATCTACTCTCTGAAACCTAATACTAATTTAAAAAAGAAATCTTTCTATGCATCCACTGTCCCTAATCGTGCAAGAAAATTTCAATTGACTTGTTGAAGTATTGCAATCACCCTTATCCAAAAACGAAATTTAAATCAACTTTTTAGCAGTAACACACTCACATTTTTCATAAAACAAACACATTTTTTTCAGGAATCTACTCTCTGGAACCTAAAACTAATTTTAAAAAAACATCTTTCTAGGCATCCACTGTCCCTAATCGTGCAAGAAAATTTCAATTGACTTGTTGAAATATTGCAATCACCCTTATCCAAAAACGAAATTTAAATCAACTTTTTAGCAGTAACACACTCACATTTTTCATAAAACAAACACATTTTTTTCAGGAATCTACTCCCTGAAACCTAAAACTAATTTTAAAAAAATATCTTTCTAGGCATCCACTGTCCCTAATCGTGCAAGAAAATTTCAATTGACTTGTTGAAATATTGCAATCACCCTTATTCAAAAACGAAATTTAAATCAACTTTTTAGCAGTAACACCCTCACATTTTTCATAAAACAAACACATTTTTTTCAGGAATCTACTCTCTGGAACCTAAAACTAATTTAAAAAAAAATCTTTCTAGGCATCCACTGTCCCTAATCGTGCAAGAAAATTTCAATTGGCTTGTTGAAGTATTGCAATCACCCTTATCCAAAAACGAAATTTAAATCAACATTTTTAGCAGTAACACACTCACATTTTTCATAAAACAAACACATTTTTTTCAGGAATCTACTCCCTGAAACCTAAAACTAATTTTAAAAAAATATCTTTCTAGGCATCCACTGTCCCTAATCGTGCAAGAAAATTTCAATTGACTTGTTGAAATATTGCAATCACCCTTATTCAAAAACGAAATTTAAATCAACTTTTTAGCAGTAACACCCTCACATTTTTCATAAAACAAACACATTTTTTTCAGGAATCTACTCTCTGGAACCTAAAACTAATTTAAAAAAAAATCTTTCTAGGCATCCACTGTCCCTAATCGTGCAAGAAAATTTCAATTGGCTTGTTGAAGTATTGCAATCACCCTTATCCAAAAACGAAATTTAAATCAACATTTTTAGCAGTAACACACTCACATTTTTCATAAAACAAACACATTTTTTTCAGGAATCTACTCTCTGGAACCCAAAACTAATTTTAAAAAAACATCTTTCTAGGCATCCACTGTCCCTAATCGTGCAAGAAAATTTCAATTGACTTGTTGAAATATTGCAATCACCCTTATCCAAAAACGAAATTTAAATCAACTTTTTAGCAGTAACACACTCACATTTTTCATAAAACAAACACATTTTTTTCAGGAATCTACTCCCTGAAACCTAAAACTAATTTTAAAAAAATATCTTTCTAGGCATCCACTGTCCCTAATCGTGCAAGAAAATTTCAATTGACTTGTTGAAATATTGCAATCACCCTTATTCAAAAACGAAATTTAAATCAACTTTTTAGCAGTAACACCCTCACATTTTTCATAAAACAAACACATTTTTTTCAGGAATCTACTCTCTGGAACCTAAAACTAATTTAAAAAAAAATCTTTCTAGGCATCCACTGTCCCTAATCGTGCAAGAAAATTTCAATTGGCTTGTTGAAGTATTGCAATCACCCTTATCCAAAAACGAAATTTAAATCAACATTTTTAGCAGTAACACACTCACATTTTTCATAAAACAAACACATTTTTTTCAGGAATCTACTCTCTGGAACCCAAAACTAATTTTAAAAAAACATCTTTCTAGGCATCCACTGTCCCTAATCGTGCAAGAAAATTTCAATTGACTTGTTGAAATATTGCGATCACCCTTATCCAAAAACGAAATTTAAATCAACTTTTTAGCAGTAACACACTCACATTTTTCATAAAACAAACACATTTTTTCAGGAATCAACTCTCTGGAACCTAAAACAAATATAAAAAAAACATCTTTCTATGCATCCACTCTCCCTAATCGTGCAAGAAAATTTCAATTAACTAGTTGAAATAATGCAATCATGCCTATCCTGAAGCTAAATTTAAATAAACTTTTTAGCAGTAACACACTCACATTTTTCATAAAACAAACACATTTTTTTCAGGAATCAACTCTCTGGAACCTAAAACAAATATAAAAAAAAGATCTTTCTATGCATCCACTCTCCCTAATCGTGCAAGAAAATTTCAATTAACTTGTTGAAATGATGCATTCACGCTTATCCTGAAACTAAATTTAAATCAACTTTTTTGCAGTAACACACTCACATTTTTCATGTAACAAATAATTTTTTTTCAGGAATCCACTCTCTGGAACCTATAACGAATTTGTAAAAAACATCTTTCTAGGCATCCACTCTCCCTAATCTTGCAAGAAAATTTCAATTAACTTGTTGAAATATTGCAATCACCTTTATACAAAAACGATATTTAAATCAACTTTTTTGCAGTAACACACTCACATTTTTCATAAAACAAACACATTTTTTTCAGGAATCTACTTTCTGGAACCTAAAACTAATTTTAAAAAAACATCTTTCTAGGCATCCACTGTCCCTAATCGTGCAAGAAAATTTCAATTGACTTGTTGAAATATTGCAATCACCCTTATCCAAAAACGAAATTTAAATCAACATTTTAGCAGTAACACACTCACATTTTTCATAAAACAAACACATTTTTTTCAGGAATCTACTCTCTGGAACCTAAAACTAATTTTAAAAAAACATCTTTCTAGGCATCCACTGTCCCTAATCGTGCAAGAAAATTTCAATTGACTTGTTGAAATATTGCAATCACCCTTATTCAAAAACGAAATTTTAATCAACTTTTTAGCAGTAACACCCTCACATTTTTCATAAAACAAACACATTTTTTTCAGGAATCTACTCTCTGGAACCTAAAACTAATTTTAAAAAAACATCTTTCTAGGCATCCACTGTCCCTAATCGTGCAAGAAAATTTCAATTGACTTGTTGAAATATTGCAATCACCCTTATCCAAAAACGAAATTTAAATCAACTTTTTAGCAGTAACACACTCACATTTTTCATAAAACAAACACATTTTTTCAGGAATCAACTCTCTGGAACCTAAAACAAATATAAAAAAAAAACTTTCTATGCATCCACTCTCCCTAATCGTGCAAGAAAATTTCAATTGACTTGTTGAAATATTGCAATCACCCTTATTCAAAAACGAAATTTAAATCAACTTTTTAGCAGTAACACCCTCACATTTTTCATAAAACAAACACAGTTTTTTTCAGGAATCTACTCTCTGAAACCTAAAACTAATTAAAAAAAACATCTTTCTAGGCATCCACTCTCCCTAATCTTCCAAGAAAATTTCAATTAACTTATTGAAATATTGCAATCACCCTTATCCAAAAACGATATTTAAATCAACTTTTTAGCAGTAACACACTCACATTTTTCATAAAACAAACACATTTTTTTCAGGAATCTACTCTCTGGAACCTAAAACTAATTTTAAAAAAACATCTTTCTAGGCATCCACTGTCCCTAATCGTGCAAGAAAATTTCAATTGACTTGTTGAAATATTGCAATCACCCTTATCCAAAAATGAAATTTAAATCAACTTTTTAGCAGTAACACACTCACATTTTTCATAAAACAAACACTTTTTTTTCAGGAATCTACTCTCTGGAACCTAAAACTAATTTTAAGAAAACATCTTTCTAGGCATCCATTGTCCCTAATCGTGCAAGAAAATTTCAATTGACTTGTTGAAATATTGCAATCACCCTTATTCAAAAACGAAATTTAAATCAACTTTTTAGCAGTAACACCCTCACATTTTTCATAAAACAAACACATTTTTTTCAGGAATCTACTCTCTGAAACCTAATACTAATTTAAAAAAGAAATCTTTCTATGCATCCACTGTCCCTAATCGTGCAAGAAAATTTCAATTGACTTGTTGAAATATTGCAATCACCCTTATTCAAAAACGAAATTTAAATCAACTTTTTAGCAGTAACACCCTCACATTTTTCATAAAACAAACACATTTTTTTCAGGAATCTACTCTCTGGAACCTAAAACAAATATAAAAAAAAATCTTTCTATGCATCCACTCTCCCGAATAGTGCAAGAAAATTTGAATTAACTTGTTGAAATGATGCATTCACGCTTATCCTGAAACTAAATTTAAATCAACTTTTTTGCAGTAACACACTCACATTGTTCATAAAACAAACACATTTTTTTCAGAGATCTACTCTCTGGAACCTAAAACTAATTTTAAAAAAAACATCTTTCTAGGCATCCACTGTCCCTAATCGTGCAAGAAAATTTCAATTGACTTGTTGAAATATTGCAATCACCCTTATCCAAAAACGAAATTTAAATCAACTTTTTAGCAGTAACACACTCACATTTTTCATAAAACAAACACATTTTTTTCAGGAATCTACTCTCTGAAACCTAAAACTAATTTTAAAAAAATATCTTTCTAGGCATCCACTGTCCCTAATCGTGCAAGAAAATTTCAATTGACTTGTTGAAATATTGCAATCACCCTTATTCAAAAACAAAATTTAAATCAACTTTTTAGCAGTAACACCCTCACATTGTTCATAAAACAAACACATTTTTTTCAGGAATCTACTCTCTGAAACCTAAAACTAATTAAAAAAAACATCTTTCTAGGCATCCACTCTCCCTAATCTTCCAAGAAAATTTCAATTAACTTATTGAAATATTGCAATCACCCTTATCCAAAAATGATATTTAAATCAACTTTTTAGCAGTAACACACTCACATTTTTCATAAAACAAACACATTTTTTTCAGGAATCTACTCTCTGGAACCTAAAACTAATTTTAAAAAAACATCTTTCTAGGCATCCACTGTCCCTAATCGTGCAAGAAAATTTCAATTGACTTGTTGAAATATTGCAATCACCCTTATCCAAAAATGAAATTTAAATCAACTTTTTAGCAGTAACACACTCACATTTTTCATAAAACAAACACATTTTTTTCAGGAATCTACTCTCTGGAACCTAAAACTAATTTTAAAAAAACATCTTTCTAGGCATCCATTGTCCCTAATCGTGCAAGAAAATTTCAATTGACTTGTTGAAATATTGCAATCACCCTTATTCAAAAACGAAATTTAAATCAACTTTTTAGCAGTAACACCCTCACATTTTTCATAAAACAAACACATTTTTTTCAGGAATCTACTCTCTGAAACCTAATACTAATTTAAAAAAGAAATCTTTCTATGCATCCACTGTCCCTAATCGTGCAAGAAAATTTCAATTGACTTGTTGAAGTATTGCAATCACCCTTATCCAAAAACGAAATTTAAATCAACTTTTTAGCAGTAACACACTCACATTTTTCATAAAACAAACACATTTTTTTCAGGAATCTACTCTCTGGAACCTAAAACTAATTTTAAAAAAACATCTTTCTAGGCATCCACTGTCCCTAATCGTGCAAGAAAATTTCAATTAACTTGTTGAAATATTGCAATCACCCTTATCCAAAAACGAAATTTAAATCAACTTTTTAGCAGTAACACACTCACATTTTTCATAAAACAAACACATTTTTTTCAGGAATCTACTCTCTGAAACCTAAAACTAATTTAAAAAAAATATCTTTCTAGGCATCCACTCTCCCTAATCTTCCAAGAAAATTTTAATTAACTTATTGAAATATTGCAATCACCCTTATCCAAAAATGAAATTTAAATCAACTTTTTAGCAGTAACACACTGACATTTTTCATAAAACAAACACATTTTTTTCAGGAATCAACTGTCTGGAACCTAAAACAAATATAAAAAAAACATCTTTCTATGCATCCACTCTCCCTAATCGTGCTAGAAAATTTCAATTAACTTGTTGAAATGATGCATTCACGCTTATCCTGAAACTAAATTTAAATCAACTTTTTTGCAGTAACACACTCACATTTTTCATGAAACAAATAATTTTTTTTTCAGGAATCCACTCTCTGGAACCTATAACGAATTTGTAAAAAACATCTTTCTAGGCATCCACTCTCCCTAATCTTGCAAGAAAATTTCAATTAACTTGTTGAAATATTGCAATCACCCTTATCCAAAAACGAAATTTAAATCAACTTTTTAGCAGTAACACACTCACATTTTTCATTAAACAAACACATTTTTTTCAGGAATCTACTCTCTGGAACCTAAAACTAATTTAAAAAAAAAATCTTTCTAGGCATCCACTGTCCCTAATCGTGCAAGAAAATTTCAATTGACTTGTTGAAATATTGCAATCACCCTTATCCAAAAATGAAATTTAAATCAACTTTTTAGCAGTAACACACTCACATTTTTCATAAAACAAACAAATTTTTTTCAGGAATCTACTCTCTGGAACCTAAAACTAATTTTAAAAAAACATCTTTCTAGGCATCCATTGTCCCTAATCGTGCAAGAAAATTTCAATTGACTTGTTGAAATATTGCAATCACCCTTATTCAAAAACGAAATTTAAATCAACTTTTTAGCAGTAACACCCTCACATTTTTCATAAAACAAACACATTTTTTTCAGGAATCTACTCTCTGAAACCTAATACTAATTTAAAAAAGAAATCTTTCTATGCATCCACTGTCCCTAATCGTGCAAGAAAATTTCAATTGACTTGTTGAAATATTGCAATCACCCTTATTCAAAAACAAAATTTAAATCAACTTTTTAGCAGTAACACCCTCACATTTTTCATAAAACAAACAAATTTTTTTCAGGAATCTACTCTCTGAAACCTAAAACTAATTAAAAAAAACATCTTTCTAGGCATCCACTCTCCCTAATCTTCCAAGAAAATTTCAATTAACTTATTGAAATATTGCAATCACCCTTATCCAAAAACGATATTTAAATCAACTTTTTAGCAGTAACACACTCACATTTTTCATAAAACAAACACATTTTTTTCAGGAATCTACTCTCTGGAACCTAAAACTAATTTTAAAAAAACATCTTTCTAGGCATCCACTGTCCCTAATCGTGCAAGAAAATTTCAATTGACTTGTTGAAATATTGCAATCACCCTTATCCAAAAATGAAATTTAAATCAACTTTTTAGCAGTAACACACTCACATTTTTCATAAAACAAACACATTTTTTTCAGGAATCTACTCTCTGGAACCTAAAACTAATTTTAAGAAAACATCTTTCTAGGCATCCATTGTCCCTAATCGTGCAAGAAAATTTCAATTGACTTGTTGAAATATTGCAATCACCCTTATTCAAAAACGAAATTTAAATCAACTTTTTAGCAGTAACACCCTCACATTTTTCATAAAACAAACACATTTTTTTCAGGAATCTACTCTCTGAAACCTAATACTAATTTAAAAAAGAAATCTTTCTATGCATCCACTGTCCCTAATCGTGCAAGAAAATTTCAATTGACTTGTTGAAATATTGCAATCACCCTTATTCAAAAACTAAATTTAAATCAACTTTTTAGCAGTAACACCCTCACATTTTTCATAAAACAAACACATTTTTTTCAGGAATCTACTCTCTGGAACCTAAAACAAATATAAAAAAAACATCTTTCTATGCATCCACTCTCCCGAATCGTGCAAGAAAATTTGAATTAACTTGTTGAAATGATGCATTCACGCTTATCCTGAAACTAAATTTAAATCAACTTTTTAGCAGTAACACACTCACATTTTTCATAAAACAAACAAATTTTTTTCAGGAATCTACTCTCTGGAACCTAAAACTAATATAAAAAAACATCTTTCTAGGCATCCATTGTCCCTAATCGTGCAAGAAAATTTCAATTGACTTGTTGAAATATTGCAATCACCCTTATTCAAAAACGAAATTTAAATCAACTTTTTAGCAGTAACACCCTCACATTTTTCATAAAACAAACACATTTTTTTCAGGAATCTACTCTCTGAAACCTAATACTAATTTAAAAAAGAAATCTTTCTATGCATCCACTGTCCCTAATCGTGCAAGAAAATTTCAATTGACTTGTTGAAGTATTGCAATCACCCTTATCCAAAAACGAAATTTAAATCAACTTTTTAGCAGTAACATACTCACATTTTTCATAAAACAAACACATTTTTTTCAGGAATCTACTCTCTGAAACCTAAAACTAATTTTAAAAAAACATCTTTCTAGGCATCCACTGTCCCTAATCGTGCAAGAAAATTTCAATTAACTTGTTGAGATATTGCAATCACCCTTATCCAAAAACAAAATTTAAATCAACTTTTTAGCAGTAACACACTCACATTTTTCATAAAACAAACACATTTTTTTCAGGAATCTACTCTCTGAAACCTAAAACTAATTTTAAAAAAATATCTTTCTAGGCATCCACTCTCCCTAATCTTCCAAGAAAATTTCAATTAACTTATTGAAATATTGCAATCACCCTTATCCAAAAATGAAATTTAAATCAACTTTTTAGCAGTAACACACTCACATTTTTCATAAAACAAACACATTTTTTTCAGGAATCAACTGTCTGGAACCTAAAACAAATATAAAAAAAACATCTTTCTATGCATCCACTCTCCCTAATCGTGCAAGAAAATGTCAATTAACTTGTTGAAATGATGCATTCACGCTTATCCTGAAACTAAATTTAAATCAACTTTTTTGCAGTAACACACTCACATTTTTCATGAAACAAATAATTTTTTTTTCAGGAATCCACTCTCTGGAACCTATAACGAATTTGTAAAAAACATCTTTCTAGGCATCCACTCTCCCTAATCTTGCAAGAAAATTTCAATTAACTTGTTGAAATATTGCAATCACCCTTATCCAAAAACGATATTTAAATCAACTTTTTTGCAGTAACACACTCACATTTTTCATAAAACAAACACATTTTTTTCAGGAATCTACTCTCTGGAACCTAAAACTAATTTAAAAAAAAAATCTTTCTAGGCATCCACTGTCCCTAATCGTGCAAGAAAATTTCAATTGACTTGTTGAAATATTGCAATCACCCTTATCCAAAAATGAAATTTAAATCAACTTTTTAGCAGTAACACACTCTCATTTTTCATAAAACAAACACATTTTTTTCAGGAATCTACTCTCTGGAACCTAAAACTAATTTTAAAAAAACATCTTTCTAGGCATCCACTGTCCCTAATCGTGCAAGAAAATGTCAATTGACTTGTTGAAATATTGCAATCACCCTTATTCAAAAACGAAATTTAAATCAACTTTTTAGCAGTAACACCCTCACATTTTTCATAAAACAAACACATTTTTTCAGGAATCTACTCTCTGAAACCTAAAACTAATTAAAAAAAACATCTTTCTAGACATCCACTCTCCCTAATCTTCCAAGAAAATTTCAATTAACTTATTGAAATATTGCAATCACCCTTATCCAAAAACGATATTTAAATCAACTTTTTAGCAGTAACACACTCACATTTTTCATAAAACAAACACATTTTTTTCAGGAATCTACTCTCTGGAACCTAAAACTAATTTTAAAAAAACATCTTTCTAGGCATCCACTGTCCCTAATCGTGCAAGAAAATTTCAATTGACTTGTTGAAATATTGCAATCACCCTTATCCAAAAATGAAATTTAAATCAACTTTTTAGCAGTAACACACACACATTTTTCATAAAACAAACACATTTTTTTCAGGAATCTACTCTCTGAAGCCTAAAACTAATTTTAAAAAAACATCTTTCTAGGCATCCATTGTCCCTAATCGTGCAAGAAAATTTCAATTGACTTGTTGAAATATTGCAATCACCCTTATCCAAAAACGAAATTTAAATCAACTTTTTAGCAGTAACACACTCACATTTTTCATAAAACAAACACATTTTTTCAGGAATCAACTCTCTGGAACCTAAAACAAATATAAAAAAAACATCTTTCTATGCATCCACTCTCCCTAATCGTGCAAGAAAATTTCAATTAACTAGTTGAAATAATGCAATCATGCCTATCCTGAAGCTAAATTTAAATAAACTTTTTAGCAGTAACACACTCATATTTTTCATAAAACAAACACATTTTTTTCAGGAATCAACTCTCTGGAACCTAAAACAAATATAAAAAAAATATCTTTCTATGCATCCACTCTCCCGAATCGTGCAAGAAAATTTGAATTAACTTGTTGAAATGATGCATTCACGCTTATCCTGAAACTAAATTTAAATCAACTTTTTTGCAGTAACACACTCACATTGTTCATAAAACAAACACATTTTTTTCAGGGATCTACTCTCTGGAACCTAAAACTAATTTAAAAAAAAACATCTTTCTAGGCATCCACTCTCCCTAATCTTGCAAGAAAATTTCAATTAACTTGTTGAAATATTGCAATCACCCTTATCCAAAAACGAAATTTAAATCAACTTTTTAGCAGTAACACACTCACATTTTTCATTAAACAAACACATTTTTTTCAGGAATCTACTCTCTGGAACCTAAAACTAATTTAAAAAAAAATCTTTCTAGGCATCCACTGTCCCTAATCGTGCAAGAAAATTTCAATTGACTTGTTGAAATATTGCAATCACCCTTATCCAAAAATGAAATTTAAATCAACTTTTTAGCAGTAACACACTCACATTTTTCATAAAACAAACAAATTTTTTTCAGGAATCTACTCTCTGGAACCTAAAACTAATTTTAAAAAAACATCTTTCTAGGCATCCATTGTCCCTAATCGTGCAAGAAAATTTCAATTGACTTGTTGAAATATTGCAATCACCCTTATTCAAAAACGAAATTTAAATCAACTTTTTAGCAGTAACACCCTCACATTTTTCATAAAACAAACACATTTTTTTCAGGAATCTACTCTCTGAAACCTAATACTAATTTAAAAAAGAAATCTTTCTATGCATCCACTGTCCCTAATCGTGCAAGAAAATTTCAATTGACTTGTTGAAGTATTGCAATCACCCTTATCCAAAAACGAAATTTAAATCAACTTTTTAGCAGTAACACACTCACATTTTTCATAAAACAAACACATTTTTTTCAGGAATCTACTCTCTGGAACCTAAAACTAATTTTAAAAAAACATCTTTCTAGGCATCCACTGTCCCTAATCGTGCAAGAAAATTTCAATTGACTTGTTGAAATATTGCAATCACCCTTATCCAAAAACGAAATTTAAATCAACTTTTTAGCAGTAACACACTCACATTTTTCATAAAACAAACACATTTTTTTCAGCAATCTACTCTCTGAAACCTAAAACTAATTTAAAAAAAATATCTTTCTAGGCATCCACTGTCCCTAATCGTGCAAGAAAATTTCAATTGACTTGTTGAAATATTGCAATCACCCTTATTCAAAAACAAAATTTAAATCAACTTTTTAGCAGTAACACCCTCACATTTTTCATAAAACAAACAAATTTTTTTCAGGAATCTACTCTCTGAAACCTAAAACTAATTAAAAAAAACATCTTTCTAGGCATCCACTCTCCCTAATCTTCCAAGAAAATTTCAATTAACTTATTGAAATATTGCAATCACCCTTATCCAAAAACGATATTTAAATCAACTTTTTAGCAGTAACACACTCACATTTTTCATAAAACAAACACATTTTTTTCAGGAATCTACTCTCTGGAACCTAAAACTAATTTTAAGAAAACATCTTTCTAGGCATCCATTGTCCCTAATCGTGCAAGAAAATTTCAATTGACTTGTTGAAATATTGCAATCACCCTTATTCAAAAACGAAATTTAAATCAACTTTTTAGCAGTAACACCCTCACATTTTTCATAAAACAAACACATTTTTTTCAGGAATCTACTCTCTGAAACCTAATACTAATTTAAAAAAGAAATCTTTCTATGCATCCACTGTCCCTAATCGTGCAAGAAAATTTCAATTGACTTGTTGAAATATTGCAATCACCCTTATTCAAAAACTAAATTTAAATCAACTTTTTAGCAGTAACACCCTCACATTTTTCATAAAACAAACACATTTTTTTCAGGAATCTACTCTCTGGAACCTAAAACAAATATAAAAAAAACATCTTTCTATGCATCCACTCTCCCGAATCGTGCAAGAAAATTTGAATTAACTTGTTGAAATGATGCATTCACGCTTATCCTGAAACTAAATTTAAATCAACTTTTTAGCAGTAACACACTCACATTTTTCATAAAACAAACAAATTTTTTTCAGGAATCTACTCTCTGGAACCTAAAACTAATATAAAAAAACATCTTTCTAGGCATCCATTGTCCCTAATCGTGCAAGAAAATTTCAATTGACTTGTTGAAATATTGCAATCACCCTTATTCAAAAACGAAATTTAAATCAACTTTTTAGCAGTAACACCCTCACATTTTTCATAAAACAAACACATTTTTTTCAGGAATCTACTCTCTGAAACCTAATACTAATTTAAAAAAGAAATCTTTCTATGCATCCACTGTCCCTAATCGTGCAAGAAAATTTCAATTGACTTGTTGAAGTATTGCAATCACCCTTATCCAAAAACGAAATTTAAATCAACTTTTTAGCAGTAACACACTCACATTTTTCATAAAACAAACACATTTTTTTCAGGAATCTACTCTCTGAAACCTAAAACTAATTTTAAAAAAACATCTTTCTAGGCATCCACTGTCCCTAATCGTGCAAGAAAATTTCAATTAACTTGTTGAGATATTGCAATCACCCTTATCCAAAAACAAAATTTAAATCAACTTTTTAGCAGTAACACACTCACATTTTTCATAAAACAAACACATTTTTTTCAGGAATCTACTCTCTGAAACCTAAAACTAATTTTAAAAAAATATCTTTCTAGGCATCCACTCTCCCTAATCTTCCAAGAAAATTTCAATTAACTTATTGAAATATTGCAATCACCCTTATCCAAAAATGAAATTTAAATCAACTTTTTAGCAGTAACACACTCACATTTTTCATAAAACAAACACATTTTTTTCAGGAATCAACTGTCTGGAACCTAAAACAAATATAAAAAAAACATCTTTCTATGCATCCACTCTCCCTAATCGTGCAAGAAAATGTCAATTAACTTGTTGAAATGATGCATTCACGCTTATCCTGAAACTAAATTTAAATCAACTTTTTTGCAGTAACACACTCACATTTTTCATGAAACAAATAATTTTTTTTTCAGGAATCCACTCTCTGGAACCTATAACGAATTTGTAAAAAACATCTTTCTAGGCATCCACTCTCCCTAATCTTGCAAGAAAATTTCAATTAACTTGTTGAAATATTGCAATCACCCTTATCCAAAAACGATATTTAAATCAACTTTTTTGCAGTAACACACTCACATTTTTCATAAAACAAACACATTTTTTTCAGGAATCTACTCTCTGGAACCTAAAACTAATTTAAAAAAAAAATCTTTCTAGGCATCCACTGTCCCTAATCGTGCAAGAAAATTTCAATTGACTTGTTGAAATATTGCAATCACCCTTATCCAAAAATGAAATTTAAATCAACTTTTTAGCAGTAACACACTCTCATTTTTCATAAAACAAACACATTTTTTTCAGGAATCTACTCTCTGGAACCTAAAACTAATTTTAAAAAAACATCTTTCTAGGCATCCACTGTCCCTAATCGTGCAAGAAAATGTCAATTGACTTGTTGAAATATTGCAATCACCCTTATTCAAAAACGAAATTTAAATCAACTTTTTAGCAGTAACACCCTCACATTTTTCATAAAACAAACACATTTTTTCAGGAATCTACTCTCTGAAACCTAAAACTAATTAAAAAAAACATCTTTCTAGGCATCCACTCTCCCTAATCTTCCAAGAAAATTTCAATTAACTTATTGAAATATTGCAATCACCCTTATCCAAAAACGATATTTAAATCAACTTTTTAGCAGTAACACACTCACATTTTTCATAAAACAAACACATTTTTTTCAGGAATCTACTCTCTGGAACCTAAAACTAATTTTAAAAAAACATCTTTCTAGGCATCCACTGTCCCTAATCGTGCAAGAAAATTTCAATTGACTTGTTGAAATATTGCAATCACCCTTATCCAAAAATGAAATTTAAATCAACTTTTTAGCAGTAACACACACACATTTTTCATAAAACAAACACATTTTTTTCAGGAATCTACTCTCTGGAACCTAAAACTAATTTTAAAAAAACATCTTTCTAGGCATCCATTGTCCCTAATCGTGCAAGAAAATTTCAATTGACTTGTTGAAATATTGCAATCACCCTTATTCAAAAACGAAATTTAAATCAACTTTTTAGCAGTAACACCCTCACATTTTTCATAAAACAAACACATTTTTTTCAGGAATCTACTCTCTGAAACCTAATACTAATTTAAAAAAGAAATCTTTCTATGCATCCACTGTCCCTAATCGTGCAAGAAAATTTCAATTGACTTGTTGAAGTATTGCAATCACCCTTATCCAAAAACGAAATTTAAATCAACTTTTTAGCAGTAACACACTCACATTTTTCATAAAACAAACACATTTTTTTCAGGAATCTACTCTCTGAAACCTAAAACTAATTTAAAAAAAATATCTTTCTAGGCATCCACTGTCCCTAATCGTGCAAGAAAATTTCAATTGACTTGTTGAAATATTGCAATCACCCTTATTCAAAAACGAAATTTAAATCAACTTTTTAGCAGTAACACCCTCACATTTTTCATAAAACAAACACATTTTTTTCAGGAATCTACTCTCTGAAACCTAAAACTAATTTTAAAAAAACATCTCTCTAGGCATCCACTGTCCCTAATCGTGCAAGAAAATTTCAATTGACTTGTTGAAATATTGCAATCACCCTTATCCAAAAACGAAATTTAAATCAACTTTTTAGCAGTAACACACTCACATTTTTCATAAAACAAACACATTTTTTCAGGAATCAACTCTCTGGAACCTAAAACAAATATAAAAAAAACATCTTTCTATGCATCCACTCTCCCTAATCGTGCAAGAAAATTTCAATTAACTAGTTGAAATAATGCAATCATGCCTATCCTGAAGCTAAATTTAAATAAACTTTTTAGCAGTAACACACTCATATTTTTCATAAAACAAACACATTTTTTTCAGGAATCAACTCTCTGGAACCTAAAACAAATATAAAAAAATATCTTTCTATGCATCCACTCTCCCGAATCGTGCAAGAAAATTTGAATTAACTTGTTGAAATGATGCATTCACGCTTATCCTGAAACTAAATTTAAATCAACTTTTTTGCAGTAACACACTCACATTGTTCATAAAACAAACACATTTTTTTCAGGGATCTACTCTCTGGAACCTAAAACTAATTTAAAAAAAAACATCTTTCTAGGCATCCACTGTCCCTAATCGTGCAAGAAAATTTCAATTGACTTGTTGAAATATTGCAATCACCCTTACCCAAAAACGAAATTTAAATCAACTTTTTAGCAGTAACACACTCACATTTTTCATAAAACAAACACATTTTTTTCAGGAATCTACTCTCTGAAACCTAAAACTAATTTAAAAAAAATATCTTTCTAGGCATCCACTGTCCCTAATCGTGCAAGAAAATTTCAATTGACTTGTTGAAATATTGCAATCACCCTTATTCAAAAACAAAATTTAAATCAACTTTTTAGCAGTAACACCCTCACATTTTTCATAAAACAAACACATTTTTTTCAGGAATCTACTCTCTGAAACCTAAAACTAATTAAAAAAAACATCTTTCTAGGCATCCACTCCCCCTAATCTTCCAAGAAAATTTCAATTAACTTATTGAAATATTGCAATCACCCTTATCCAAAAATGATATTTAAATCAACTTTTTAGCAGTAACACACTCACATTTTTCATAAAACAAACACATTTTTTTCAGGAATCTACTCTCTGGAACCTAAAACTAATTTTAAAAAAACATCTTTCTAGGCATCCACTGTCCCTAATCGTGCAAGAAAATTTCAATTGACTTGTTGAAATATTGCAATCACCCTTATCCAAAAATGAAATTTAAATCAACTTTTTAGCAGTAACAAACTCACATTTTTCATAAAACAAACACATTTTTTTCAGGAATCAACTGTCTGGAACCTAAAACAAATATAAAAAAAACATCTTTCTATGCATCCACTCTCCCTAATCGTGCAAGAAAATGTCAATTAACTTGTTGAAATGATGCATTCACGCTTATCCTGAAACTAAATTTAAATCAACTTTTTTGCAGTAACACACTCACATTTTTCATGAAACAAATAATTTTTTTTTCAGGAATCCACTCTCTGGAACCTATAACGAATTTGTAAAAAACATCTTTCTAGGCATCCACTCTCCCTAATCTTGCAAGAAAATTTCAATTAACTTGTTGAAATATTGCAATCACCCTTATCCAAAAACGATATTTAAATCAACTTTTTTGCAGTAACACACTCACATTTTTCATAAAACAAACACATTTTTTTCAGGAATCTACTCTCTGGAACCTAAAACTAATTTAAAAAAAAAATCTTTCTAGGCATCCACTGTCCCTAATCGTGCAAGAAAATTTCAATTGACTTGTTGAAATATTGCAATCACCCTTATCCAAAAATGAAATTTAAATCAACTTTTTAGCAGTAACACACTCTCATTTTTCATAAAACAAACACATTTTTTTCAGGAATCTACTCTCTGGAACCTAAAACTAATTTTAAAAAAACATCTTTCTAGGCATCCACTGTCCCTAATCGTGCAAGAAAATGTCAATTGACTTGTTGAAATATTGCAATCACCCTTATTCAAAAACGAAATTTAAATCAACTTTTTAGCAGTAACACCCTCACATTTTTCATAAAACAAACACATTTTTTCAGGAATCTACTCTCTGAAACCTAAAACTAATTAAAAAAAACATCTTTCTAGGCATCCACTCTCCCTAATCTTCCAAGAAAATTTCAATTAACTTATTGAAATATTGCAATCACCCTTATCCAAAAACGATATTTAAATCAACTTTTTAGCAGTAACACACTCACATTTTTCATAAAACAAACACATTTTTTTCAGGAATCTACTCTCTGGAACCTAAAACTAATTTTAAAAAAACATCTTTCTAGGCATCCACTGTCCCTAATCGTGCAAGAAAATTTCAATTGACTTGTTGAAATATTGCAATCACCCTTATCCAAAAATGAAATTTAAATCAACTTTTTAGCAGTAACACACACACATTTTTCATAAAACAAACACATTTTTTTCAGGAATCTACTCTCTGGAACCTAAAACTAATTTTAAAAAAACATCTTTCTAGGCATCCATTGTCCCTAATCGTGCAAGAAAATTTCAATTGACTTGTTGAAATATTGCAATCACCCTTATTCAAAAACGAAATTTAAATCAACTTTTTAGCAGTAACACCCTCACATTTTTCATAAAACAAACACATTTTTTTCAGGAATCTACTCTCTGAAACCTAATACTAATTTAAAAAAGAAATCTTTCTATGCATCCACTGTCCCTAATCGTGCAAGAAAATTTCAATTGACTTGTTGAAGTATTGCAATCACCCTTATCCAAAAACGAAATTTAAATCAACTTTTTAGCAGTAACACACTCACATTTTTCATAAAACAAACACATTTTTTTCAGGAATCTACTCTCTGAAACCTAAAACTAATTTTAAAAAAATATCTTTCTAGGCATCCACTGTCCCTAATCGTGCAAGAAAATTTCAATTGACTTGTTGAAATATTGCAATCACCCTTATTCAAAAACGAAATTTAAATCAACTTTTTAGCAGTAACACCCTCACATTTTTCATAAAACAAACACATTTTTTTCAGGAATCTACTCTCTGAAACCTAAAACTAATTTTAAAAAAACATCTCTCTAGGCATCCACTGTCCCTAATCGTGCAAGAAAATTTCAATTGACTTGTTGAAATATTGCAATCACCCTTATCCAAAAACGAAATTTAAATCAACTTTTTAGCAGTAACACACTCACATTTTTCATAAAACAAACACATTTTTTCAGGAATCAACTCTCTGGAACCTAAAACAAATATAAAAAAAACATCTTTCTATGCATCCACTCTCCCTAATCGTGCAAGAAAATTTCAATTAACTAGTTGAAATAATGCAATCATGCCTATCCTGAAGCTAAATTTAAATAAACTTTTTAGCAGTAACACACTCATATTTTTCATAAAACAAACACATTTTTTTCAGGAATCAACTCCCTGGAACCTAAAACAAATATAAAAAAAATATCTTTCTATGCATCCACTCTCCCGAATCGTGCAAGAAAATTTGAATTAACTTGTTGAAATGATGCATTCACGCTTATCCTGAAACTAAATTTAAATCAACTTTTTTGCAGTAACACACTCACATTGTTCATAAAACAAACACATTTTTTTCAGGGATCTACTCTCTGGAACCTAAAACTAATTTAAAAAAAAACATCTTTCTAGGCATCCACTGTCCCTAATCGTGCAAGAAAATTTCAATTGACTTGTTGAAATATTGCAATCACCCTTATTCAAAAACGAAATTTAAATCAACTTTTTAGCAGTAACACCCTCACATTTTTCATAAAACAAACACATTTTTTTCAGGAATCTACTCTCTGAAACCTAATACTAATTTAAAAAAGAAATCTTTCTATGCATCCACTGTCCCTAATCGTGCAAGAAAATTTCAATTGACTTGTTGAAGTATTGCAATCACCCTTATCCAAAAACGAAATTTAAATCAACTTTTTAGCAGTAACACACTCACATTTTTCATAAAACAAACACATTTTTTTCAGGAATCTACTCTCTGGAACCTAAAACTAATTTTAAAAAAACATCTTTCTAGGCATCCACTGTCCCTAATCGTGCAAGAAAATTTCAATTAACTTGTTGAAATATTGCAATCACCCTTATCCAAAAACGAAATTTAAATCAACTTTTTAGCAGTAACACACTCACATTTTTCATAAAACAAATACATTTTTTTCAGGAATCTACTCTCTGAAACCTAAAACTAATTTTAAAAAAATATCTTTCTAGGCATCCACTCTCCCTAATCTTCCAAGAAAATTTCAATTAACTTATTGAAATATTGCAATCACCCTTATCCAAAAACGATATTTAAATCAACTTTTTAGCAGTAACACACTCACATTTTTCATAAAACAAACACATTTTTTTCAGGAATCTACTCTCTGGAACCTAAAACTAATTTTAAAAAAACATCTTTCTAGGCATCCACTGTCCCTAATCGTGCAAGAAAATTTCAATTGACTTGTTGAAATATTGCAATCACCCTTATCCAAAAATGAAATTTAAATCAACTTTTTAGCAGTAACACACACACATTTTTCATAAAACAAACACATTTTTTTCAGGAATCTACTCTCTGGAACCTAAAACTAATTTTAAAAAAACATCTTTCTAGGCATCCATTGTCCCTAATCGTGCAAGAAAATTTCAATTGACTTGTTGAAATATTGCAATCACCCTTATCCAAAAACGAAATTTAAATCAACTTTTTAGCAGTAACACACTCACATTTTTCATAAAACAAACACATTTTTTCAGGAATCAACTCTCTGGAACCTAAAACAAATATAAAAAAAACATCTTTCTATGCATCCACTCTCCCTAATCGTGCAAGAAAATTTCAATTAACTAGTTGAAATAATGCAATCATGCCTATCCTGAAGCTAAATTTAAATAAACTTTTTAGCAGTAACACACTCATATTTTTCATAAAACAAACACATTTTTTTCAGGAATCTACTCTCTGAAACCTAATACTAATTTAAAAAAGAAATCTTTCTATGCATCCACTGTCCCTAATCGTGCAAGAAAATTTCAATTGACTTGTTGAAGTATTGCAATCACCCTTATCCAAAAACGAAATTTAAATCAACTTTTTAGCAGTAACACACTCACATTTTTCATAAAACAAACACATTTTTTTCAGGAATCTACTCTCTGGAACCTAAAACTAATTTTAAAAAAACATCTTTCTAGGCATCCACTGTCCCTAATCGTGCAAGAAAATTTCAATTGACTTGTTGAAATATTGCAATCACCCTTATCCAAAAATGAAATTTAAATCAACTTTTTAGCAGTAACACACTCACATTTTTCATAAAACAAACACATTTTTTTCAGGAATCTACTCTCTGGAACCTAAAACTAATTTAAAAAAAAACATCTTTCTAGGCATCCACTGTCCCTAATCGTGCAAGAAAATGTCAATTGACTTGTTGAAATATTGCAATCACCCTTATTCAAAAACGAAATTTAAATCAACTTTTTAGCAGTAACACCCTCACATTTTTCATAAAACAAACACATTTTTTTCAGGAATCTACTCTCTGAAACCTAAAACTAATTAAAAAAAACATCTTTCTAGGCATCCACTCTCCCTAATCTTCCAAGAAAATTTCAATTAACTTATTGAAATATTGCAATCACCCTTATCCAAAAACGATATTTAAATCAACTTTTTAGCAGTAACACACTCACATTTTTCATAAAACAAACACATTTTTTTCAGGAATCTACTCTCTGGAACCTAAAACTAATTTTAAAAAAACATCTTTCTAGGCATCCACTGTCCCTAATCGTGCAAGAAAATTTCAATTGACTTGTTGAAATATTGCAATCACCCTTATCCAAAAATGAAATTTAAATCAACTTTTTAGCAGTAACACACACACATTTTTCATAAAACAAACACATTTTTTTCAGGAATCTACTCTCTGGAACCTAAAACTAATTTTAAAAAAACATCTTTCTAGGCATCCATTGTCCCTAATCGTGCAAGAAAATTTCAATTGACTTGTTGAAATATTGCAATCACCCTTATTCAAAAACGAAATTTAAATCAACTTTTTAGCAGTAACACCCTCACATTTTTCATAAAACAAACACATTTTTTTCAGGAATCTACTCTCTGAAACCTAATACTAATATAAAAAAGAAATCTTTCTATGCATCCACTGTCCCTAATCGTGCAAGAAAATTTCAATTGACTTGTTGAAGTATTGCAATCACCCTTATCCAAAAACGAAATTTAAATCAACTTTTTAGCAGTAACACACTCACATTTTTCATAAAACAAACACATTTTTTTCAGGAATCTACTCTCTGAAACCTAAAACTAATTTTAAAAAAATATCTTTCTAGGCATCCACTGTCCCTAATCGTGCAAGAAAATTTCAATTGACTTGTTGAAATATTGCAATCACCCTTATTCAAAAACGAAATTTAAATCAACTTTTTAGCAGTAACACACTCACATTTTTCATAAAACAAACACATTTTTTTCAGGAATCTACTCTCTGAAACCTAAAACTAATTAAAAAAAACATCTTTCTAGGCATCCACTCTCCCTAATCTTCCAAGAAAATTTCAATTAACTTATTGAAATATTGCAATCACCCTTAACCAAAAACGATATTTAAATCAACTTTTTAGCAGTAACACACTCACATTTTTCATAAAACAAACACATTTTTTTCAGGAATCTACTCTCTGGAACCTAAAACTAATTTTAAAAAAACATCTTTCTAGGCATCCACTGTCCCTAATCGTGCAAGAAAATTTCAATTGACTTGTTGAAATATTGCAATCACCCTTATCCAAAAATGAAATTTAAATCAACTTTTTAGCAGTAACACACACACATTTTTCATAAAACAAACACATTTTTTTCAGGAATCTACTCTCTGGAACCTAAAACTAATTTTAAAAAAACATCTTTCTAGGCATCCATTGTCCCTAATCGTGCAAGAAAATTTCAATTGACTTGTTGAAATATTGCAATCACCCTTATTCAAAAACGAAATTTAAATCAACTTTTTAGCAGTAACACCCTCACATTTTTCATAAAACAAACACATTTTTTTCAGGAATCTACTCTCTGAAACCTAATACTAATTTAAAAAAGAAATCTTTCTATGCATCCACTGTCCCTAATCGTGCAAGAAAATTTCAATTGACTTGTTGAAGTATTGCAATCACCCTTATCCAAAAACGAAATTTAAATCAACTTTTTAGCAGTAACACACTCACATTTTTCATAAAACAAACACATTTTTTTCAGGAATCTACTCTCTGAAACCTAAAACTAATTTTAAAAAAATATCTTTCTAGGCATCCACTGTCCCTAATCGTGCAAGAAAATTTCAATTGACTTGTTGAAATATTGCAATCACCCTTATTCAAAAACGAAATTTAAATCAACTTTTTAGCAGTAACACCCTCACATTTTTCATAAAACAAACACATTTTTTTCAGGAATCTACTCTCTGAAACCTAAAACTAATTAAAAAAAACATCTTTCTAGGCATCCACTCTCCCTAATCTTCCAAGAAAATTTCAATTAACTTATTGAAATATTGCAATCACCCTTATCCAAAAACGATATTTAAATCTACTTTTTAGCAGTAACACACTCACATTTTTCATAAAACAAACACATTTTTTTCAGGAATCTACTCTCTGGAACCTAAAACTAATTTTAAAAAAACATCTTTCTAGGCATCCACTGTCCCTAATCGTGCAAGAAAATTTCAATTGACTTGTTGAAATATTGCAATCACCCTTATCCAAAAATGAAATTTAAATCAACTTTTTAGCAGTAACACACTCACATTTTTCATAAAACAAACACATTTTTTTCAGGAATCTACTCTCTGGAACCTAAAACTAATTTTAAAAAAACATCTTTCTAGGCATCCACTGTCCATAATCGTGCAAGAAAATTTCAATTGACTTGTTGAAATATTGCAATCACCCTTATTCAAAAACGAAATTTAAATCAACTTTTTAGCAGTAACGCCCTCACATTATTCATAAAACAAACACATTTTGTTCAGGAATCTACTCTCTGGAACCTAAAACTAATTTTAAAAAAACATCTTTCTAGGCATCCACTGTCCCTAATCGTGCAAGAAAATTTCAATTGACTTGTTGAAGTATTGCAATCACCCTTATCCAAAAACAAAATTTAAATCAACTTTTTAGCAGTAACACACTCACATTTTTCATAAAACAAACACATTTTTTTTCAGGAATCTACTCTCTGGAACCTAAAACTAATTTTAAAAAAACATCTTTCTAGGCATCCACTGTCCCTAATCGTGCAAGAAAATTTCAATTGACTTGTTGAAATATTGCAATCACCCTTATCCAAAAACGAAATTTAAATCAACTTTTTAGCAGTAACACCCTCACATTTTTCATAAAACAAACACATTTTTTTCAGGAATCTACTCTCTGAAACCTAATACTAATTTAAAAAAGAAATCTTTCTATGCATCCACTGTCCCTAATCGTGCAAGAAAATTTCAATTGACTTGTTGAAGTATTGCAATCACCCTTATCCAAAAACGAAATTTAAATCAACTTTTTAGCAGTAACACACTCACATTTTTCATAAAACAAACACATTTTTTTCAGGAATCTACTCTCTGGAACCTAAAACTAATTTAAAAAAAACATCTTTCTAGGCATCCACTGTCCCTAATCGTGCAAGAAAATTTCAATTGACTTGTTAAAATATTGCAATCACCCTTATCCAAAAACGAAATTTAAATCAACTTTTTAGCAGTAACACACTCACATTTTTCATAAAACAAACACATTTTTTTCAGGAATCTACTCTCTGAAACCTAAAACTAATTTTAAAAAAACATCTCTCTAGGCATCCACTGTCCCTAATCGTGCAAGAAAATTTCAATTGACTTGTTGAAATATTGCAATCACCCTTATCCAAAAACGAAATTTAAATCAACTTTTTAGCAGTAACACACTCACATTTTTCTTAAAACAAACACATTTTTTCAGGAATTAACTCTCTGGAACCTAAAACAAATATAAAAAAAACATCTTTCTATGCATCCACTCTCCCTAATCGTGCAAGAAAATTTCAATTAACTAGTTGAAATAATGCAATCATGCCTATCCTGAAGCTAAATTTAAATAAACTTTTTAGCAGTAACACACTCATATTTTTTATAAAACAAACACATTTTTTTCAGGAATCAACTCTCTGGAACCTAAAACAAATATAAAAAAAACATCTTTCTATGCATCCACTCTCCCTAATCGTGCAAGAAAATTTGAATTAACTTGTTGAAAGGATGCATTCACGCTTATCCTGAAACTAAATTTAAATCAACTTTTTTGCAGTAACACACTCACATTTTTCATGAAACAAATAATTTTTTTTTCAGGAATCCACTCTCTGGAACCTATAACGAATTTGTAAAAAACATCTTTCTAGGCATCCACTCTCCCTAATCTTGCAAGAAAATTTCAATTAACTTGTTGAAATATTGCAATCACCCTTATCCAAAAACGATATTTAAATCAACTTTTTTGCAGTAACACACTCACATTTTTCATAAAACAAACACATTTTTTTCAGGAATCTACTCTCTGGAACCTAAAACTAATTTTTAAAAAACATCTTTCTAGGCATCCACTGTCCCTAATCGTGCAAGAAAATTTCAATTGACTTGTTGAAATATTGCAATCACCCTTATCCAAAAATGAAATTTAAATTAACTTTTTAGCAGTAACACACTCACATTTTTCATAAAACAAACACATTTTTTTCAGGAATCTACTCTCTGGAACCTAAAACTAATTTTAAAAAAACATCTTTCTAGGCATCCACTGTCCCTAATCGTGCAAGAAAATTTCAATTGACTTGTTGAAATATTGCAATCACCCTTATTCAAAAACGAAATTTAAATCAACTTTTTAGCAGTAACACCCTCACATTTTTCATAAAACAAACACATTTTTTTCAGGAATCTACTCTCTGAAACCTAATACTAATTTAAAAAAGAAATCTTTCTATGCATCCACTGTCCCTAATCGTGCAAGAAAATTTCAATTGACTTGTTGAAGTATTGCAATCACCCTTATCCAAAAACGAAATTTAAATCAACTTTTTAGCAGTAACACACTCACATTTTTCATAAAACAAACACATTTTTTTCAGGAATCTACTCTCTGGAACCTAAAACGAATTTTAAAAAAACATCTTTCTAGGCATCCACTGTCCCTAATCGTGCAAGAAAATTTCAATTGACTTGTTGAAATATTGCAATCACCCTTATCCAAAAACGAAATTTAAATCAACTTTTTAGCAGTAACACACTCACATTTTTCATAAAACAAACACATTTTTTTCAGGAATCTACTCTCTGAAACCTAAAACTAATTTAAAAAAAATATCTTTCTAGGCATCCACTGTCCCTAATCGTGCAAGAAAATTTCAATTGACTTGTTGAAATATTGCAATCACCCTTATTCAAAAACGAAATTTAAATCAACTTTTTAGCAGTAACACCCTCATATTTTTCATAAAACAAACACATTTTTTTCAGGAATCTACTCTCTGAAACTTAAAACTAATTAAAAAAAAACATCTTTCTAGGCATCCACTCTCCCTAATCTTCCAAGAAAATTTCAATTAACTTATTGAAATATTGCAATCACCCTTATCCAAAAACGATATTTAAATCAACTTTTTAGCAGTAACACACTCACATTTTTCATAAAACAAACACATTTTTTTCAGGAATCTACTCTCTGGAACCTAAAACTAATTTTAAAAAAACATCTTTCTAGGCATCCACTGTCCCTAATCGTGCAAGAAAATTTCAATTGACTTGTTGAAATATTGCAATCACCCTTATCCAAAAATGAAATTTAAATCAACTTTTTAGCAGTAACACACTCACATTTTTCATAAAACAAACACATTTTTTTCAGGAATCTACTCTCTGGAACCTAAAACTAATTTTAAAAAAACATCTTTCTAGGCATCCACTGTCCCTATTCATGCAAGAAAATTTCAATTGACTTGTTGAAATATTGCAATCACCCTTATTCAAAAACGAAATTTAAATCAACTTTTTAGCAGTAACACCCTCACATTTTTCATAAAACAAACACATTTTTTTCAGGAATCTACTCTCTGGAACCTAAAACTAATTTTAAAAAAACATCTTTCTAGGCATCCACTGTCCCTAATCGTGCAAGAAAATTTCAATTGACTTGTTGAAATATTGCAATCACCCTTATCCAAAAATGAAATTTAAATCAACTTTTTAGCAGTAACACACACACATTTTTCATAAAACAAACACATTTTTTTCAGGAATCTACTCTCTGGAACCTAAAACTAATTTTAAAAAAACATCTTTCTAGGCATCCATTGTCCCTAATCGTGCAAGAAAATTTCAATTGACTTGTTGAAATATTGCAATCACCCTTATTCAAAAACGAAATTTAAATCAACTTTTTAGCAGTAACACCCTCACATTTTTCATAAAACAAACACATTTTTTTCAGGAATCTACTCTCTGAAACCTAATACTAATTTAAAAAAGAAATCTTTCTATGCATCCACTGTCCCTAATCGTGCAAGAAAATTTCAATTGACTTGTTGAAGTATTGCAATCACCCTTATCCAAAAACGAAATTTAAATCAACTTTTTAGCAGTAACACACTCACATTTTTCATAAAACAAACACATTTTTTTCAGGAATCTACTCTCTGAAACCTAAAACTAATTTTAAAAAAATATCTTTCTAGGCATCCACTGTCCCTAATTGTGCAAGAAAATTTCAATTGACTTGTTGAAATATTGCAATCACCCTTATTCAAAAACGAAATTTAAATCAACTTTTTAGCAGTAACACCCTCACATTTTTCATAAAACAAACACATTTTTTTTCAGGAATCTACTCTCTGAAACCTAAAACTAATTTTAAAAAAACATCTCTCTAGGCATCCACTGTCCCTAATCGTGCAAGAAAATTTCAATTGACTTGTTGAAATATTGCAATCACCCTTATCCAAAAACGAAATTTAAATCAACTTTTTAGCAGTAACACACTCACATTTTTCATAAAACAAACACATTTTTTCAGGAATCAACTCTCTGGAACCTAAAACAAATATAAAAAAAACATCTTTCTATGCATCCACTCTCCCTAATCGTGCAAGAAAATTTCAATTAACTAGTTGAAATAATGCAATCATGCCTATCCTGAAGCTAAATTTAAATAAACTTTTTAGCAGTAACACACTCATATTTTTCATAAAACAAACACATTTTTTTCAGGAATCAACTCTCTGGAACCTAAAACAAATATAAAAAAAATATCTTTCTATGCATCCACTCTCCCGAATCGTGCAAGAAAATTTGAATTAACTTGTTGAAATGATGCATTCACGCTTATCCTGAAACTAAATCTAAATCAACTTTTTTGCAGTAACACACTCACATTGTTCATAAAACAAACACATTTTTTTCAGGGATCTACTCTCTGGAACCTAAAACTAATTTAAAAAAAACATCTTTCTAGGCATCCACTGTCCCTAATCGTGCAAGAAAATTTCAATTGACTTGTTGAAATATTGCAATCACCCTTATCCAAAAACGAAATTTAAATCAACTTTTTAGCAGTAACACACTCACATTTTTCATAAAACAAACACATTTTTTTCAGGAATCTACTCTCTGAAACCTAAAACTAATTTTAAAAAAATATCTTTCTAGGCATCCACTGTCCCTAATCGTGCAAGAAAATTTCAATTGACTTGTTGAAATATTGCAATCACCCTTATTCAAAAACAAAATTTAAATCAACTTTTTAGCAGTAACACCCTCACATTTTTCATAAAACAAACACATTTTTTTCAGGAATCTACTCTCTGAAACCTAAAACTAATTAAAAAAAACATCTTTCTAGGCATCCACTCTCCCTAATCTTCCAAGAAAATTTCAATTAACTTATTGAAATATTGCAATCACCCTTATCCAAAAATGAAATTTAAATCAACTTTTTAGCAGTAACACACTCACATTTTTCATAAAACAAACACTTTTTTTTTCAGGAATCTACTCTCTGGAACCTAAAACTAATTTTAAAAAAACATCTTTCTAGGCATCCATTGTCCCTAATCGTGCAAGAAAATTTCAATTGACTTGTTGAAATATTGCAATCACCCTTATTCAAAAACGAAATTTAAATCAACTTTTTAGCAGTAACACCCTCACATTTTTCATAAAACAAACACATTTTTTTCAGGAATCTACTCTCTGAAACCTAATACTAATTTAAAAAAGAAATCTTTCTATGCATCCACTGTCCCTAATCGTGCAAGAAAATTTCAATTGACTTGTTGAAGTATTGCAATCACCCTTATCCAAAAACGAAATTTAAATCAACTTTTTAGCAGTAACACACTCACATTTTTCATAAAACAAACACATTTTTTTCAGGAATCTACTCTCTGGAACCTAAAACTAATTTTAAAAAAACATCTTTCTAGGCATCCACTGTCCCTAATCGTGCAAGAAAATTTCAATTAACTTGTTGAAATATTGCAATCACCCTTATCCAAAAACGAAATTTAAATCAACTTTTTAGCAGTAACACACTCACATTTTTCATAAAACAAACACATTTTTTTCAGGAATCTACTCTCTGAAACCTAAAACTAATTTTAAAAAAATATCTTTCTAGGCATCCACTCTCCCTAATCTTCCAAGAAAATTTCAATTAACTTATTGAAATATTGCAATCACCCTTATCCAAAAATGAAATTTAAATCAACTTTTTAGCAGTAACACACTGACATTTTTCATAAAACAAACACATTTTTTTCAGGAATCAACTGTCTGGAACCTAAAACAAATATAAAAAAAACATCTTTCTATGCATCCACTCTCCCTAATCGTGCAAGAAAATTTCAATTAACTTGTTGAAATGATGCATTCACGCTTATCCTGAAACTAAATTTAAATCAACTTTTTTGCAGTAACACACTCACATTTTTCATGAAACAAATATTTTTTTTTTCAGGAATCCACTCTCTGGAACCTATAACGAATTTGTAAAAAACATCTTTCTAGGCATCCACTCTCCCTAATCTTGCAAGAAAATTTCAATTAACTTGTTGAAATATTGCAATCACCCTTATTCAAAAACGAAATTTAAATCAACTTTTTAGCAGTAACACCCTCACATTTTTCATAAAACAAACACATTTTTTTCAGGAATCTACTCTCTGAAACCTAAAACTAATTTTAAAAAAACATCTCTCTAGGCATCCACTGTCCCTAATCGTGCAAGAAAATTTCAATTGACTTGTTGAAATATTGCAATCACCCTTATCCAAAAACGAAATTTAAATCAACTTTTTAGCAGTAACACACTCACATTTTTCATAAAACAAACACATTTTTTCAGGAATCAACTCTCTGGAACCTAAAACAAATATAAAAAAAACATCTTTCTATGCATCCACTCTCCCTAATCGTGCAAGAAAATTTCAATTAACTAGTTGAAATAATGCAATCATGCCTATCCTGAAGCTAAATTTAAATAAACTTTTTAGCAGTAACACACTCATATTTTTCATAAAACAAACACATTTTTTTCAGGAATCAACTCTCTGGAACCTAAAACAAATATAAAAAAATATCTTTCTATGCATCCACTCTCCCGAATCGTGCAAGAAAATTTGAATTAACTTGTTGAAATGATGCATTCACGCTTATCCTGAAACTAAATCTAAATCAACTTTTTTGCAGTAACACACTCACATTGTTCATAAAACAAACACATTTTTTTCAGGGATCTACTCTCTGGAACCTAAAACTAATTTAAAAAAAACATCTTTCTAGGCATCCACTGTCCCTAATCGTGCAAGAAAATTTCAATTGACTTGTTGAAATATTGCAATCACCCTTATCCAAAAACGAAATTTAAATCAACTTTTTAGCAGTAACACACTCACATTTTTCATAAAACAAACACATTTTTTTCAGGAATCTACTCTCTGAAACCTAAAACTAATTTTAAAAAAATATCTTTCTAGGCATCCACTGTCCCTAATCGTGCAAGAAAATTTCAATTGACTTGTTGAAATATTGCAATCACCCTTATTCAAAAACAAAATTTAAATCAACTTTTTAGCAATAACACCCTCACATTTTTCATAAAACAAACACATTTTTTTCAGGAATCTACTCTCTGAAACCTAAAACTAATTAAAAAAAACATCTTTCTAGGCATCCACTCTCCCTAATCTTCCAAGAAAATTTCAATTAACTTATTGAAATATTGCAATCACCCTTATCCAAAAATGATATTTAAATCAACTTTTTAGCAGTAACACACTCACATTTTTCATAAAACAAACACATTTTTTTCAGGAATCTACTCTCTGGAACCTAAAACTAATTTTAAAAAAACATCTTTCTAGGCATCCACTGTCCCTAATCGTGCAAGAAAATTTCAATTGACTTGATGAAATATTGCAATCACCCTTATCCAAAAATGAAATTTAAATCAACTTTTTAGCAGTAACACACTCACATTTTTCATAAAACAAACACTTTTTTTTTCAGGAATCTACTCTCTGGAACCTAAAACTAATTTTGAAAAAAAACATCTTTCTAGGCATCCATTGTCCCTAATCGTGCAAGAAAATTTCAATTGACTTGTTGAAATATTGCAATCACCCTTATTCAAAAACGAAATTTAAATCAACTTTTTAGCAGTAACACCCTCACATTTTTCATAAAACAAACACATTTTTTTCAGGAATCTACTCTCTGAAACCTAATACTAATTTAAAAAAGAAATCTTTCTATGCATCCACTGTCCCTAATCGTGCAAGAAAATTTCAATTGACTTGTTGAAGTATTGCAATCACCCTTATCCAAAAACGAAATTTAAATCAACTTTTTAGCAGTAACACACTCACATTTTTCATAAAACAAACACATTTTTTTCAGGAATCTACTCTCTGGAACCTAAAACTAATTTTAAAAAAACATCTTTCTAGGCATCCACTGTCCCTAATCGTGCAAGAAAATTTCAATTAACTTGTTGAAATATTGCAATCACCCTTATCCAAAAACGAAATTTAAATCAACTTTTTAGCAGTAACACACTCACATTTTTCATAAAACAAACACATTTTTTTCAGGAATCTACTCTCTGAAACCTAAAACTAATTTTAAAAAAATATCTTTCTAGGCATCCACTCTCCCTAATCTTCCAAGAAAATTTCAATTAACTTATTGAAATATTGCAATCACCCTTATCCAAAAATGAAATTTAAATCAACTTTTTAGCAGTAACACACTGACATTTTTCATAAAACAAACACATTTTTTTCAGGAATCAACTGTCTGGAACCTAAAACAAATATAAAAAAAACATCTTTCTATGCATCCACTCTCCCTAATCGTGCAAGAAAATTTCAATTAACTTGTTGAAATGATGCATTCACGCTTATCCTGAAACTAAATTTAAATCAACTTTTTTGCAGTAACACACTCACATTTTTCATGAAACAAATATTTTTTTTTTCAGGAATCCACTCTCTGGAACCTATAACGAATTTGTAAAAAACATCTTTCTAGGCATCCACTCTCCCTAATCTTGCAAGAAAATTTCAATTAACTTGTTGAAATATTGCAATCACCCTTATCCAAAAACGATATTTAAATCAACTTTTTTGCAGTAACACACTCACATTTTTCATTAAACAAACACATTTTTTCAGGAATCTACTCTCTGGAACCTAAAACTAATTTAAAAAAAAAATCTTTCTAGGCATCCACTGTCCCTAATCGTGCAAGAAAATTTCAATTGACTTGTTGAAATATTGCAATCACCCTTATCCAAAAATGAAATTTAAATCAACTTTTTAGCAGTAACACACTCACATTTTTCATAAAACAAACACATTTTTTTCAGGAATCTACTCTCTGGAACCTAAAACTAATTTTAAAAAAACATCTTTCTAGGCATCCACTGTCCCTAATCGTGCAAGAAAATTTCAATTGACTTGTTGAAATATTGCAATCACCCTTATCCAAAAATGAAATTTAAATCAACTTTTTAGCAGTAACACACTCACATTTTTCATAAAACAAACACATTCTTTTTCAGGAATCTACTCTCTGGAACCTAAAACTAATTTTAAAAAAAACATCTTTCTAGGCATCCACTGTCCCTAATCGTGCAAGAAAATGTCAATTGACTTGTTGAAATATTGCAATCACCCTTATTCAAAAACGAAATTTAAATCAACTTTTTAGCAGTAACACCCTCACATTTTTCATAAAACAAACACATTTTTTTCAGGAATCTACTCTCTGAAACCTAAAACTAATTAAAAAAAACATCTTTCTAGGCATCCAGTCTCCCTAATCTTCCAAGAAAATTTCAATTAACTTATTGAAATATTGCAATCACCCTTATCCAAAAATGATATTTAAATCAACTTTTTAGCAGTAACACACTCACATTTTTCATAAAACAAACACATTTTTTTCAGGAATCTACTCTCTGGAACCTAAAACTAATTTTAAAAAAACATCTTTCTAGGCATCCACTGTCCCTAATCGTGCAAGAAAATTTCAATTGACTTGATGAAATATTGCAATCACCCTTATCCAAAAATGAAATTTAAATCAACTTTTTAGCAGTAACACACTCACATTTTTCATAAAACAAACACTTTTTTTTTCAGGAATCTACTCTCTGGAACCTAAAACTAATTTTGAAAAAAAACATCTTTCTAGGCATCCATTGTCCCTAATCGTGCAAGAAAATTTCAATTGACTTGTTGAAATATTGCAATCACCCTTATTCAAAAACGAAATTTAAATCAACTTTTTAGCAGTAACACCCTCACATTTTTCATAAAACAAACACATTTTTTTCAGGAATCTACTCTCTGAAACCTAATACTAATTTAAAAAAGAAATCTTTCTATGCATCCACTGTCCCTAATCGTGCAAGAAAATTTCAATTGACTTGTTGAAGTATTGCAATCACCCTTATCCAAAAACGAAATTTAAATCAACTTTTTAGCAGTAACACACTCACATTTTTCATAAAACAAACACATTTTTTTCAGGAATCTACTCTCTGGAACCTAAAACTAATTTTAAAAAAACATCTTTCTAGGCATCCACTGTCCCTAATCGTGCAAGAAAATTTCAATTAACTTGTTGAAATATTGCAATCACCCTTATCCAAAAACGAAATTTAAATCAACTTTTTAGCAGTAACACACTCACATTTTTCATAAAACAAACACATTTTTTTCAGGAATCTACTCTCTGAAACCTAAAACTAATTTTAAAAAAATATCTTTCTAGGCATCCACTCTCCCTAATCTTCCAAGAAAATTTCAATTAACTTATTGAAATATTGCAATCACCCTTATCCAAAAATGAAATTTAAATCAACTTTTTAGCAGTAACACACTGACATTTTTCATAAAACAAACACATTTTTTTCAGGAATCAACTGTCTGGAACCTAAAACAAATATAAAAAAAACATCTTTCTATGCATCCACTCTCCCTAATCGTGCAAGAAAATTTCAATTAACTTGTTGAAATGATGCATTCACGCTTATCCTGAAACTAAATTTAAATCAACTTTTTTGCAGTAACACACTCACATTTTTCATGAAACAAATATTTTTTTTTTCAGGAATCCACTCTCTGGAACCTATAACGAATTTGTAAAAAACATCTTTCTAGGCATCCACTCTCCCTAATCTTGCAAGAAAATTTCAATTAACTTGTTGAAATATTGCAATCACCCTTATCCAAAAACGATATTTAAATCAACTTTTTTGCAGTAACACACTCACATTTTTCATTAAACAAACACATTTTTTCAGGAATCTACTCTCTGGAACCTAAAACTAATTTAAAAAAAAAATCTTTCTAGGCATCCACTGTCCCTAATCGTGCAAGAAAATTTCAATTGACTTGTTGAAATATTGCAATCACCCTTATCCAAAAATGAAATTTAAATCAACTTTTTAGCAGTAACACACTCACATTTTTCATAAAACAAACACATTTTTTTCAGGAATCTACTCTCTGGAACCTAAAACTAATTTTAAAAAAACATCTTTCTAGGCATCCACTGTCCCTAATCGTGCAAGAAAATTTCAATTGACTTGTTGAAATATTGCAATCACCCTTATCCAAAAATGAAATTTAAATCAACTTTTTAGCAGTAACACACTCACATTTTTCATAAAACAAACACATTCTTTTTCAGGAATCTACTCTCTGGAACCTAAAACTAATTTTAAAAAAAACATCTTTCTAGGCATCCACTGTCCCTAATCGTGCAAGAAAATGTCAATTGACTTGTTGAAATATTGCAATCACCCTTATTCAAAAACGAAATTTAAATCAACTTTTTAGCAGTAACACCCTCACATTTTTCATAAAACAAACACATTTTTTTCAGGAATCTACTCTCTGAAACCTAAAACTAATTAAAAAAAACATCTTTCTAGGCATCCAGTCTCCCTAATCTTCCAAGAAAATTTCAATTAACTTATTGAAATATTGCAATCACCCTTATCCAAAAACGATATTTAAATCAACTTTTTAGCAGTAACACACTCACATTTTTCATAAAACAAACACATTTTTTTCAGGAATCTACTCTCTGGAACCTAAAACTAATTTTAAAAAAACATCTTTCTAGGCATCCACTGTCCCTAATCGTGCAAGAAAATTTCAATTGACTTGTTGAAATATTGCAATCACCCTTATCCAAAAATGAAATTTAAATCAACTTTTTAGCAGTAACACACACACATTTTTCATAAAACAAACACATTTTTTTCAGGAATCTACTCTCTGGAACCTAAAACTAATTTAAAAAAAACATCTTTCTAGGCATCCATTGTCCCTAATCGTGCAAGAAAATTTCAATTGACTTGTTGAAATATTGCAATCACCCTTATTCAAAAACGAAATTTAAATCAACTTTTTAGCAGTAACACCCTCACATTTTTCATAAAACAAACACATTTTTTTCAGGAATCTACTCTCTGAAACCTAATACTAATTTAAAAAAGAAATCTTTCTATGCATCCACTGTCCCTAATCGTGCAAGAAAATTTCAATTGACTTGTTGAAGTATTGCAATCACCCTTATCCAAAAACGAAATTTAAATCAACTTTTTAGCAGTAACACACTCACATTTTTCATAAAACAAACACATTTTTTTCAGGAATCTACTCTCTGAAACCTAAAACTAATTTTAAAAAAATATCTTTCTAGGCATCCACTGTCCCTAATCGTGCAAGAAAATTTCAATTGACTTGTTGAAATATTGCAATCACCCTTATTCAAAAACGAAATTTAAATCAACTTTTTAGCAGTAACACCCTCACATTTTTCATAAAACAAACACATTTTTTTCAGGAATCTACTCTCTGGAACCTAAAACTAATTTTAAAAAAACATCTTTCTAGGCATCCATTGTCCCTAATCGTGCAAGAAAATTTCAATTGACTTGTTGAAATATTGCAATCACCCTTATTCAAAAACGAAATTTAAATCAACTTTTTAGCAGTAACACCCTCACATTTTTCATAAAACAAACACATTTTTTTCAGGAATCTACTCTCTGAAACCTAATACTAATTTAAAAAAGAAATCTTTCTATGCATCCACTGTCCCTAATCGTGCAAGAAAATTTCAATTGACTTGTTGAAGTATTGCAATCACCCTTATCCAAAAACGAAATTTAAATCAACTTTTTAGCAGTAACACACTCACATTTTTCATAAAACAAACACATTTTTTTCAGGAATCTACTCTCTGAAACCTAAAACTAATTTTAAAAAAATATCTTTCTAGGCATCCACTGTCCCTAATCGTGCAAGAAAATTTCAATTGACTTGTTGAAATATTGCAATCACCCTTATTCAAAAACGAAATTTAAATCAACTTTTTAGCAGTAACACCCTCACATTTTTCATAAAACAAACACATTTTTTTCAGGAATCTACTCTCTGAAACCTAAAACTAATTAAAAAAAACATCTTTCTAGGCATCCACTCTCCCTAATCTTCCAAGAAAATTTCAATTAACTTATTGAAATATTGCAATCACCCTTATCCAAAAACGATATTTAAATCTACTTTTTAGCAGTAACACACTCACATTTTTCATAAAACAAACACATTTTTTTCAGGAATCTACTCTCTGGAACCTAAAACTAATTTTAAAAAAACATCTTTCTAGGCATCCACTGTCCCTAATCGTGCAAGAAAATTTCAATTGACTTGTTGAAATATTGCAATCACCCTTATTCAAAAACGAAATTTAAATCAACTTTTTAGCAGTAACACCCTCACATTTTTCATAAAACAAACACATTTTTTTCAGGAATCTACTCTCTGGAACCTAAAACTAATTTTAAAAAAACATCTTTCTAGGCATCCACTGTCCCTAATCGTGCAAGAAAATTTCAATTGACTTGTTGAAGTATTGCAATCACCCTTATCCAAAAACGAAATTTAAATCAACTTTTTAGCAGTAACACACTCACATTTTTCATAAAACAAACACATTTTTTTCAGGAATCTACTCTCTGAAACCTAAAAACTAATTAAAAAAAACATCTTTCTAGGCATCCACTCTCCCTAATCTTCCAAGAAAATTTCAATTAACTTATTGAAATATTGCAATCACCCTTATCCAAAAACGATATTTAAATCAACTTTTTAGCAGTAACACACTCACATTTTTCATAAAACAAACACATTTTTTTCAGGAATCTACTCTCTGGAACCTAAAACTAATTTTAAAAAAACATCTTTCTAGGCATCCACTGTCCCTAATCGTGCAAGAAAATTTCAATTGACTTGTTGAAATATTGCAATCACCCTTATCCAAAAATGAAATTTAAATCAACTTTTTAGCAGTAACACACACACATTTTTCATAAAACAAACACATTTTTTTCAGGAATCTACTCTCTGGAACCTAAAACTAATTTTAAAAAAACATCTTTCTAGGCATCCATTGTCCCTAATCGTGCAAGAAAATTTCAATTGACTTGTTGGAATATTGCAATCACCCTTATTCAAAAACGAAATTTAAATCAACTTTTTAGCAGTAACACCCTCACATTTTTCATAAAACAAACACATTTTTTTCAGGAATCTACTCTCTGAAACCTAATAGTAATTTAAAAAAGAAATCTTTCTATGCATCCACTGTCCCTAATCGTGCAAGAAAATTTCAATTGACTTGTTGAAGTATTGCAATCACCCTTATAAAAAAACGAAATTTAAATCAACTTTTTAGCAGTAACACACTCACATTTTTCATAAAACAAACACATTTTTTTCAGGAATCTACTCTCTGAAACCTAAAACTAATTTTAAAAAAATATCTTTCTAGGCATCCACTGTCCCTAATCGTGCAAGAAAATTTCAATTGACTTGTTGAAATATTGCAATCACCGTTATTCAAAAACGAAATTTAAATCAACTTTTTAGCAGTAACACCCTCACATTTTTCATAAAACAAACACATTTTTTTCAGGAATCTACTCTCTGAAACCTAAAACTAATTAAAAAAAACATCTTTCTAGGCATCCACTCTCCCTAATCTTCCAAGAAAATTTCAATTAACTTATTGAAATATTGCAATCACCCTTATCCAAAAACGATATTTAAATCTACTTTTTAGCAGTAACACACTCACATTTTTCATAAAACAAACACATTTTTTTCAGGAATCTACTCTCTGGAACCTAAAACTAATTTTAAAAAAACATCTTTCTAGGCATCCACTGTCCCTAATCGTGCAAGAAAATTTCAATTGACTTGTTGAAATATTGCAATCACCCTTATCCAAAAATGAAATTTAAATCAACTTTTTAGCAGTAACACACTCACATTTTTCATAAAACAAACACATTTTTTTCAGGAATCTACTCTCTGGAACCTAAAACTAATTTTAAAAAAACATCTTTCTAGGCATCCACTGTCCATAATCGTGCAAGAAAATTTCAATTGACTTGTTGAAATATTGCAATCACCCTTATTCAAAAACGAAATTTAAATCAACTTTTTAGCAGTAACACCCTCACATTATTCATAAAACAAACACATTTTTTTCAGGAATCTACTCTCTGGAACCTAAAACTAATTTTAAAAAAACATCTTTCTAGGCATCCACTGTCCCTAATCGTGCAAGAAAATTTCAATTGACTTGTTGAAGTATTGCAATCACCCTTATCCAAAAACGAAATTTAAATCAACTTTTTAGCAGTAACACACTCACATTTTTCATAAAACAAACACATTTTTTTTCAGGAATCTACTCTCTGGAACCTAAAACTAATTTTAAAAAAACATCTTTCTAGGCATCCACTGTCCCTAATCGTGCAAGAAAATTTCAATTGACTTGTTGAAATATTGCAATCACCCTTATCCAAAAACGAAATTTAAATCAACTTTTTAGCAGTAACACCCTCACATTTTTCATAAAACAAACACATTTTTTCAGGAATCTACTCTCTGAAACCTAATACTAATTTAAAAAAGAAATCTTTCTATGCATCCACTGTCCCTAATCGTGCAAGAAAATTTCAATTGACTTGTTGAAGTATTGCAATCACCCTTATCCAAAAACGAAATTTAAATCAACTTTTTAGCAGTAACACACTCACATTTTTCATAAAACAAACACATTTTTTTCAGGAATCTACTCTCTGGAACCTAAAACTAATTTAAAAAAAACATCTTTCTAGGCATCCACTGTCCCTAATCGTGCAAGAAAATTTCAATTGACTTGTTGAAATATTGCAATCACCCTTATTCAAAAACGAAATTTAAATCAACTTTTTAGCAGTAACACCCTCACATTTTTCATAAAACAAACACATTTTTTTCAGGAATCTACTCTCTGAAACCTAAAACTAATTAAAAAAAACATCTTTCTAGGCATCCACTCTCCCTAATCTTCCAAGAAAATTTCAATTAACTTATTGAAATATTGCAATCACCCTTATCCAAAAACGATATTTAAATCTACTTTTTAGCAGTAACACACTCACATTTTTCATAAAACAAACACATTTTTTTCAGGAATCTACTCTCTGGAACCTAAAACTAATTTTAAAAAAACATCTTTCTAGGCATCCACTGTCCCTAATCGTGCAAGAAAATTTCAATTGACTTGTTGAAATATTGCAATCACCCTTATCCAAAAATGAAATTTAAATCAACTTTTTAGCAGTAACACACTCACATTTTTCATAAAACAAACACATTTTTTTTCAGGAATCTACTCTCTGGAACCTAAAACTAATTTTAAAAAAACATCTTTCTAGGCATCCACTGTCCCTAATCGTGCAAGAAAATTTCAATTGACTTGTTGAAATATTGCAATCACCCTTATCCAAAAACGAAATTTAAATCAACTTTTTAGCAGTAACACCCTCACATTTTTCATAAAACAAACACATTTTTTTCAGGAATCTACTCTCTGAAACCTAATACTAATTTAAAAAAGAAATCTTTCTATGCATCCACTGTCCCTAATCGTGCAAGAAAATTTCAATTGACTTGTTGAAGTATTGCAATCACCCTTATCCAAAAACGAAATTTAAATCAACTTTTTAGCAGTAACACACTCACATTTTTCATAAAACAAACACATTTTTTTCAGGAATCTACTCTCTGGAACCTAAACTAATTTAAAAAAAACATCTTTCTAGGCATCCACTGTCCCTAATCGTGCAAGAAAATTTCAATTGACTTGTTGAAATATTGCAATCACCCTTATCCAAAAACGAAATTTAAATCAACTTTTTAGCAGTAACACACTCACATTTTTCATAAAACAAACACATTTTTTTCAGGAATCTACTCTCTGAAACCTAAAACTAATTTTAAAAAAACATCTCTCTAGGCATCCACTGTCCCTAATCGTGCAAGAAAATTTCAATTGACTTGTTGAAATATTGCAATCACCCTTATCCAAAAACGAAATTTAAATCAACTTTTTAGCAGTAACACACTCACATTTTTCATAAAACAAACACATTTTTTTCAGGAATCTACTCTCTGAAACCTAAAACTAATTTTAAAAAAACATCTTTCTAGGCATCCACTGTCCCTAATCGTGCAAGAAAATTTCAATTGACTTGTTGAAGTATTGCAATCACCCTTATCCAAAAACGAAATTTAAATCAACTTTTTAGCAGTAACACACTCACATTTTTCATAAAACAAACACATTTTTTTTCAGGAATCTACTCTCTGGAACCTAAAACTAATTTTTAAAAAACATCTTTCTAGGCATCCACTGTCCCTAATCGTGCAAGAAAATTTCAATTGACTTGTTGAAATATTGCAATCACCCTTATCCAAAAACGAAATTTAAATCAACTTTTTAGCAGTAACACCCTCACATTTTTCATAAAACAAACACATTTTTTTCAGGAATCTACTCTCTGAAACCTAATACTAATTTAAAAAAGAAATCTTTCTATGCATCCACTGTCCCTAATCGTGCAAGAAAATTTCAATTGACTTGTTGAAGTATTGCAATCACCCTTATCCAAAAACGAAATTTAAATCAACTTTTTAGCAGTAACACACTCACATTTTTCATAAAACAAACACATTTTTTTCAGGAATCTACTCTCTGGAACCTAAAACTAATTTAAAAAAAACATCTTTCTAGGCATCCACTGTCCCTAATCGTGCAAGAAAATTTCAATTGACTTGTTGAAATATTGCAATCACCCTTATCCAAAAACGAAATTTAAATCAACTTTTTAGCAGTAACACACTCACATTTTTCATAAAACAAACACATTTTTTTCAGGAATCTACTCTCTGGAACCTAAAACTAATTTAAAAAAAACATCTTTCTAGGCATCCACTGTCCCTAATCGTGCAAGAAAATTTCAATTGACTTGTTGAAATATTGCAATCACCCTTATCCAAAAACGAAATTTAAATCAACTTTTTAGCAGTAACACACTCACATTTTTCTTAAAACAAACACATTTTTTCAGGAATTAACTCTCTGGAACCTAAAACAAATATAAAAAAAACATCTTTCTATGCATCCACTCTCCCTAATCGTGCAAGAAAATTTCAATTAACTAGTTGAAATAATGCAATCATGCCTATCCTGAAGCTAAATTTAAATAAACTTTTTAGCAGTAACACACTCATATTTTTTATAAAACAAACACATTTTTTTCAGGAATCAACTCTCTGGAACCTAAAACAAATATAAAAAAAACATCTTTCTATGCATCCACTCTCCCTAATCGTGCAAGAAAATTTGAATTAACTTGTTGAAAGGATGCATTCACGCTTATCCTGAAACTAAATTTAAATCAACTTTTTTGCAGTAACACACTCACATTTTTCATGAAACAAATAATATTTTTTTTCAGGAATCCACTCTCTGGAACCTATAACGAATTTGTAAAAAACATCTTTCTAGGCATCCACTCTCCCTAATCTTGCAAGAAAATGTCAATTAACTTGTTGAAATATTGCAATCACCCTTATCCAAAAACGATATTTAAATCAACTTTTTTGCAGTAACACACTCACATTTTTCATAAAACAAACACATTTTTTTCAGGAATCTACTCTCTGGAACCTAAAACTAATTTTTAAAAAACATCTTTCTAGGCATCCACTGTCCCTAATCGTGCAAGAAAATTTCAATTGACTTGTTGAAATATTGCAATCACCCTTATCCAAAAATGAAATTTAAATTAACTTTTTAGCAGTAACACACTCACATTTTTCATAAAACAAACACATTTTTTTCAGGAATCTACTCTCTGGAACCTAAAACTAATTTTAAAAAAACATCTTTCTAGGCATCCACTGTCCCTAATCGTGCAAGAAAATTTCAATTGACTTGTTGAAATATTGCAATCACCCTTATTCAAAAACGAAATTTAAATCAACTTTTTAGCAGTAACACCCTCACATTTTTCATAAAACAAACACATTTTTTTCAGGAATCTACTCTCTGAAACCTAATACTAATTTAAAAAAGAAATCTTTCTATGCATCCACTGTCCCTAATCGTGCAAGAAAATTTCAATTGACTTGTTGAAGTATTGCAATCACCCTTATCCAAAAACGAAATTTAAATCAACTTTTTAGCAGTAACACACTCACATTTTTCATAAAACAAACACATTTTTTTCAGGAATCTACTCTCTGGAACCTAAAACGAATTTTAAAAAAACATCTTTCTAGGCATCCACTGTCCCTAATCGTGCAAGAAAATTTCAATTGACTTGTTGAAATATTGCAATCACCCTTATCCAAAAACGAAATTTAAATCAACTTTTTAGCAGTAACACACTCACATTTTTCATAAAACAAACACATTTTTTTCAGGAATCTACTCTCTGAAACCTAAAACTAATTTTAAAAAAATATCTTTCTAGGCATCCACTGTCCCTAATCGTGCAAGAAAATTTCAATTGACTTGTTGAAATATTGCAATCACCCTTATTCAAAAACGAAATTTAAATCAACTTTTTAGCAGTAACACCCTCATATTTTTCATAAAACAAACACATTTTTTTCAGGAATCTACTCTCTGGAACCTAAAACTAATTTTAAAAAAACATCTTTCTAGGCATCCACTGTCCCTAATCATGCAAGAAAATTTCAATTGACTTGTTGAAATATTGCAATCACCCTTATTCAAAAACGAAATTTAAATCAACTTTTTAGCAGTAACACCCTCACATTTTTCATAAAACAAACACATTTTTTTCAGGAATCTACTCTCTGGAACCTAAAACTAATTTTAAAAAAACATCTTTCTAGGCATCCACTGTCCCTAATTGTGCAAGAAAATTTCAATTGACTTGTTGAAGTATTGCAATCACCCTTATCCAAAAACGAAATTTAAATCAACTTTTTAGCAGTAACACACTCAACTTTTTCATAAAACAAACACATTTTTTTCAGGAATCTACTCTCTGAAACCTAAAACTAATTAAAAAAAACATCTTTCTAGGCATCCACTCTCCCTAATCTTCCAAGAAAATTTCAATTAACTTATTGAAATATTGCAATCACCCTTATCCAAAAACGATATTTAAATCAACTTTTTAGCAGTAACACACTCACATTTTTCATAAAACAAACACATTTTTTTCAGGAATCTACTCTCTGGAACCTAAAACTAATTTAAAAAAAACATCTTTCTAGGCATCCACTGTCCCTAATCGTGCAAGAAAATTTCAATTGACTTGTTGAAATATTGCAATCACCCTTATCCAAAAATGAAATTTAAATCAACTTTTTAGCAGTAACACACACACATTTTTCATAAAACAAACACATTTTTTTCAGGAATCTACTCTCTGGAACCTAAAACTAATTTTAAAAAAACATCTTTCTAGGCATCCATTGTCCCTAATCGTGCAAGAAATTTTCAATTGACTTGTTGAAATATTGCAATCACCCTTATTCAAAAACGAAATTTAAATCAACTTTTTAGCAGTAACACCCTCACATTTTTCATAAAACAAACACATTTTTTTCAGGAATCTACTCTCTGAAACCTAATACTAATTTAAAAAAGAAATCTTTCTATGCATCCACTGTCCCTAATCGTGCAAGAAAATTTCAATTGACTTGTTGAAGTATTGCAATCACCCTTATCCAAAAACGAAATTTAAATCAACTTTTTAGCAGTAACACACTCACATTTTTCATAAAACAAACACATTTTTTTCAGGAATCTACTCTCTGAAACCTAAAACTAATTTTAAAAAAATATCTTTCTAGGCATCCACTGTCCCTAATCGTGCAAGAAAATTTCAATTGACTTGTTGAAATATTGCAATCACCCTTATTCAAAAACGAAATTTAAATCAACTTTTTAGCAGTAACACCCTCACATTTTTCATAAAACAAACACATTTTTTTCAGGAATCTACTCTCTGAAACCTAAAACTAATTAAAAAAAACATCTTTCTAGGCATCCACTCTCCCTAATCTTCCAAGAAAATTTCAATTAACTTATTTAAATATTGCAATCAACCTTATCCAAAAACGATATTTAAATCTACTTTTTAGCAGTAACACACTCACATTTTTCATAAAACAAACACATTTTTTTCAGGAATCTACTCTCTGGAACCTAAAACTAATTTTAAAAAAACATCTTTCTAGGCATCCACTGTCCATAATCGTGCAAGAAAATTTCAATTGACTTGTTGAAATATTGCAATCACCCTTATTCAAAAACGAAATTTAAATCAACTTTTTAGCAGTAACACCCTCACATTATTCATAAAACAAACACATTTTTTTCAGGAATCTACTATCTGGAACCTAAAACTAATTTTAAAAAAACATCTTTCTAGGCATCCACTGTCCCTAATCGTGCAAGAAAATTTCAATTGACTTGTTGAAGTATTGCAATCACCCTTATCCAAAAACGAAATTTAAATCAACTTTTTAGCAGTAACACACTCACATTTTTCATAAAACAAACACATTTTTTTTCAGGAATCTACTCTCTGGAACCTAAAACTAATTTTAAAAAAACATCTTTCTAGGCATCCACTGTCCCTAATCGTGCAAGAAAATTTCAATTGACTTGTTGAAATATTGCAATCACCCTTATCCAAAAACGAAATTTAAATCAACTTTTTAGCAGTAACACCCTCACATTTTTCATAAAACAAACACATTTTTTTCAGGAATCTACTCTCTGAAACCTAATACTAATTTAAAAAAGAAATCTTTCTATGCATCCACTGTCCCTAATCGTGCAAGAAAATTTCAATTGACTTGTTGAAGTATTGCAATCACCCTTATCCAAAAACGAAATTTAAATCAACTTTTTAGCAGTAACACACTCACATTTTTCATAAAACAAACACATTTTTTTCAGGAATCTACTCTCTGGAACCTAAAACTAATTTAAAAAAAACATCTTTCTAGGCATCCACTGTCCCTAATCGTGCAAGAAAATTTCAATTGACTTGTTGAAATATTGCAATCACCCTTATTCAAAAACGAAATTTAAATCAACTTTTTAGCAGTAACACCCTCACATTTTTCATAAAACAAACACATTTTTTTCAGGAATCTACTCTCTGAAACCTAAAACTAATTAAAAAAAACATCTTTCTAGGCATCCACTCTCCCTAATCTTCCAAGAAAATTTCAATTAACTTATTGAAATATTGCAATCACCCTTATCCAAAAACGATATTTAAATCTACTTTTTAGCAGTAACACACTCACATTTTTCATAAAACAAACACATTTTTTTCAGGAATCTACTCTCTGGAACCTAAAACTAATTTTAAAAAAACATCTTTCTAGGCATCCACTGTCCCTAATCGTGCAAGAAAATTTCAATTGACTTGTTGAAATATTGCAATCACCCTTATCCAAAAATGAAATTTAAATCAACTTTTTAGCAGTAACACACTCACATTTTTCATAAAACAAACACATTTTTTTCAGGAATCTACTCTCTGGAACCTAAAACTAATTTTAAAAAAACATCTTTCTAGGCATCCACTGTCCATAATCGTGCAAGAAAATTTCAATTGACTTGTTGAAATATTGCAATCACCCTTATTCAAAAACGAAATTTAAATCAACTTTTTAGCAGTAACACCCTCACATTATTCATAAAACAAACACATTTTTTTCAGGAATCTACTCTCTGGAACCTAAAACTAATTTTAAAAAAACATCTTTCTAGGCATCCACTGTCCCTAATCGTGCAAGAAAATTTCAATTGACTTGTTGAAGTATTGCAATCACCCTTATCCAAAAACGAAATTTAAATCAACTTTTTAGCAGTAACACACTCATATTTTTCATAAAACAAACACATTTTTTTTCAGGAATCTACTCTCTGGAACCTAAAACTAATTTTAAAAAAACATCTTTCTAGGCATCCACTGTCCCTAATCGTGCAAGAAAATTTCAATTGACTTGTTGAAATATTGCAATCACCCTTATCCAAAAACGAAATTTAAATCAACTTTTTAGCAGTAACACCCTCACATTTTTCATAAAACAAACACATTTTTTTCAGGAATCTACTCTCTGAAACCTAATACTAATTTAAAAAAGAAATCTTTCTATGCATCCACTGTCCCTAATCGTGCAAGAAAATTTCAATTGACTTGTTGAAGTATTGCAATCACCCTTATCCCAAAACGAAATTTAAATCAACTTTTTAGCAGTAACACACTCACATTTTTCATAAAACAAACACATTTTTTTCAGGAATCTACTCTCTGGAACCTAAAACTAATTTAAAAAAAACATCTTTCTAGGCATCCACTGTCCCTAATCGTGCAAGAAAATTTCAATTGACTTGTTGAAATATTGCAATCACCCTTATCCAAAAACGAAATTTAAATCAACTTTTTAGCAGTAACACACTCACATTTTTCATAAAACAAACACATTTTTTTCAGGAATCTACTCTCTGAAACCTAAAACTAATTTTAAAAAAACATCTCTCTAGGCATCCACTGTCCCTAATCGTGCAAGAAAATTTCAATTGACTTGTTGAAATATTGCAATCACCCTTATCCAAAAACGAAATTTAAATCAACTTTTTAGCAGTAACACACTCACATTTTTCTTAAAACAAACACATTTTTTCAGGAATTAACTCTCTGGAACCTAAAACAAATATAAAAAAAACATCTTTCTATGCATCCACTCTCCCTAATCGTGCAAGAAAATTTCAACTAACTAGTTGAAATAATGCAATCATGCCTATCCTGAAGCTAAATTTAAATAAACTTTTTAGCAGTAACACACTCATATTTTTTATAAAACAAACACATTTTTTTCAGGAATCAACTCTCTGGAACCTAAAACAAATATAAAAAAAAATCTTTCTATGCATCCACTCTCCCTAATCGTGCAAGAAAATTTGAATTAACTTGTTGAAAGGATGCATTCACGCTTATCCTGAAACTAAATTTAAATCAACTTTTTTGCAGTAACACACTCACATTTTTCATGAAACAAATAATTTTTTTTTCAGGAATCCACTCTCTGGAACCTATAACGAATTTGTAAAAAACATCTTTCTAGGCATCCACTCTCCCTAATCTTGCAAGAAAATTTCAATTAACTTGTTGAAATATTGCAATCACCCTTATCCAAAAACGATATTTAAATCAACTTTTTTGCAGTAACACACTCACATTTTTCATAAAACAAACACATTTTTTTCAGGAATCTACTCTCTGGAACCTAAAACTAATTTTTAAAAAACATCTTTCTAGGCATCCACTGTCCCTAATCGTGCAAGAAAATTTCAATTGACTTGTTGAAATATTGCAATCACCCTTATCCAAAAATGAAATTTAAATTAACTTTTTAGCAGTAACACACTCACATTTTTCATAAAACAAACAAATTTTTTTCAGGAATCTACTCTCTGGAACCTAAAACTAATTTTAAAAAAACATCTTTCTAGGCATCCACTGTCCCTAATCGTGCAAGAAAATTTCAATTGACTTGTTGAAATATTGCAATCACCCTTATTCAAAAACGAAATTTAAATCAACTTTTTAGCAGTAACACCCTCACATTTTTCATAAAACAAACACATTTTTTTCAGGAATCTACTCTCTGAAACCTAATACTAATTTAAAAAAGAAATCTTTCTATGCATCCACTGTCCCTAATCGTGCAAGAAAATTTCAATTGACTTGTTGAAGTATTGCAATCACCCTTATCCAAAAACGAAATTTAAATCAACTTTTTAGCAGTAACACACTCACATTTTTCATAAAACAAACACATTTTTTTCAGGAATCTACTCTCTGGAACCTAAAACGAATTTTAAAAAAACATCTTTCTAGGCATCCACTGTCCCTAATCGTGCAAGAAAATTTCAATTGACTTGTTGAAATATTGCAATCACCCTTATCCAAAAACGAAATTTAAATCAACTTTTTAGCAGTAACACACTCACATTTTTCATAAAACAAACACATTTTTTTCAGGAATCTACTCTCTGAAACCTAAAACTAATTTTAAAAAAACATCTTTCTAGGCATCCACTGTCCCTAATCGTGCAAGAAAATTTCAATTGACTTGTTGAAGTATTG